>NC_053394.1:164963099-165271001 GCF_905171765.1 Bufo bufo | reverse complement strand
GAACAATATATATTGTACTGTACTGTATTATACAGACATCAGACCCACTGGATCTTCAAGAACCAAGTGGGTCTGGGTCAAAAAAAAGTTAAAAAAAGTGAAAAAAAAGTAAAAATCAAAAAACACATTTATCACTGATTAAAAATGAAAAAAATAAAATTCCCTACACATGTTTGGTATCGCCGTGTCCGTAACGACCTGATCTATAAAACGGTTATGTTACTTTACCCGAACGGTGAACGCCATAAAAATAAAAAATAAAAAACTATGATGAAATTGAAATTTTGCCCACCTTACTTCCCAAAAAAGGTAATAAAAGTGATCAAAAAAGTCGCATGTACGCCAAAATAGTACCAATCAAACCGTCATCTCATCCCGCAAAAATCATACCCTACCCAAGATAATCGCCCAAAAACTGAAAAAACTATGGCTCTTAGACTATGGAAACACTAAAACATGATTTTTTTTGTTTCAAAAATGAAATCATTGTGTAAAACTTACATAAATAAAAAAAAAAGTATACATATTAGGTATCGCCGCGTCCGTATCGACCGGCTCTATAAAAATATCACATGATCTAACCCCTCAGATGACCACCGTAAAAAAATTAAAATAAAAACGGTGTAAAAAAAGCCATTTTTTGTCATCTTACGTCACAAAAAGTGTAATAGCAAGCAATCAAAAAGTCATATGCACCCCAAAATAGATGCCAATCAAACCGTCATTTCATCCCGCAAAAAATGAGACCCTACTTAAGATAATCGCCCAAAAACTGAAAAAACTATGGCTCTTAGACTATGGAGACACTAAAACATTTTTTTTGTTTTAAAAATGAAATCATTGTGTAAAACTTACATAAATAAAAAAAATAGTATACATATTAGGTATCGCCGCGTCCGTGACAACCTGCTCTATAAAATTACCACATGATCTAACCTGTCAGATGAATGTTGTCAATAACAAAAAATAAAAACGTGCCAAAAAATCTATTTCTTGTTACCTTGCCGCAGAAAAAGTGTAATATAGAGCAACCAAAAATCATATGTACCCTAAACTAGTACCAACAAAACTGCCACCCTATCCCGTAGTTTCTAAAATGGGGTCACTTTTTTGGAGTTTCTACTCTAGGGGTGCATCAGGGGGGCTTCAAATGGGACATGGTGTAAAAAAAAACTGTCCAGCAAAATCTGCCTTCCAAAAACCGTATGGCGTTCCTTTCCTTCTGCGCCCTGCCGTGTGCCCGTACAGAAGTTTACGACCACATATGGGGTGTTTCTGTAAACTACAGAATCAGGGCCATAAATAATGAGTTTTGTTTGGCTGTTAACCCTTGCTTTGTAACTGGAAAAAAAATATTAAAATGGAAAATCTGCCAAAAAAGTGAAATTTTGAAATTGTATCTCTATTTTCCATTAAATCTTGTGCAACACCTAAAGGGTTAACAAAGTTTGTAAAATCAGTTTTGAATACCTTGAGGGGTGTAGTTTCTTAGATGGGGTCACTTTTATGGAGTTTCTACTCCAGGGGTGCATCAAGGGGGCTTCAAATGGGACATGGTGCCAAAAAAACAGTCCAGCAAAATCAGCCCTCCAAAAACCAAACGGCACACCTTTCACTCTACGCCCCGCTGTGTGCCCGTACAGTAGTTTACGGCCACATATGGGGTGTTTCTGTAAACAGCAGAGTCAGGGCAATAAAGATACAGTCTTGTTTGGCTGTTAACCCTTGCTTTGTAACTGGAAAAAAAATATTAAAATGGAAAATCTGCCAAAAAAGTGAAATTTTGAAATTGTATCTCTATTTTCCATTAAATCTTGTGCAACACCTAAAGGGTTAACAAAGTTTGTAAAATCAGTTTTGAATACCTTGAGGGGTGTAGTTTCTTAGATGGGGTCACTTTTATGGAGTTTCTCCTCTAGGGGTGCATCAGGGGGCTTCAAATGGGACATGGTGTAAATAAACCAGTCCATAAAAATCAGCCCTCCAAAAACCATACGGCGCACCTTTCACTCTACGCCCCGCTGTGTGGCCGTACAGTAGTTTACGGCCACATATTGGGTGTTTCTGTAAACGGCAGAGTCAGGGCAATAAAGATACAGTCTTGTTTGGCTGTTAACCCTTGATTTGTTAGTGGAAAAAATGGGTTAAAATGAAAAATTAGACAAAAAAATGAAATTCTCAAATTTCCTCCCCATTTGCCAATAACTCTTGTGCAACACCTAAAGGGTTAACAACGTATGCAAAATCAGTTTTGAATACCTTGAGGGGTGTAGTTTCTTAGATGGGGTCATTTTTGGGTGGTTTCTATAATGTAAGCCTCGCAAAGTGACTTGAGACCTGAACTGGTCCCTAAAAATTGAGTTTTTGTAAATTTCTGAAAAATTTCAAGATTTGCTTCTAAACTTCTAAGCCTTATAACATCCCCAAAAAATAAAATATCATTCCCAAATCAATTCTAACATGAAGTAGACATATGGGGAATGTAAAGTCATCACAATTTTTGGGGGTATTACTATGTATTACAGAAGTAGAGAAACTGAAACTTTGAAATTTGCAAATTTTTCCAAATTTTTTGTTAAATTAGGTATTTTTTGGTGCAAAAAAAATAATTTTTTTGACTTCATTTTACCAGTGTCATGAAGTACAATATGTGACGAAAAAACAATCTCAGAACGGCCTGGATAAGTCAAAGCGTTTTAAAGTTATCAGCACTTAAAGGGACTCTGGTCAGATTTTCAAAAAATGGCCTGGTCCTAAGGTGTAAAAAGGCTGTGTCCTTAAGGGGTTAAAGGGCTTCTGTCAGCCCACTAAACCGTTTTTTTTTTTGTTTGCTTAATAATAACCCCTACACTGCGATTTATCCATACATAAGTAAAATAATAATTTTGGTTCAGTAGAATTTGCTAAAACCCTATTTTTATAATATGTAAATTACCTTGCTACCAGCAAGTAGGGCGGCTACTTGCTGGTAGCTGCCGCATCCTCCCATCGTAATGACGCCCCCTCCGCTTGTTGATTGACAGGGCCAGCGGACGGGATCTTTCTCCGATGGCCCTGCCTGTTTTCATTCAATATCTGGCGCCTGCGCCGCGGCCGTACCTATCTTCAATCGGCGCAGGCGCACTGAGAGGCGGCCACTCACTCGGCCGCTTCATCCTCAATGCGCCTGCGCCGATGACATCACATCTACACCCGGCGCAGGCGCATTGAGGATGAAGCGGCCGAGTGAGTGGCCGCCTCTCAGTGCGCCTGCGCCGATTGAAGATAGGTACGGCCGTGGCGCAGGCGCCAGATATTGAATGAAAACAGGCAGGGCCAGCGGAGAAAGATCCCGTCCGCTGGCCCTGTCAATCAACAAGTGGAGGGGGCGTCATTACGATGGGAGGATGCGACTGCTACCAGCAAGTTTAGTGGGCTGACAGAAGCCCTTTAACCACCTCCGGACCGCTGTACGCACAGACGCGTCCTGGAGGTGGTTGATTCATTCCTCCTGGACGGACGCGAGATTTCCTGTGAACGCGCGCACACAGGCGCGCGCGCTCACAGGAACGAAAGGTAAGAGAGTTGATCTCCAGCCTGCCAGCGGCGATCGTTCGCTGGCAGGCTGGAGATGTGTTTTTTTTAACCCCTAACAGGTATATTAGACGCTGTTTTGATAACAGCGTCTAATATACCTGCTACCTGGTCCTCTGGTGGTCCCCTTTGTTTGGATCGACCACCAGAGGACACAGGTAGCTCAGTAAAGTAGCACCAAGCACCACTACACTACACTACACCCCCCCCCCCCCCCCCCGTCACTTATTAAGCCCTTATTAGCCCCTGATCACCCCTGATCACCCCATATAGACTCCCTGATCACCCCCCTGTCATTGATCAACCCCCTGTAAAGCTCCATTCAGACGTCCGCATGATTTTTACGGATCCACTGATAGATGGATCGGATCCGCAAAACGCATCCGGACGTCTGAATGAAGCCTTACAGGGGCGTGATCAATGACTGTGGTGATCACCCCATATAGACTCCCTGATCACCCCCCTGTCATTGATTACCCCCCTGTCATTGATTACCCCCCTGTAAAGCTCCATTCAGACGTCTGCATGATTTTTACGGATCCACTGATAGATGGATCGGATCCGCAAAACGCATCCGGACGTCTGAATGAAGCCTTACAGGGGCATGATCAATGACTGTGGTTATCACCCCATATAGACTCCCTGATCACCCCCCTGTCATTGATTACCCCCCTGTAAAGCTCCATTCAGATGTCCGCATGATTTTTACGGATGCACTGATAGATGGATCGGATCCGCAAAACGCATCCGGACGTCTGAATGAAGCCTTACAGGGGCATGATCAATGACTGTGGTTATCACCCCATATAGACTCCCTGATCACCCCCCTGTCATTGATCACCCCCCCCTGTCATTGATTACCCCCCTGTAAAGCTCCATTCAGATGTCCGCATGATTTTTACGGATGCACTGATAGATGGATCGGATCCGCAAAACGCATACAGACGTCTGAATGAAGCCTTACACGGGCGTGATCAATGACTGTGGTTATCACCCCATATAGACTCCCTGATCACCCCCCTGTCATTGATCACCCCCCTGTCATTGATCACCCCCCTGTAAGGCTCCATTCAGACATTTTTTTGGCCCAAGTTAGCGGAATTATTTATTTTTTTTCTTACAAAGTCTCATATTCCACTAACTTGTGTCAAAAAATAAAATCTCACATGAACTCACCATACCCCTCACGGAATCCAAATGCGTAAAATTTTTTAGACATTTATATTCCAGACTTCTTCTCACGCTTTAGGCTTCATTCACACGTCCGCATTTTTTTTCCGCATCTTTTCCGCAAAAATGCGGAAGAGATGCGGAATATATGCGGACCCATTCATTTCAATGGGTCCGCAAAAGATGTGGACAGCATTCCGTATGCTGTCCGCATCTGCAAATCCGTACCGTTCCGCAATGCGGATCCGTCAAATAAGTACCGCATGTCCTACTTTTGCCCGCAAATTGCGGACCGTTGCCCCATTGAAGTGAATGGGTCCGCAAAAAAAACGGATGACATGCGGAAAGATGTCAAATGTCATCCGCATGTCATCCGCAATTGTGTATCCTGAATTGCGGAACTGCAGGAAATAGAAAAAGAAGCCTGCCCCATGTGACCTTGAATCTCCAGGGAGACAGGTGGCAGGAAGACAGGAATTTATCTTCTGAGCCGACCAGCACATAGATTAGCAGACACTATGTGCAATTTTGAGGTTGAAAAACTTATAGTCCTCATCCAAGAGAGGCCAGCCCTGTGGGACTCCAGGACAGAAATTTACCATGAGCGGTCCAGCAAAGATCAGTCATGGAATGAGGTATGCGTCGAGTTGCTGGCCACTGCATGGACCTCTGCTTCAAAAGACAAGAAAATTAAAATGCGTGAGTAAATACTTTACTTAAAAGTTATGTGTATTTAATATTAGTTATGTCATGTTGCATGGTGTGTGTACAGGCAGCCTGGCATGCACACGTGTACACCCAGCCTGCCAATGCACACATTCATGTTGCATGGTGTGTGTACAGGCAGCCTGGCATGCACACGTGTACACCCAGCCTGCCAATGCACACATTCATGTTGCATGGTGTGTGTACAGGCAGCCTGGCATGCACACATTCATCCACGAAAAACACTGATTGTGTGTACATGAGATAAATGTCCTTTTACATTTTTGTTTGCACAATTAAAGATTATTTAATGAATACATATTTTAAATTTTTGTACAGTGGAGCAAATTAAAAAAAGGTGGTACACATGCCGGGATCAGTTCCGGCGCAAACTCAATAGTTCACAAAAGAGCGGTGATGGTGCAAAAAGAAAGAAGCCATATATGTTTACGAGGCAGCTCCAATTTCTGAAGCAAATAATGGACGTAAGACCGTAAGTAGTTTTTAAGTTATATATTTTTGGGGGTGCACCTTTCACCAGTTTGTACTCATTAAAATGTGGTACCTTACACAGTAGCACATGTGCCCTACATGTCATGTAGTAAAGAATCTTCATTATATCCTCCGTTGCGGTGCAGTAGTCCATTAGATTTATGCGCCCTGTATGTAAATACCTAGCATGGGAACAGGGAGGAGGAGACATCTGCTTTTCTCACAGGGTGATTCTTCTATCTGGCATTAGGGTACATGTGCTACAGTGTGACGTACCACATTTAAATAGTTTGAACTGGTGAAAGGTACTATGTTAATATTTGGTTAAATTTGTTAATTTATGTTTTTATTTTTTATTATAGCACGGTCGACAACTTAACCGAAGCTTCAGGTTCTCAAACCATATCTGGAAAAGTGGCTGAGAGGCCACACACTTCCACAATGGTGGAGGACCAACCACTGGTGATGGAAGAGCAAGAAGGCACTGAAGAAGCCTCATGTTCGCAGCTTCTGAGCACAGAAGAACCAACCTCTGAAAATGTTGAAGTCCCACAAATCCCTCCCAGCAACGAGGCAGCAGAGGAACCCGTTTGCCGTTCTTCTGGCAGACGAGCTAGAAGAGTTAATACCGATTCCGGTGTAGATCTCCGTCAATGAGTAGATATGATGGTGATGGAGTATCTAAACCGGAATCGGTCAGACGGGAAGGAAGAAATTACCTTAAAAGGGCTGGCTCCTTGCTTCCGCCGTGTGCCCGAAGAACGGCAAACACGTTGTGTTTCGGCAATTGCCATGCTTATGGACCTTTTTTCTGGCCCCCAGGAGCCACATCATCTGATGGACTACATGATAAATTCACGAAATGCGATGCTTCATGTCACTCCTCCTGCAAGTCACCGTCCTGATCCCCCTATGGTCCATCCTCCAGGCCCTTTCATGAGGGATTTATATGACCTCTAATTTGTTTTTTTTGGTTTGGGTTTGGTCTTAATAAAAAATGTTTTCCTTTCAAACTTTGACTGTTATTTTTCTCTTTAAAGTTTAAGATTTTTTACATTTTGTCCAAATTTAATATTGATGACCTCTTATAAATTTAGGTCATTTATATTAAAAATGGTCTAATGCACACGAAAGTTCATGCTTCAGTTCCATGCATTTGGTCCCGCAATTTGTGGTCCCCAATACACAGAGAACTAAAGTTCTGCATTCGGGACTGATCCAGACCCATTCTACTTGAATGAGTCCGGGATCCGTCCCTTCTGCATCATCGTGATTGAGAAGGCACACATATTAGTGCTATTGACATCACCAAACACAGTGCTTGGTAGAAGCATCTGCCCATCAGTGGCAATGTTTTGGGCAAATAAGGTACCCATTTCCATGCCCGATCTAGTGATGTGCAAATGAGAGCATTGTAGTATGAAATGCTCCAATTCTCACATCGCAGTGTCTACCTGGATTAAATTATGATGTAATATACTTACCTTTTCAGCGTAGAAGGATTTGCTCTGTGGATTGCAGGCCAGATTACGTCTGTTGTTGTCCTTGTTGAAAGCTAAACGCATACATATACCATTTTGTGCCAAAAAATTGGACATGATCGTATTTAGCTGAGAGGACATGAACAAATGTAAAAGTTTCCAAACATTATTTTATAGACGTAATTAGAAATGAGGTATTAGAAGGTATTTACACCAAATTTCACGAAAAGATTTGATTTGGCACAATACCCCAGCCCGCAAGCCCACGTCAAGGGTCCTCATTATCTTGCGAGTCCCTAATCTAAACTAACAACAGGGGATCTAACTAAACTAAGGAATTTCCATTTTTATCAAATTTAAACCAGATTCCAGCTGAAATCAGCGTCTTCCACGGATGGCATCCAACTGCCACGACAATGCCCCCTCAGGACTGCATAAGTAGTCGGCATAGAGTTCCCGAACAGCTAGTCCAGCTGTTCCAGGGCGTCCAGGCCGGCTCAGGTCTAAACTGACTGAAGATGTCATATTTAGGCCCAAATCTGCATCTGTTGAGGCATCGTGGATCCTGGTGAAGTTGTGTAGTAGTACACAAGCCTGTATCACCAGGGTGGCATTGTCCGGATTCATCTGTATGGATGACATGAATACTCTCCACTTAGTGGACAGTATTCCGAAAGCGCACTCCACATACCGACGGGCGCGAGACAATCAATAGTTGAAAATGCGCTTCCTGTCATCCAGATCGCGTCTAGGAAAGGGCCGCATCAGGTGGGGTGCCAATGCAAATCCTTCGTCTGCCACGATCACAAATGGAGCCGGCGGACCTGCAGATCCGGGAAGTCTACTGGGCTCTGGCAGGGCAAGCTGGTTTGTGTGAAGCCGTTCACCCATTCTGGAAGCACTAAAGATGCGGCTGTCTGAAGTGCTCCCATAGGCCCCGATATCCACAATTACAAACCTGTAGTTACTGTCAGCAAGGGCCATCAGCACTACAGAAAAATATTGCTTGTAATTGAAATACCGGGATCCTGAGTGAGGCGGCTTCTTCACACGGATATGCTTACCGTCCAGTGCCCCAATGCAGTTAGGAAACTGCGCAGATTGGTAAAATCCCTCGGCGATACGTAGCCAATCTTCCGCCTTGGGGGTAGGCATCACCGCTTCTCTGAGACGCTGCCATATAACTGTACAGGTATGACAGACGATCCCAGAGATTGTAGAGATTCCAAGCAGAAACTCAAAATGCAACGAAGCGAATGAATTTCCAGTAGCAAGGAATCTGAAAAATACAAAAAAGAAAAGAAAAAAAAGTTCAAACTTTCATTATAATATATTGATATTGAATATATATTAGTGGTGGTGAACCTATTGCACGGGTGCCAGAGGCGGCACTCGGAGCCCTCTCTGTGGGCACCCACACCCTGGAAAAAGTCTGACTGTACCAATATGACCTTTCCTGCCATTCATCAGCACAGGACGCACCATGAACAGCACAGGCAGCGCATTGAATGTAGACAGGCTATTATAGCTACTACATGATAAAGTACATGAAAGATATACTATATTGGACTGTAGGATTTAGGTTAACTTGCCACGTTGGCACTTTGTTTTAAATAAGAGGGTTTTGGGTTTGTGGTTTTGGACACTCGATCTCTAAAAGGGTCGCCATCACTGATATATAGGATCTAAAAATGGCACATTCACTTACCTCAGGGTGACAAGCAAGCGTTGTTCAGCAGATATGCAGCGCCTCATGCTGGTGTCCAGGAAATTAAGGTCAGGATGAAGAGAGACCAGCAGATGATCGAATGCTTCCATGGACATCCGGCAATAGCTTTTGAACTTTAGAGGGTCACGTCGCAGATCGTTGTATAACTTATGAAATTGTCCTTTCTGAAGGCGCTGAGCAACAATGGGATGGACCCACTGCCGTCTCCTCTTCCTCCCCGGTTCTTCATCCAGCATAGATGACGGCCGTCTGAATCGCCGAGAGAGAAGCCAGTAAAATAGTACGTTATCCATGTCTTCTGCCATGATGATCGCTGAGAAATTGGTAGAAAACTATGCCAGCCAAGCAGAGGTTTCTTACACAGCTCTGAACGACACCAAAAGCACAATAAAATGGCGACTGTACAAGCACATGTCCTCTGTTCTTATAGACCTTTATTTTTTTCTAGGGCACACTAGCAACATCTTTTCCTCCTTCTTTTTCTGATTTTTGCGGAAACACGGAAAAGATGCGGATGCACTTTTGAAAAAAAAACGGAACACGGATCAGCAAAAAAACGGAACACGGATCAGCAAAAAAACGGAACGAAGATCTGAAAAGAAAATATACTGACGTGTGAATAAAGCCTTAGGGCCCCTAGAATGCCAGGGCAGTATAAATACCCCACATGTGACCCCATTTCGGAAAGAAGACACCCCCAGGTATTCCGTGAGGGGCATATTGAGTCCATGAAAGATTGAAATTTTTGTCCCAAGTTAGCGGAACGGGAGACTTTGTGAGAAAAAAATTAAAAATATCAATTTCCGCTAACTTGTGCCAAAAAAAAAAAATTCTATGAACTCGCCATGCCCCTCATTGAATACCTTGGGGTGTCTTCTTTCCAAAATGGGGTCACATGTGGGGTATTTATACTGCCCTGGCATTCTAGGGGCCCCAAAGCGTGAGAAGAAGTCTGGTATCCAAATGTCTAAAAATGCCCTCCTAAAAGGAATTTGGGCACCTTTGCGCATCTAGGCTGCAAAAAAGTGTCACACATCTGGTATCGCCGTACTCAGGAGAAGTTGGGGAATGTGTTTTGGGGTGTCATTTTACATATACCCATGCTGGGTGAGAGAAATATCTTGGTCAAATGCCAACTTTGTATAAAAAAATGGGAAAAGTTGTCTTTTGTCAAGATATTTCTCTCACCCAGCAAGGGTATATGTAAAATGACACCGCAAAACACATTCCTCAACTTCTCCTGAATACGGCGATACCACATGTGTGACACTTTTTTGCAGCCTAGGTGGGCAAAGGGGCCCATATTCCAAAGAGCACCTTTAGGATTTCACAGGTCATTTACCTACTTACCACACATTAGGGCCCCTGGAAAATGCCAGGGCAGTATAACTACCCCACAAGTGACCCCATTTTGGAAAGAAGACACCCCAAGGTATTCCGTGAGGGGCATGGCGAGTTCCTAGAATTTTTTATTTTTTGTCACAAGTTAGTGGAAAATGCTGATTTTTTTTTTTTTTTTCATACAAAGTCTCATATTCCACTAACTTGTGACAAAAAATAAAAACTTCCATGAACTCACTATGCCCATCAGCGAATACCTTGGGGTCTCTTCTTTCCAAAATGGGGTCACTTGTGGGGTAGTTATACTGCCCTGGCATTCTAGGGGCCCAAATGTGTGGTAAGGAGTTTGAAATCAAATTCTGTAAAAAATTACCTGTGAAATCCGAAAGGTGCTCTTTGGAATATGGGCCCCTTTGCCCACCTAGGCTGCAAAAAAGTGTCACACATCTGGTATCTCCGTACTCAGGAGAAGTTGGGGAATGTGTTTTGGGGTGTCATTTTACATATACCCATGCTGGGTGAGAGAAATATCTTGGCAAAAGACAACTTTTCCCATTTTTTTATACAAAGTTGGCATTTGACCAAGATATTTATCTCACCCAGCATGGGTATATGTAAAAAGACACCCCAAAACACATTCCTCAACTTCTCCTGAATACAGAGATACCAGATGTGTGACACTTTTTTGCAGCCTAGGTGGGCAAAGGGGCCCATATTCCAAAGAGCACCTTTCGGATTTCACAGGTCATTTTTTACAGAATTTGATTTCAAACTCCTTACCACACATTTGGGCCCCTAGAATGCCAGGGCAGTATAACCACCCCACAAGTGACCCCATTTTAAAAAGAAGAGACCCCAAGGTATTTCGTGATGGGCATAGTGAGTTCATAGAAGTTTTTATTTTTTGTCACAAGTTAGTGGAATATGAGACTTTGTAAGAAAAAAAAAAAAGAAAAAAAAAATCATCATTTTCCGCTAACTTGTGACAAAAAATAAAAAGTTCTATGAACTCACTATGCCCATCAGCGAATACCTTAGGGTGTGTACTTTCCGAAATGGGGTCATTTGTGGGGTGTTTGTACTGTCTGGGCATTGTAGAACCTCAGGAAACATGACAGGTGCTCAGAAAGTCAGAGCTGCTTCAAAAAGCGGAAATTCACATTTTTGTACCATAGTTTGTAAACGCTATAACTTTTACCCAAACCATTTTTTTTTTACCCAAACATTTTTTTTTTATCAAAGACATGTAGAACAATAAATTTAGAGCAAAATTTATATATGGATGTCGTTTTTTTTGCAAAATCTTACAACTGAAAGTGAAAAATGTCATTTTTTTGCAAAAAAATCGTTAAATTTCGATTAATAACAAAAAAAGTAAAAATGTCAGCAGCAATGAAATACCACCAAATGAAATCTCTATTAGTGAGAAGAAAAGGAGGTAAAATTCATTTGGGTGGTAAGTTGCATGACCGAGCAATAAACTGTGAAAGTAGTGTAGGTCAGAAGTGTAAAAAGTGGCCTGGTCTTTCAGGGTGTTTAAGCACTGGGGGCTGAGGTGGTTAATGCCTGATCAGTCAAAAAAATGCATTGAAATGCCGGATCCGTCTTTCCGGTGTCATCCAGCATTTATTTTTTTCGGTCTGCGCATATTTTGAATGCCGGATCCGGCACTATTACATTCCTATGGAAAAAAATGCCGGATCCGGCATGCAGGCAAGTCTTCAGTTTTTTTTGCAGGAGATAAAACCTTAGAATGCTACGGTTTTCTCTTTTGCCTGATCAGTCAAAATGACTGAATGGAAGATATCCTTATGCATCCTGAACGGATTACTCTCCATTCAGAATGCATAGGGATATACCTGATCAGTTATTTTTCGGCATTGAGCCCTTTTGACGGAACTCAGTGCCGGAAAAGAAAAACGCTAGTGTGAAAGTACCCTTAACAATAAACTTTCTTACATTTTTTTTGATATAGACAATAAATAAAAAAAATAAAAAACTATCATTTATCGAGGGGAGGTGGAGCGTTGAGGGGTGCACGTTCCAGAACCGGCAGCAGTAGCCCCCCTGTCTTCTGTTGAGGAATAAAAACGACGGGCAGCAGGAAAAGATGCAGGAGGGATTTGAGGGGTTTGGAGAGTTGAAGGGTCGGAACTGGAATGTTCCCGAGCATACGTAGAAGAAGGAGTTGGAAAAGAAGTTGGAGCGGTATAGTGAGAAGGAGAAGGTGTAGAAGAAAAAGATGGAAGATTGTACACATGCTCGGGGGGTGGGAACGGGACAGATGGCGGGAATGGGTAGGTTGGCGGAAGGGGGCTGGTTGAAAAGAGTGGGATGGGGGGCGGTGCAACATTTCCCACGACCCGTTCTCCATCAAATTTTTAAACTCATGAACCTGCTCTGGAGTCATTTGGTCCATTCAGGGGACTAAGGAATGCAGGTAATGTTGGTGAGGTGTGAGTTGACGCACAGACTTCGCCCCCTCCACTCGGCGTGACAAGTCATCTAACGCTCGCCTCATTTGATCTGCAAAACCTTCTAGAGCATCGGAAATGATCTCTACAAGGTCCCCATAGTCCTCCCGACGGCTCCTACTGGATCTCCTGCTATTCAACATAGCTCTCACATTTTGTCTCCAATGTGAGAGCGTATGCTGAAAGGAGGGACCAGGTAGGGGACCAGGATTGACCCGAACCGGTGTATGAGGGACAGGAGGGCTGGGGGTTGCGGCCGGTTCCGGGTCCACTTCAAGAGCTGTGTAACGGTCGCGTACACACACACACACACACAGGGGGGAGGGAAGTGACCACTGCGCTCCACCCTTACCCCTGGCCCTGCCTACTTGCCTCGCGAGTCCTAATGACAGGGGACAACTGGACGGCAATCCCTAACTTGGAGTAAGTGCAGGGATGACAGACAGACAAACAACAGGACGTGAACGGACCGAGTCAATACCAGGAAAGCTGCAAAGTACAAATGGAGCAAGCAGAGAATTGTCAGGAGAAGCCGGGGTCATAAATACCAGGAGAGCAGAGAAGTACAAGAGGAGTCCTAAAAGAGTAGTCAGGTGGGAGCCGAGGTCACGATACCAGGACGGAAGCGCAGTACAGGAGGAGCAGGCAAAAGGATGGTCAGGGAACAGGATCAGGTAAGTATTCAGCAGTCCAACAAATAGCCAGGAACCTAGAAATTAAAAGGCAACCTGTAGCCAGCAGGCTGCCTGTATTTATAGTGGGGAGTGAGGGTCATGTGACGTGGCCAGCGTCACATGACCGACAGACCAACCAGTCGAGCACCGAGTGATCAGCTCGGCGCTCAAGGCAGACTAGGAGCAGGGAGCCACCCAGCTAGAAGAGCCGCCCTGGGAATGAGGTCAAACACAGAACCTCATTCCAAAAGCTAAGCAACAGTTCTGCGGGCAATGGGGGACCGAGTGCACCTTCGGAACCCCGTGACAGTACCCACCCTTTTACGAAGGGGCACCGGACCCAAGACTTCAGGCGATGGCTTTTCAGGGTGTTCTTGATGAAATTTACGAACAAGTCTAGGAGCATGAACCTCCCTGGCAGGTACCCAAGATCTCTCTTCAGGTCCATACCCCTTCCAGTGAATCAGGTACTGCAAGGAATTACGCACCTTCCTGACATCCACTATTTTAGACACCACATACTCGACAGCATCATTAACAAGAACCGGCGGAGGCGAGGCTTTTGATGGTACTACCGGTTCAAAATATTTTTTAAGTAGAGATTTATGGAACACATTATCAATGTGGAATGACTCAGGCAGCTCCAACCTAAAAGATACCGGGTTAATCACTTCCGTGATCTTATATGGTCCAATAAAACGAGGAGCAAATTTTTTAGAAGTTACCTTGAGAGATAGATTCTTGGAGGACAACCATACTTTATCCCCAACCTGAAAGTTTACCCCCCTTGAACGTCTCCTATCGGCCTTGAGTTTTTGAGAACATTGAGCCTTTTCTAGGTTCGATTGAACCCGGGCCCAAACTGTGCACAGTTCGGAGGAGAGTTTATCCGCTTCAAGGTTAGAGGAGGAGACGGACGACCCAGAATGAAAACGGGGATGAAAACCATGGTTACAAAAGAAAGGGGAGACCCCAGCAGAAGAATTGACACGGTTATTCAAAGCAAATTCAGCCAACGGAAGGAATTTGACCCATAATTGCTGGTCATCAGCAACATACAACCTCAAGAATTGTTCCACAGACTGATTAAGGCGTTCAGTCTGCCCATTACTCTCAGGATGGTAGGCGGAAGAAAAAGACAATGAAATTTTATATCTTTGACAGAAGGCCCTCCAGAATTTGGACACAAACTGCACACCCCTGTCAGAAACAATATTTTCCGGGATGCCATGTAAACGAACAATCTCTCTCACAAAAATAGACGCCAGGGTTTTAGCATTCGGAAGTTTAGACAGGGGAATGAAATGAACCATCTTGCTAAACCTATCGACCACTACCCAAACCACAGTCTTACCCTCCGCCAGCGGTAGGTCAGTTATAAAGTCCATCGAGATATGGGACCAGGGTCTACTGGGAATGGGTAGGGGTCGTAGGTTACCAGCAGGGCGAGTCCTAGGTGTCATGGACCTGGCACAAACCTCACAGGCTGACATGTAGGACTTGACATCCCTAGTTAGAGTGGGCCACCAATAAGATCTAGAAACCAGATCCTTAGTGCCCTCAACACCCGGATGTCCACAAAAGGCAGAATCGTGACACTCACCCAACAGCTGGAGACGAAATTGTACGGGAACAAACAACCTATCTGTTGGGGTGGATACCGGTGCCAGATGTTGTTCAGACCTAATGCGAGCCGAGATATCCTGGGTAAGAGCTGCTAAGAAGATTTTTGCTGGTAGGATGGATTCAGGTGGTACCTCAGTAGGTTGAAAAGCCTGGAAGCTCCGAGATAATGCGTCCGCCTTCACATTTTTACTTCCCGGCCTGAACGTGATGGAAAAATCAAAACGAGTAAAAAACAGAGCCCATCTGGCTTGACGGGGATTCAACCTCTTAGCAGACTCGAGAAACATAAGGTTTTTATGGTCAGTGACAACAGTTACACAATGTCTTGCCCCCTCCAGGAAATGCCTCCACTCCTCAAATGCCCATTTAATGGCCAGCAGCTCCCTATTCCCTATGTCGTAGTTTCTCTCCGTGGGAGAGAATTTCCTGGAGAAAAAGGCACATGGTCTCAGATTAGTGAGGCTAGCAGGACCTTGTGAAAGGACTGCTCCTACGCCGTCCTCGGACGCATCCACCTCCACAATAAAAGGTTTCTCCTGATCAGGCTGGATCAGAATGGGAGCGCTACTAAATGCCTTTTTTTATTTTTCAAATGAAGAAATGGCCTCAGTAGACCAATTCTCCAAATCGGCCCCTTTCTTAGTAAGGTCGGTCAACGGTTTAGCAATTACGGAAAAATTCATAATAAATTTACGATAGTAATTGGCGAAACCTAAGAACCGTTGTAAGGCCTTTAAGGATGAAGGTCTTACCCATTCCTTAATTGCTAGTACCTTACCAGGATCCATCTTGAAGGCGTGAGGAGTCAGAACATGCCCTAGAAACAGAATCTTCTGTACACCAAAGACACATTTCTCTTGTTTAGCGGATAGCTGATTCTCCCTCAACACCTCTAATACTTGTTTAACATGAGACACATGGGATTCGAAGTCAGGAGAGAATATCAAAATGTCGTCAAGATAGACAATAACAAATTTACCTAAGTACTCCCTAAGAATGTCATTCATGAAGTTTTGGAACACAGCTGGGGCATTGCTGAGTCCAAAATGCATCACTTGATATTCAAAGTGTCCTACCGGAGTATTGAACGCCATCTTCCATTCGTCTCCCTCCTTGATTCGAATTAGATTGTATGCCCCTTTCAGGTCAATTTTGGAAAACCAGGTTGCCCCCAGAACCTGGTTAAATAAATCCGGAATCAATGGGAGGGAGTATCTATTCTGGACAGTGATTTTATTTAATCTCCGGTAATCGATACATGGCCTAAGACCACCATCTTTTTTCTTAACGAAGAAAAACCCCGCCCCCATAGGAGAGACAGAAGGTCTAATATGCCCTTTACCAAGGCTCTCCTTAATATAATCTTCCATGGCCTTGCGTTCGGGCATAGAAAGATTATAAATTCGTCCTTTAGGAAACTTGGCCCCCTCTACTAGCTCTATGGTACAATCATAAGGTCTATGGGGGGGGGTAGAACCTCCGGGGTTGGTGATGAGAATACATCAGAATATTCTCTAACAACAGAGGGTAAAGTATCAGACTTTACTGAGACCCCAGCCTGTACCACGGACAAGCACGAGTCACACTTAGGCCCCCATCTCACCAACTCCCCATTGGACCAATCTATAGTGGGGTTATGTAGTCGGAGCCAAGGCAACCCTAGTACCACCTCAGCAGGTAGGTTCTCCAGGACTAGAAGCGAACATCTCTCTGAGTGGCACACACCCACGGTTAGAGAAATCTCCGAGGTACATAAGCTCACCGTACCACCAATAAGAGGAGTAGCATCAATAGCCATGACATGGATAGGAGTTGGTAAGGCAAACATAGGAATACCCAATCTTACAGCATACTCAGAGTCAATAAAGCTAGCCGCTGAGCCAGAATCAATAAAGGCCTTACCCGGCCATTTATCTACTCCCAGAGAAATCGTAATGGGTACCGAAAGCTTACATTTAAAAAATTCAGGGTGTACCTGGTCTTTAGGTTGCCTTGTCTTAGAAGACTTGACAGAGAGGACCTTCTTAGGACACTGGTTGATCCAATGGTCAGGATCTCCACAGTAAAAGCATTCTCCACGTCTGCGGCGAAGATTCCCTCGGGTCATGCCAACCTGCATGGGTTCCTCAGTGGAGACCTCAGCATTATCTCTGGGATAGGCCTCTGGCTGGACCACCATCTGGGAAGAGAACTGTTGTTCCTGTCGTCTCTCTCTAACCCGTCGGTCAAGTCGGACAACAAGGGTCATCATCTCCTCTAAGGTCTCTGGAAGTTGATAACTGACCAGAAGATCCTTTAATTTATCAGACAGACCTGACCTGAACTGACTCTTCAGGGCTGGTTCGTTCCATCCTGAGGGGACACACCACCTTCTGAATTGGGTGCAATAATCCTCCGCTGGTAAATTGCCCTGAACCAGTGCCTTTAGAGCCGTCTCGGCTACTAGAGCCCTGTCTGGTTCATCATAGAGGGTACCCAAGGCCTGAAAGAACCCCTCCACAGAATATAAACAACTGGTGCCAGCAGGTAAAGAGAACGCCCAGTCCTGGGGATCACCCTGTAATCGGGAAATGATAATGCCCACGCGTTGACTCTCGGGGCCAGAGGACACGGGGCGCAAACGGAAGTAAAGTTTGCAACTCTCCTTAAAAGAGAGAAACTTCCTCCGGTCTCCAGAAAAGGGTTCTGGGAGCTTAATCTGGGGCTCAAAATGCGGACTGGAGGCCTGAGGAGTGGAAGAACCTTGCCCTAACTCAAAAGAACTGAGTTTTTCCCCTAACTCCTGCACCCTCTGCGTCAGATTAGAGACATGGTCAGTCAGGGTCACCAGAGGATTCATAATACAGTGGTTATTGGGCCTGTTAATCTGTAACGGTCGCGTACACACACACACACACACACAGGGGGGAGGGAAGTGACCACTGCGCTCCACCCTTACCCCTGGCCCTGCCTACTTGCCTCGCGAGTCCTAATGACAGGGGACAACTGGACAGCAATCCCTAACTTGGAGTAAGTGCAGGGATGACAGACAGACAAACAACAGGACGTGAACGGACCGAGTCAATACCAGGAAAGCTGCAAAGTACAAATGGAGCAAGCAGAGAATTGTCAGGAGAAGCCGGGGTCATAAATACCAGGAGAGCAGAGAAGTACAAGAGGAGTCCTAAGAGAGTAGTCAGGTGGGAGCCGAGGTCACGATACCAGGACGGAAGCGCAGTACAGGAGGAGCAGGCAAAAGGATGGTCAGGGAACAGGATCAGGTAAGTATTCAGCAGTCCAACAAATAGCCAGGAACCTAGAAATTAACAGGCAACCTGTAGCCAGCAGGCTGCCTGTATTTATAGTGGGGAGTGAGGGTCATGTGACGTGGCCAACGTCACATGACCGACAGACCAACCAGTCGAGCAGCGAGTGATCAGCTCGGCGCTCAAGGCAGACTAGGAGCAGGGAGCCACCCAGCTAGTAAAGCCGCCCTGGGAATGAGGTCAAACACAGAACCTCATTCCAAAAGCTAAGCAACAGTTCTGCGGGCAATGGGGGACCGAGTGCACCTTCGGAACCCCGTGACAAGCTGGTTCAGGCGCCCGAGTGTTGCTGGCAGTAGAAAGTAGACATAAAAAAGTAGACATATTAGGTATCGCCGCATCCGTATCGACCGGCTCTATAAACATATCACATGACCTAACCCCTCAGATGAACACCGTAAAAAATAAAAAATAAAAACTGTGCTAAATAAACCATTTTTTTGTCACCTTACATCACAAAAAGTACAACAGTAAGCGATCAAAAAGGCGTATGCCCACCAAAATAGTACCAATCTAACCGTCACCTCATCCCCCAAAAAATGAGCCCCTACCTAAGACAATCTATGGCTCACACTAAAACATCATTTTTTTTGTTTTAAAAAAGCTGTTATTGTGTAAAACTTAAGTAAATAAAAAAAAAGTATACATATTAGGTATCGCCGTGTCCGTAATAACCTGCTCTATAAAAATATCACATGACCTAACCCCTCAGGTAAACACCATAATTTTTTTTTTTTAAAAACTGTGTCAAAAAGCCATTTTTTGTCACCTTACATCACTAAAAGTGTAATAGCAAGCGATCAAACCGTTATATACACTCCAAAATAGTGCCAATTAAACCGTCATCTCATCCCGCAAAAAATGAGACCCTACCGAAGATAATCGCCCAAAAACTGAAAAAACTATGGCTCTCAGACTATCGAGACACTAAAACATGATTTTTTTTTTTGTTTCAAAAATGATATTATTGTGTAAAACTTACATAAATAAAAAAGTATACATATTAGGTATCGCCGCGTCCGTAATAACCTGCTCTATAAAAATACCACATGATCTAACCTGTCAGATGAATGTTGTAAATAGCAAAAAAAAAACTGTGCCAAAACAGCTATTTCTTGTTACCTTGCCTCACAAAAAGTGTAATATAGAGCAACCAAAAATGATATGTACCCTAAACTAGTACCAACAAAACTGTCACCCTATCCCGTAGTTTCTAAAATGGGGTCACCTTTTTGGAGTTTCTACTCTAGGGGTGCATCAGGGGGGCTTCAAATGGGACATTGTGTCAAAAAACCAGTCCAGCAAAATCTGCCTTCCAAAAACCGTATGGCATTCCTTTCCTTCTGCGCCCTGCCGTGTGCCTGTACAGCAGTTTACGACCACATATGGGGTATTTCTGTATACTACAGAATCAGGGCCATAAATATTGAGTTTTGTTTGGCTGTTAACCCTTGCTTTGTAACTGGAAAACAAATATTAAAATGGAAAATCTGCCAAAAAAGTGAAATTTTGAAATTGTATCTCTATTTTGCATTAATTCTTGTGGAACATCTAAAGGGTTAACGACGTTTGTAAAATCAGTTTTAAATACCTTGAGGGGTGTAGTTTCTAGAATGGGGTCATTTTTGGGTGGTTTCTATTATGTAAGCCCCACAAAGTGACTTCAGACCTGAACTGGTCCTTAAAAAGTAGGTTTTTGAAAATTTTGGAAAAATTTAAAGATTTGCTTCTAAACTTCTAAGCCTTGTAACATCCCCAAAAAATAAAATATCATTCCCAAAAGGATCCAAACATGAAGTAGACATATGGGGAATGTAAAGTAATAACTATTTTTGGAGGTATTACTATGTATTATAGAAGTAGAGAAATTGAAACTTAAAAATATGCAAATTTTTCCCAATTTTTGGTAAATTCTGTATTTTTTTATAAATAAAAAAGAAATTTTCTGACTCCATTTTACCAGTGTCATGAAGTACAATATGTGACGAAAAAACAGTCTCAGAATGGCCTGGATAAGTCAAAGCGTTTTAAAGTTATCACCACATAAAGTGACACTGGTCAGATTTGCAAAAAATGGCCTGGTCCTTAAGGTGAAAATGAGCCCGGTCCCTAAGGGGTTAAGCATCTGAATCTTCTCAAATAATGTTGATGTGGAAAACACAAAAAAGTTCATCAGCTCACCCACAGCTAGCAAGAGATGTGCAAGGAGCTCCTGGATCAGGAAACTTGCAATAGGGAAAAAAAAATCCTCCAGCACTGACGTCCACTGTTAAAATCCGATTTTTATTCAGTATACATTAAAAATACGGGAACAAGAGCCAAAACAGGTTGATGCGTTTTGACATCAAGTCTTAGTCATAACCTCATGTATGACTAAGACTTGATGTTGAAACGCGTCAACCTGTTATGGCTCGTGTTCCAGTACTTTTAAAGTATATCGATTTTAACAGCGGACGAGAGTGCTGGAAGATTTTTTTTCCTGTTGATGTGGAAAAACAATGAACAAGGGCTCCGATGTAAGTTTAAACAATAAAGGTGACAAGGGACATCCTTGACGAGTGCCTTTCTGCGAAACAAACGGGAATATAAATAAATCTTTGGGTGTATATCCCAGCTTTTGGCAGGCGATAACGGTTACTGAGAAAAGTCCTAAAAGCTCCGGAGAAGCCCATCTTATCAAGAACTAAGTTTGGCCAGGTCCACTTCACGTTGTCAAATGTTTTCTCAGCGTCCAGCGCTAACAAGGCTGGGGATTCGTTTTCATACGGGCTGCGGTGGACTCTATCCAACACTGTCAAACAGTCCTGATAGTCACTGCTCATCGACCTTTAAAGAGGACCTTTCACTAGTTTAAAAACTAACTATATCAGTGGGCAGAGCGGCGCCCAGGGGTCCCCCTGCACTTACTAGTATGTCTGGGCGCCGCTCCGTTCGCCCGGTATAGGCTCCGGTGTCTGCAGCTCCCTCTTTTGTACGGGGCAGAGTTTTTGTATTAGGGTTGTCCCTTGCTGCAGCGCTGGCCAATCGTAGCGCACAGCTCATAGCCTGGGAGTCCCAGAACTTTAGCTCAGGGAGAAGCGCTCACCCACGAACCTCTTTATATCTCAGCGCCGGAATCGGATATTTTGTTCATTCATTTCTATGGGTCCACCAAAAATAGAAAAAACAGACTGCACACGGATGACATCCGTGTCTTTCTACGTACGTGTGTCCATTCCTCAAAATTATAGAGCATTTGGTGAGTATTTCAAAGCGAAAACGAGAAGTAGGTCCAAAACACAGAGGGTTCCAAGGATCACATTTATCAAGCTCACCTGTTTTTAGTTGTAAAATTAGACAGGCATATGTGCTTGTCCCATAGCACTTTCTGAATTACACTAGGCGTATTGCTATTAGTCTGACCTCTGGTGGTTCTTTTTCAGTATGACAGGTTCATAATCTCTAAGACTGGTCTAATTAGTATGCGCATGAAAATGTTGCCAAGTGAGCTGAAAGTAGGTGCGCGTCTCCATGAAAGTATGACTTCGTAGGTAAAATGTGGCGCAAATCACCACTCAAAACAGACAAAGAAAAGTATGGCAGCTCTTGACTGGAGTAGAAATTAGATTGTTTTTGTGACTAAGGCCTCATGCACACAACCGTTGTTTGGGTCCGCATCTGAGCCACATTTTTTGTGGCTGGGATGCAGACCCATTCACTTCATTGGGGACGCAAAAGATGTGGACAGCACTCCATTCCGTGTCCAATTGTTGTCCGTTTTGCTTACTGCAAAATGCGGTGCGGAACAGATATGGACCCAAACAACGGTCCGCACTACACGGGGCACCGGCCGTGTGCACCCCGCATCAAACCCGGAGACGAGGTGCGGAACCACGGATCGGAACCCTACGGAAGCACTACGGAGTGCTTCCGTGGTGTTTCTGGGCGTGCCTCCGCACCGCAACAAAGTAGTGCACGCACAACTTTTTTGCGGTGCGGAGGCACGGACAAAAACCCCACAGAAGCACTCTGTAGTGCTTCTGTGGGGTTCCATGTCTCCGTACCGCAACTTCCCGATTGCGGACCCATTCAAGTGAATGCAGTAGAAAGGTAATCCAGCTCAATACGCAGACGGTGCAACGGTACTTTATTTCAGCGGTTAAAAATCAAACATCCAGTTTAACAAACTGCAAAAGTGGCTGGGGCCTGTATTTTGTGGACACGCTGTTTGAGTAAAATCTGGTGCAAAAAAAGGTGTACCTTCTTAAGTAGGTTGGAAAATAGGCTCAAAAGTTAGAAAACATCTGAATTAGAAGCATTTCAGGGCCAAAATAGGCGAACAAGACACAAATGCCTCAAAAACAGGCGTGTTTTCAGTAAATGCGACAAAAAAAAAAGACAGTCTAAAGACTTATTCACACGTCAGTGTTTCACGGACGTGTGCTGTACGTCTTTTCCACGGACAGCACACGTCCCCATTAATTTTAATGGGTGTATTCAGACATCAGTGTTTTAGCACGGTCCGTGGGTCCGTGTTTTTAGCACGGATAAATGCTCTATTTTGTCCGTGTTCACGGATCCATCACACCCATTATAGTCTATGGGTCCGTGAAAACCATGGATGCAACACAGATGCCATCCGTGTTGCATCCATGTTTCACAGATCATTAGGAAGAGATGCTTTGAAAATAATTTTTCAGCTGTTCAGGGTCAGTGAAACACGGATGGCACACGGACAGCACAAAACGGACACACGGACCACACACGGATGCATCACTGACCACCTTCTCAGAGATTTGAGCACGGACGTGTGAATGAGGCTTAAGGCAATATCTATTTTTGCAGATCCACAAAACAGAGATACGGGTTGTGTGCGCTCCACAAAACGGACAAGAATAGGATATGTTCTATATAGGACGTGAGGATGCAGACAGTACGCGGTGTGCTGTCCGTATCTTTTGCCGCCCCATTTAATTGAATGAGTCCACATCCGTTCTGCAAAAAGAGTAGATCGTATGCGGACCAAAACTATGGTCGTGTGCATGAAGCCTTACTGTTTGTTTTGCACCAGTTTTTTCATCTCTTTTTCCTGGTTTGACAGTTTTTTTTTTTTTAAATGGATTTGGGGGCGTGGTTTAGTTGGCGTATATGTTTTAGACTGATTTATGTAAGTGCGCCTTTTTTCTGTCGGAATTAGTCACACATTTGGTCTAATTTATACGCCTCTTCATGGGTGGCGTAGTTTTGTATGTCAGTGATGTGAGGAGCTGGGCAACAATTCTATTTAACTAGTCTCTTCCGTGGGTATACGTGTGCCTTTTTCCAAATATGTGTATATGGCTGAGACTTTTTATCTAATATGCAACTTTTTCACTGCACTTTTGCATTTAATTCGTGAGCCGACCAACCCGTACTCTAATAGCACACGATCCACTTTCGCCCTCGCAAATACAAAGATATATTTCTTCACCTGCTATACGACTCGTTATAAATAATACTATGCAAAATACTGACAGGCTAATCCACTACGCCGGTCCAATGCATTAAAGCACAGACGAGCATGACAAGGTTGAGGATGAGGTTTTGAAGCAGATTTGCCTGCAGAATTTTTTATTTATTTTTGCCAAAGTCAGAAGTGGATTTGAAAGGATTTGGAAATTTAAAGGAAATCTGTATACTTCTCCTTCCTGGTGGATCCACTTCTGGCTTAGACAGAAAATCCTGCAGATCTGCCTCATTCATTTCAATGGTTCAGCAAAAAGTGTCTCCGTGTGCATTCCGTTTCAGTATTTCCGTATTTCCGTACCGTGAAAAGATAGAACATGTCCTATTCTTGTCCGGAAATCACGGTGCTTGGCTCCATTCAAGTCAATGGGTCCGCAAAAAACGGAACACATACGGAAATGCATCCGTATGTCTTCCGTATCCGTTCCGTTTTTGAATCTATTGAAAATGTTATGCCCAGCCCAATTTTTTCTATGTAA
This sequence comes from Bufo bufo, assembly GCF_905171765.1. Classification (NCBI taxonomy): domain Eukaryota; kingdom Metazoa; phylum Chordata; class Amphibia; order Anura; family Bufonidae; genus Bufo; species Bufo bufo. Next base: position 165,246,468 of record NC_053394.1, on the reverse strand, counting down.
TTACTGTATACTGTACATGGCATACGGAAAAACAGGACGGAAAAACGGAAAGGAAACGGAAACACAACGGAAACAAAAAACAGAACAACGGATCCGTAAAAAACGGACCGCAAAACACTGAAAAAGCCATACGGTCGTGTGCATGAGCCCTAAGGCCTCTTTCACACGACCGTGTGCTGGCCGTGGCCTTATTGCAGCCCGCATACGGCGGGTCCGCACTACACGGGGCACCGGCCGTGTGCAGAACGGAACCAATACAGAGTACAGAGTGCAAATGCGGAGATGCGGTGCGGAGCGGAACCAATACAGAGTGCTTCCGTTCCACAAAAAAAATAGAACTTGTTTTATCTTTTTGCGGAACGGACGGATCGCGGACCTCATTCAAGTGAATGGGTCCTCAATCCGCATGCCGCTGCCCTACTGTCGGTGCCCGTGCATTGCGGTCCGCAGCACGGGCATGGTTGTGTGCAAGAGGCCTAAAACCACTATTTACCTGGAAAACATGGCATCATTAACAATCAGTTTGAAAACCACATTGACCTGGTTTTTGTCTACTTGCAGTACCTCAAGGCAGCCACAAGGGTCCGCCAGTTCTCCAGCTGATTAACTGCAGGTGAGTTAAAGAATGGGGCATGTGATCAGGCTAATTGGGATTGTGATAATTGATTATCTTCCCTGCTGCAGACCTGGTGGGCACTAACATCCATTAATCCAACCCTGTGACAGCCTATTCTATATATATGACCCATAGTTGGGAGTCATTCCTCTAATTCACAAGCATTTTTCAGGGATACATGGTACCCCCTCCCAAACTCTAGAAATCCCCTTTGAGGGCAGCTGTGCCCCTCCCTCCACAGAATGGTGGCCTTGCAGTTTTTAGATGGTTTATGGTTGCTCCTCTTCTCTATGTGGCCCCTGTTTGGATCTTGTAGTAACTCCACTGGCGCAGACTATAAGTGTGGGGAGGAGGGGGTACAACTTTGGGTGGCCCCAGGTTACTTGGGTGGAGAGGTCTCTTTCCAAATTCGAGGTGAGTTTTTGCATATCCTTATTAGGTGGTTGTGGAATGATTTTTTTTTTGCAAAATCGGACAGATTCAGCAGCTATAAGTGGATGTTTTCTGTTGCGTGATCTGCAGGCAGTATGCCCTCTGCAGCCTCCCATTGACTTCAATGTAAAAAATAAATAAACTTGACCATGTTCTCACCTGGTACACATGGTAGAGTTTTTTTTTCAGTAGTTGATTTGAAAAACGCTTGAGGAGGCATGTTCTGTAAGGAAGACTTGATGGTAGTTTTCCATAGAAGTCAATGGGAAGTAGAAAAACCTCACTCAAAGACCATTGTAAAAAACTTAAGGCTCCTTGTAGAAAAGCACATGTCCCAGCACTGAAGGGGTCACATAGCATTATATTGATTTATGATGCGATGTAACCCTTACAGTTCTGGAATGTATTAGATGACACTGACATAATGCTGTTGGTGTTATCCAATACATTCCAGAACTGTAGGGGTTACATAGCATCATAAATCAATATAATGCTATGTGACCCCTTCAGTGCTGGGAGGTCAGGCCGGTCGAACAAAACCAGAATCAAGTTCTATTTTTTTAGCTGCAGACTTTGCCATGTGAACACAGTCTTGGGGCTCATGCACACAACTGTTGGATGTTTTGAGGTCTGCAAAACACAGATACCGGCCATGTGTGTTCCGCATTTTAAGAAGGGAACTGCCGGCCCCTAATAGAACAGTCCTATTCTTGTCTGTAATGCGGACAGTAATAGGACATGTTCTATTTGTTTTGTGGCACGGCCATGTGGACAAATGGACACGAGATGTACATGGGGTCATTTAGTTTTTTTTTGCTGCCCCCATTGAAGTGAATGGTTCTGCATATGGGCTGCAAAAAAAATGGAATGGAATGGACATGGGGTGGGGGGAGTTTGCATGCATGAGCACTAGAGTACCTGTGCACAGTGCAGTTTTTTATGCTGAAAATCCGTATGAAATCTGCACTATTTATTGCAGTTTTTGCGGATTTTCTTGGTTAACAATTGACATGCTGCGGGTTTTAAAATCTATGCAACAGGTCAGTTTCCACAAGGAAGAAAAAAATCGGTGTACATGAGATATGGATTTTCCACATGGAAATGCGCACAGAAAAACCTCACGTAATCTGCATCACGTGCAGGTACCCTTAGGGTGCGGCTGCCTCATGGCAGAGTACCATGCGCCTGTATAAGCCGCAGCGGGCTGAAATTAACCAGATAGGACTGCATTAATTATTCTGTCTACATTGTTAAGGGCTTGTGCATGCAAACGTATTTTTGGTCCGCATCCGTTACGCATTTTTTGTGTTGAATGCGGACCCATTCACGTCAATGGGTACACCCATATGTCCGTTTTGCTGCCCCGCAAAAATATAGAGCATGTCCTATTCTTGTCTGTTTTACTGACAAGGATAGGACAGTTCTATAGAGGGCACACCGTTACGCAAAATGCGGAGCACACAGGCCGCTATCCACAATTTGCGGACCGCAGAAACTGCAATGGCCATGTGCATAATCCCTTAATGGCTCGCTTCCTTGAAACCACACAGCCTTTACAATGAAGAGCGAATAAAAAATGCTGTCCTAAACAGTGAAGTTGAGCTCGTTGTGTCTCGTACGGATGTGCAGTACCTTGTACACGATCGGGTTTTGTTCAGCGACTTTGAAAGCCAATGGGGCACACTTATCAAGCTTGCTTAAAATTAGACTGGTGTATTTGAGTCGGCTGTCTTTCTTTTGCCGAGTATTTATTAAGTCGCACAGCCGTTAATGAATTAGACTCTAGTTGTCAGTTTGACCTCTGGTGGTTTTTCAGTAGGACAGGTTCATATTCACTTAGGATTAGTTTATTTGTGCATGAAAAAAGTATATTTGCAGAGAAAAGTCGCATGTCTACAGAAAAGTTTTACTTTTAATGCAAAAAGTTGCACTTCAACACACAAAACAGACTAAAAAATGTACGTCAGCTCTGGAGTGGATTAGAAATTACTGTTTTTGAGACCAATTCAGGCGCGAAAGTTAGAAAACTTCTGAATTATCCCAAAAATTTAAATGAGCAAATGAGGCGCAAAAGCCTCCAAAACAGGAGTGTTTTTAGTAGTAAATACGAGTCTAAGGCCCCCTGCACACGAACGTCTGCAATACACGGGTGCCGTTCCGTGGGCATTCCGCATCACGGATGCAGACCCATTCACTTAAAAGGGTCCGCAAATCTGGAGATGTGGAACAGAACCCTATGGAAGCACTACGGAGTGCTTCCGCAGGGTTTCGTTCCGTACTTCCGTTCCGCAAAAAGATAGAACATGTCCTATTTTTTTGCGGAACGGCCGGATCGTGGACCCACGATGGGTCCGTGATCCACTGCGGCTGCCCCACGGACTGCGTTCGTGCATTGCGGCCTGCATTTTGTGGGCCGCAGCACGACCACAGGGTGCACACGTTCGTGTGCAGGGGGCCTAAAACAGGATTTTACCCCTAACAGGTGCAGACACTATAGTAAATGTGCCCCAATATCTGGTGTAGATCTTAAAAGAAGAGATGTTATAAGATGTTCCAGGTAGCGTTGAAGGTGTGGTAAATGGCGCATCAGAAAAATCACATGGGGTCACATGGAGTCGCATTTACTAAAGTGTCGCCACCTGTTTTCATGAGTAAAAAGCCTGTTTACGACTGTCTTACTTTTTAAGTCTCATTTACCAACTGTTTTTGCACCTGTTGCTGTTTTTGAGTTTTAAGACAAATTCTGAAGTTTTCTAAGTTTTGTACCTAATTTCTGTCCTATTTATGTAAGTGTGCCTTATTTTGTGCTAGATTTTGTCTTAAAAACTCTAGTTTCTGAACCACCCCAGGTCTGGCATTCTGTCTGTTTAGAGTGGTGAGTTGCGCCACAATTTTCCTACGTTAATACTTTCATTGAGATGTGTGCCAAAATTCAGCTCGCTTGCACCACATTTTCATGTGCATACTAATTAGACCAGTTTAGTGAATTTGAATCTGCCTTGGGCTACTTTCACATTAGTGGCAGGCTGTTCCGGCGGGTGAACAGCCTGCCGGATCCGTGCTGTCGCTAGTGCACGCGTTCCGCCCAACGTCCGCTCCGGCCCCATTCACATGTTTGCCGTGCTGCGGCCGGACCTCCAGGCCACCCCCATTATAGTGAATGGGGCCAGAGCTGACTTCCTCCGGCGCGCGTGCACTAGCGGCAGCATGGATCTGGCAGGCTGTTCACCCGCCGGAACAGCCTGCCGCTAATGTGAAAGTAGCCTTACAATAAAACAACCACTAGATGTCACTTATACTAAAAAAAGAGAAACCAAGTTTATTAAAGGATAATAAATGAGGCGCAAATTGAAGACAGGCTTTGCCGATACACCTGTTTTTTGTTTTTACTCCAAAAAAAATATGAGCTTAGAAAATGTGCCCAAAGGAGTTTTAGATTTTAGATGATCTTTGCTTTGTAACATGTTTAATCTGAAAACTGCAACCACATTGAAAAGCGCATTTTTTATTCTGTGATTTTCATGTGGTTTTACACCAAAGGATCTCAATATAATTTTTAATTTAAAAAAATAAAAAATAAAATTATCCACTGCTGATTTGGGCTTAAAGGCATAAAAAAAAAAGGGTGAGCATGTCCTAAACTCTGAGGGTAATTTATGAAGACCGGCTTTTTACAACAGTCTTGATCCCCCCCCCTATGCTGCTGTAAAATTTGCCTTGTCATAAATTAGGAGTCCGTGTGTCTGGCGTAAAAACTACTCCAGCCCCTGGCTGGACTATAATAGTCAGGGTTAAATGATCCCCTATTTGTTTATCATACAGCAGAAAATGTGCAGACAAAAGGTCTCTAGCTGATTGGTGGCGGTCCAACACCCCATAGACGATCAGCAGTTTGCTGTAGCTGTCGCTTCCGTTTATGGAGCTACACCGAACAGCTGATCGGGGATGTCAGATTCCCACTAATCAGTGATAGCCTATCACCTAATAAAGGTTGGACAGCCCCTTTAAAAGGATTGTCTCACTTGAGCAAGTGACTATGTAGAAGTAGTTACCTTGAGCTGTGCTGCATCTCTGCGAGTATCTGTCATAGTTATAATACCTCATTATGGCATGGACAATGTATATTCTATCTAGATGTTATAGGTTTGAGCATATTTTACCTGGATACTGTATAACCAGCAGAGGGCGATACTATGTGTTGTATTTAGATCAGGGATCGGCAACCTTCGACACTCCAGCTGCTGTGAAACTACAACTTCCAGCATGCAAACATGCTCTGCTGTTCTTCGAACTCCCACAGAAGTGAATGAAGCATTCTGGGAGTTGTAGTATCTGAACAGCTGAAGTGCTGAAGGTTGCTGATCCCTGATTTAGATGTTACCAGGGTTTCTATTTAATCAAATAACATAGTGGCTTTGCATTGCATATTCATTATATTTACATGGAGGATATTGGTGGATATGATGGAAAGCATAAAGAGGATTTTCAAATTATACAGAGAAAATGATCACTCAGATGTTGCATATTCATCCAACCCATAAAATACTAAATTGTCACACAACATGAAAAAAAGTCTTGGGATATTTTGCGTATTCGTGACCCCAGGATGATATAGGCCTGGTATATACTTTTTATTTATTGCGTCTCGGAGAGATGATTGCTGTCTGGAATTGCAGATTACCAATGCCAGGTAGGACTTGTTAATGGCAATATCAAGGCTATGCTTTCTATTTACTACACTTAGATGCCATTGTCAGGGATATGCTCTCTTTTTAGTCCACCTAGTCAGGGATATACTCTGTATTTAGGACATTAAGGCCTGTTTCACACTTGCATTGTGGCATTCCGGCTTTGAGATCCGGCAGAGAATTAAACAGATCAATTTAATACATTCGGATGCATCCGTTTCGGAAGGATCCGATTGTATTAAATCAAAACTGAACAAACTGGATTACATTTAGACAATTTCCTACGCCTAAAACAGGTGTATAAAATGATGACTGAAACGGGGCCCTTCACCGCCCACACCACACTCACTTCTTTTAGACCTGGGGTGAGAGGGGAAAAGTTGCAGACTGTGGAGCAAATAACCTTTACTCCGCGATCTTCTCCAGAAATACGCGTAATATAGGCGTATTTCTGGATAGTAAATGAGCCCCATAATGTTCATTTAGGTCACCTAGGTGTTTGACATCTAGATGGCAATGCTAGCAGTTATAATCCCACTTCAGAGGCTTTGTAGTGTAGTTAGGACACCTTGATGGCATTGTCATGGTTATACTCTTCTATTGAGGACACCTAGCATTCCAAAAGGATATGTACTCCATTAAGGACAGACGGCAATGTCACAGGAAATGCTTGCTATTTGGGACACCTTGATGGTAATGTTCTGTATTTGACATTTAGAATAGGATGTCCAGAAATAAACGCTAGGTGCCCTAAATAGAAGGTTGTGGATATGCTCTCCATTAAGGACTCCTAATTGGCAATATTGCCTTAAATGCTTGCCATTTAGTACATCTAAATGGTAACGTTGGGGATATGTTCTGTATTTGATATTTAGAATTTCTAGGAATTCTGTCCATTTAGGACCACTTAGTGGCAGTGGATATGCTCTCCATTTTGGGCACCTAGGTGACAATTGTAGGGATATTTTCCTTTAGGACAGCTAGATGGTAATGTCAGGGATATGTGTTATAAATTGTAATGTCAGGTGATATGCTTCTTTTAGGACACTTAGATGGCAGTCGGGATATGCTGTCCATTAAAGGGGTTCTCCGGGAATTAAGAAAATGAAAATTCTTAGATATTATTCATTATAAATATATTCCCAAATACCTTACATTAGTTATAAAGACTCGTTTTGTCTGGGGAGCAATCATTAGGAGAAACAAAATGGCCGCTGTCCTATTAGTATACACAAAACCTGTCCTAATCACACAGGAGGACAAGTTACTTCACAACACTGAGGTAAAGAGCTGCCTCATCCTCCTCGCTGCTCTGCTTGTCAGGGATTATGATCCTGAAGACGGATCTCTTTAGCTGAATCTCTGTTGGAATTGAGTTCATGAGCAGCAGCACTTGTATGCAGCCTCCATTACCACAGCCCCACATTACCACAGTCTGTCCTGTCTGTCCTCTCTATACTTCATGTCTCCTCATGAACTCCATTCCCACAAAGATTCATCTAAATATCATATTAAACTGTATTCAGGATCATAATTGCTGATAAGTAGAGCAGAGAGGAGGGTGCGGCAGCTTTTTACCTCAGTGTTGAGAAGTAACTTGTCCTCCTGTGTGATTAGGACAGGTTTTGTGTTTACTGATAGGACAGGGGTCATTTTGTTTCTCCTAATCATTGCTCCCCAGACAAAACGAGCCATTATAAATAATGAAAGGTATTTATAATAAAGTAATATTTACTTATTTTCATTTTCTTAATTCCCGGAGAACCCCTTTAAGGATACCTAGATGGCATTGTTGTAGAATATGCTCTCCATTTTGGATACCTAGATAGTAATATAAGGGTTATGCTCTGCATGTAGGACATTTAGATGGAAACGTCTAGGGATATGTTCTCCTTTAAGGACACCTAGACGGTAACGCCCTGTATATGCATTCTGTTACCTACATATTTTTCTTTTCTCTGCAGATGAGTTTGGTATGGGGTATGACCTACATGGTTGTCTGTCGAAATGTCTTCTCTCAACACAAGGTCCAAATGGAGAGAGTTTTTTTTACTCTCCTTACACAATATGCTTATCTGTCCAGAAGGTGGGTTAAACCGTAATGGCCCACTGAACAAATCTTCTGTTAAACGCTCCCTCTGTCCACTAATCCATACCTACAGGAATGCTGGTCAGGTCCATGATCGGCCATGGAGATGCTCATTCAAATTTTATTGCAATCTACATTAAAGCCTTAGGCCTTAGGCCTCATTCACATTTCCGTGTCAGTTGCACATCCGTGAAAAAAAGTGTCAGTGTTTCATCTTTGAAGGATCCATGTTTGGTCCATGTCTGTTTTTACCCTCCGTGTGTCTGTGCTCAGCTGAAAATTTATTTCCGAAGCATCTTCTATCAGTCTTTAGTGAAAAATGGATGCAACAAGGATGCCATCCGTTTTGTGTCCATGATTTTTATGGACCCATAGACTTCAATGGGCATGTTTGGTCTGCATTACTAACAAGTAGGGCATGTCTTTGTAATCATTTTGTTTTAATCAGACCCACCGACAGTACAAAAAATATGATATATGCACAGACACATAAAAAAAATGGAGTATGTGTGCTGCCTGTGGAAAACAGAGCACACGCCAGTGGAAAACAAATGTGAATGAGGCCTTATTCAAACGTCGGTGATCAGAGATAGGCCTCATGCACACGACCGTACCATTTTTTCGAGTCCGCAAACCATTGTAGAAATCCCTATTCTTGTCTGCAAAACGGACAAGAATAGGACATGCTATATTTTTTTTGCGGGGCCATGGAACGGTGCAACGGATGCTGTCCGCATCTTTTGCGGCCCCATTGAAGTGAATGGGTCCGCACCCGAGCCGCAAAAAATGTAGCTCTGATGCGGACCACAAAAACGGTAGTGTGCATGAGGCCATAGTAAATCAAAACCAGGATTGTAGCCTACACAGGGATAAGGTATAATAGAGATATCTGCACCTGTTTCTGACCCGCACCTGGTTTTGGCTCAGTCAACAATGCTAATCACTAACCAAACACTGAGGCCTTGTTCACACGTCAGTGATTTCAGTCAGTGATCGTCGGCCAAAACCAGAAGTGGAGCCTACACAGACATAAGGTATAATGGAAAGATATGCTGCTGTTCTAGGTTTCTGACCTGCGATTTCTTTTGACTCACAATCACTGACCAAATCACTGAAGTGTGAATTGGGGTCCATTCACATGCCTGTGGTGTATTGCGGATCCGCAATACACCCGGCCGGCACCCCTCATAGAGTTGCCTATTCTTGTCCGCAAGTTGTACAAAAGTAAGTTGCAGACAAGTAATACGTGCTTTTGGTCATGTCGCATGTCTCTGTATAGCCCCAGCCTAAAAACCAGCAAAATTTTTGAAAAGTCACAGGCAGTCACATGAGACTTGCTCTGTGGTCAGTGATGGGAAAGTGTTGGTTTTCTTGCAACTGTCCAGTGTCTTATTTTGACCCTGATCTTCATGTCACACTACACGTCACCATGTAGTCCCAGCCTTAGGCCTCTTGCACACGACCGTACGGCTTAAGTATTTTGCAGTCCGTTTTTAACAGATCCATTCCGTTTTTTGTTACCGTTCAATAGTTCAGTGAAAAATCTCCGTATGGTTTGCGTATGCGAATTTTTTTTAATCATTAATGTAATGTGTCTTAACAGTATACACATGGGCAAAGTGGGCATGGATCCGCAAAACATATGTTCCATATGCATTCCGGATTTTTTGCGGACCCATTGACTTGAATGGAGCCACGAATCGTTATTTGCGGGTAATAGGACAAGTTCTATCTTTCAGCAGAACGGATATACGGAAACTGAATGCATATGGAGTACATTCCGTCTTCTTTTTGCGAAACCATTAAAATGAATGGGACTGCAAGAACGGAAATGGAAAAAATAAATTTGTGTGCAAGAGGCCTTATTCTTATATACAAAACCTTATGTAACCACTGGTGGAGGCAGATATATTCTGTAGGTACTGGTGTATCAATGTTCTTACTTTCTAAAAGTATGAATAACTAAAGTCCTCTAAACTAGAGGGGTGTGTTTTTTTGTTTAAGAAAATAGGTTCAACAACCTTTGGCTTTTTCTTACCTTTGTAGAAAGACGAGTGGCTTCTTCGTGTGAGAATTGTTGGTCGTACAAAATCTGAAAACATGGATCTAATTTGCCCAAAGCCAAAAATGAAACGTCCAAGAGGAATGCATCATACGCCCAGACCCCGTAGTACAAAAACATCTACACTTACTAGTCACTATTCTTGGAAAATCACACAGTATGGAACAGTTGAAAGTACAACCGTTCCAACATTGCTATTAGATGCCCCTAAAATTGCAACTCAAAAAAGCACAACAACCAGTAAAGTGAAAGTTACAGCACAACCATCTTCCATAGTTCCAGATTCCAGCTTTTATCACCAGACTGAGAAATCATCCAAGAGAGTCACATCACCGGGGCCTACAGATTTTGTACCATCCACAGAACCTTCCGGTAGTATTCAACACAATGGATATTTTTGTCTACCTATTGCTACTATCATCTTCTAATACTTGTTTTACTTTTCCTTGTTCACAGATAAGTTAACTCCTTCTCAGTGTATAGTTCCAACAGGAAAAATAACATGTTTGAATTCTACGATCTCACGTGATACGTGTTTAGGTTATCGTTGCTGCCATGATGCCACAGATTCCATTAGTCCTTGCTACTATGGACATACTGGTGAGTAGTGGTGGTCTTAAAATTAAAAATTTTGATTACTGCTATCAAAGTGCTGTGTCTCAGGGTACTGTCTAGCATACTAGTGGGATACTAGATGACCTACAACAATTGGGTATACACTTCAAAATAGCTGGCTATTGTTGCAGCTCCTGTGCATATTACTAGAGTTGAGCGGACACCTGGATGTACGGGTTCGGCCAACTTCACAAACGTTCGGGACCCGAGCTTGACCCGAACTTGAACCCGAACCCCATTGAAGTCAATGGGGACCCGAACTTTTGAGCACTAAAATGGCTTTAAAAATGTTATGGAAAGGGCTAGAGGGCTGTAAATGCCAGTAAAATGTGGTTAAGAGCATGGCAAGTGCTCTGCAAACAAATGTGGATAGGGAAATGACTTAAAATGACAAAATACGTAAAAATAATAATCTTAATCTAGGAGGATGAGGTCCATATGGAGTAGGAGGCTGAGGAGGCGGTGGATGTAGCGGTGGAGGAGGAGGTAGCCTACACTGGTTTTTGGTTTTAATTGTATTTTTTATTAGGGTACACCCCAAAACAATGGGAAATGTAACCTGTGATAATCCCCTCCAGCCATGCTAAACAAACGTTCAGACAATACAAAGGGCAATCTCAGGCCATGTGCCTAATTTGGAGACCCAGAAGTTGAAGGGGGCAAACCAATCAGTCAGTTCGTGTAGGCGTGTGCACACAAACTTCTCCACCACGTCGCATGTCCCCGTGATGTCCGCGATCCAATTGCTCTATCAACTTTCAATGTTCTTTTCTGCGCCTACCATGTTGATCACGGTTAGCGGCGAATCAGGGTTCCACGCCGGAGAGGGAGCATGAGAAATGGAGACCACATCTAAGGGAGGTTAATTGTTTGAAATTACATATAATCGAGTGGATAAGTGGGACAAATTATTGAAGCGCAAATGTGGGCCAAGTTTTTAAAGTTTAAGCATTGAATGAAAGGAGGGGGCGCGCATCAATTAAAGAAGAATTTTTAAAATTTAATTCCCTGTCACCTATGCAGAGCAGGGGTTTGTATACGGCAAAATTGGTAAAATGTCACCTGACAATGTAACAGACAAATTAGTGAAATGTTTTTTTACCTGTCTACTAGCTAGAGCAGGGGTATATCACACCCAAAAATTGGTGAATTTCACCCGAAAATGTAACAAATTAGTGAAATGACATAAAATGGGTACAATAGAAAAAAAATAAACTTGATTTATGAGGTGGAGGTCCATATGGAGTAGGAGTTCGAGGCGGTGGATGTTTTTGGTTTTAATTTTTTGAATTTTTTTATTAGGGTACACTCAGTGTGAAATATCCAAAATACAACAATGAGCAATTGCGCTGTAGTATAACAATGGCTGGTTAAGGCCGGTATACATGTCTATTCTGCACAAGTTCTGCACAAGAACGTGAGCTTGTCCACATTGGCTGTGGACAGGCGGCTGCGCTTGTCTGTGATAACACCCCCTGCCGTGCTAAACACACGTTCAGATAATACACTGGCTGCAGGGCATGCCAGCACCTCCAAGGCGTAAAGGGCAAGCTCAGGCCATGTTCCCAATTTGGAGACCCAGAAGTTGAAGGGGGCAGACCCGTCATTCAGTACGTGTAGGCATGTGCACACATACTGCTCCACCATGTTGGTAAAATACTGCCTCCTGCTAAGACGTTCCATATCAGCTGGTGGTGCTGGTTGTTGTGGCGTGCTGACAAAGCTTATCCACATTTTGGCCATGCTAACCCTGCCTTCTGAGGTGCTGGTGGTGCCCAAGCTGTGTTGGTGACCTCTTCCTCCTCCTCTGCATTCGCCTTGTGCTTCCACTGTGCCCCCACTGTCGGGTGGGAATGCCACCAGCAGCGCGTCTACCAGCGTGCGCTTGTACTCGCGCATCTTACGATCACGCTCCAGTGAGGGAATTAAGGACGGTACGTTGTCCTTGTAACAGTGATACAGCAGCGTGGCCACCCAGTAATCAGCACAAGTTAAAAAATGTGGGCAACTCAGCGGTCATTGCGAAGACACTGCAGCATGTAATCGCTCATGTGTGCCAGGCTGCCCAGAGGCAATGAAAAGCTTTCCTCTGTGGGAGGTGTATCGTCTGTGTCCTCTGTATCCCCCCAATCCACGCACCAGTGATGGCCATGAGCTGGTTTTGGTGCCACCCTGCTGTGAACACTGTCCCTCCCTCCTCCCTCCCCCCCCCCCCCTGGAGCCACTTGTGAATGACTGGCCGGAAACCCTACGAAATGATCCCTCTTCCTCTTCCTCCTCCCTTCCTCCCTCCCTTCCTCCCTCCCTTCCTCCTCCCGAATGACCGGCCGGAAACCCTACGAAATGATCCCTCTTCCTTCTCCTCCTGTGCCACATCCTCCTCCTCCTCCATCATTGTCAGAAGCGTTTTTTCAAGGAGGCATAGAAGTGGGATAGTAACGCTGAGAACTGCATTATCGGCCCTGGCCATGTTGGAGTACTCGAAACAGCGCAACAAGGAACACAGGTCTCGCATGGAGGCCCAGTCATTGGTGGTGAAGTGGTGCTGTTCCGCATAGCGACTCACCCGTGCATGCTGCAGCTGAAACTCCACTATCACCTGCTGCTGCTCCTCGCACAGTCTGGCCAACATGTGTAAGGTGGATTTCCACCTTGTTGGCACGTCGCATATGAGGCAGTGAGTGGGAAGGCTGAAGTTATGCTGCAGCACTGACAGGCGAGCAGCAGCAGGGTGAGAACGCCGAAAGCGCTCATACGGCCCACACTTTCTGCAGCAGCTTTAACATATCGGGGTAATTTTTAAGGAACCTCTGCACCACCAAATTCAGCACATGCACCAGGCAAGGTATGTGTGTCAAACCAGCTAGGCCCAGAGCTGCTGCGAGATTTCACCCATTATTATACACCACCAGGCCGGTTTTGAGGATCACTGGCACCAACCACTCATCGGTCTGTTGTTCCATGCCCATTCACAGCTCCTGCTCTGTGTGGGGTTTGTCCTCCAAACACATATGTTTTAAAAGTGCGTGCTGTCGTTTACCCCTGGCTGTGCTGAAGTTGGTGATGAAGGTGTTACGCTGACTGGATGAGGAGGCGGTCGAGGATGAGGAAGCTGAGTAGGAGGAGGAAGCAACAGGAGGCAAAGAGAAGCGCCCTGCAATTCTCGGTGGTGGAAGGACATCCGCCTCAGGCCCAGCCGCCACTGCATTTACCCAGTGTTCAGTTAGGGAGATATAATGTCCCTGACCGTGATTACTGGTCCACGTATCCGTAGTGAGGTGCACTTTGCCACAGATGGCGTTGCGCAGTGCACACCTGATTTTGTCCCCCACTTGGTTGTGCAGGGTGACTAGCCGCCTGGAAAAGTAGTGGCGGCTGGTCACAACGTACTGTAGGACAGCCACCGCAATAAGGCTTTTAAAACTGTCTCCACCAGACTGAATGACAGCATTTCAAAGGCCAGTAATTTTGAAATGCTGGCATTCAGGACCAGGGATCGTAGGTGGGTACTTCCTTTTCCGCTCCAGTGTTTGGGAGATGGAGAGCTGAACGCTTCCATGGTAATTTGTGGAGATGCTTGGTGACCCAGGTGGTGGTGTTGCTGGAAGATCCTCTGTTTGCAGGGTGGCAGGTGGCACTGTCACTCCAGAGGTGGATGAAGAGGCCGAGACGGAAGCAGGAGCAGCCAGAGACCTTTCTTGGTTTTTGAGGTGTCTACTCCACTGCAGCTCGTGCTTTGCACTTAGATGCCTGGTCATGCAGGTTGTGCTCAGGTTGAGAATGTTTATGCCTCGCTTCAGGCTCTGATTGCACAGCGTGCAAACCACTCGTGTCTTGTCGTCAGCACATTGTCTGAAGAACTGCCACGCCAGGGAACTCCTTGGAGCTGGCTTTGATGTGCTCGGTCCCTTGCTGTGTTGGGTAGTAGCAGGCGTACTGTCTAGGGGACGGCCGCTCCGCTTTTGCACCCTGCTCCCTCTTCTGCTGTGTTGGTGGCTCTGTGCGACCACCCCCTCTTCCTCCGAACTACACAAGTCACTTGCATGACCTTGATTCCATGTGGGGTCGAGGACCTAATCGTCCTCCACATCATCTTCCACCCAGTCTTCACCCCTGCCCTCCTTGTCGGTCTGCACTCTGCAGAAAGCCACAGCAGTTGGCACCTGTGTTTTGTTAACATCCGAGACGTGCTGCGGTGGTCCTTCCATGTACTCATCCTGAAACATAAGTGGTTGGGCATCGGTGGCATCTCTTCCACTTCTGGGGCAGGGCTATGTGGATGGCCCTGGGAAACCCTGCTAGCAGAGTCATCAAAAAGCAAAAGAGACTGCTCCATAACTTGGGGCTCAGACTGCTTGGCTGATTTTACAAGGGGGTGAGGTGAAAGACTGATGGACATCAGCTGCAGGTGCTAACTCTGATCTTTCCCCGGTCGTCTCCATGACGGCACAAACTGAGATTGCCTTCCTCTTAGGACAGTAAAAAGCACACAGAGAGGTTAAAAACCCCACCCCCACCCCTCATCGCCAGTGTTTTTTCCTGTCCTGTCAAGGAAGGAAAGCCAGAGAGGTGCTGGGGGCTCTTCTGGGTTCCCTGCTCCTTTTTTTTTTTTTTTGTCACCCTGCTGCGGCGGGGCGTCACGTGATAGACTGGAGGTCGGTTCCGGGGTCCGGCTCTTCCCCCCTCCAAGTGCGGCCTATGCCCAGGTCTCCCTTATTCATGGTGACTCCGGCGAAGTTCCCTCTGCGGCGGCCCAGGCGGGCTTTATGCAGCGTGGTACGGGCAGCTGGAGCGACGCTATGACGCGCTTTCCTCCAGTCGACGGGTGATGACGTCGGACGTTGTGACGTCACGGAGGCCGCGGCCGGCGCCAAATTCATAGGACGCCGATTCTGACCGCTCTGAGGCCTGCAGATTTCACCCTGCCTGCTGGCAGCAACACAAGTGGACGGGAGCTGAGAGGATGAGCGCCCCTACCACTACTGGCTCGGGTCCTGAGCCCCCTACCACTCTGGGCGGTGTGAGTAGCCTGCTGGCACCTAGTCTTTTTATGTATTTGCCCTGCTGTGGTTGACCCTTTCCTCCCTTGTGTATTACAGGGAGAAAAGGAGTCTACCTCTACTGTTAAATCCAGACCCAGGAAGTGCGGCGTCTGCTCTAAGCGCCTTCCTTCCTCAGGGTCCAAACTGCTGTGTAAGGACTGCATCTCTACCGTGGTGAAGGCTGAGTCCTCTAGTTTTATGGAGGAGATTAAGACTCTGGTCAGAACATATCACTTACCACAAGTTCAGGATGGAGACTGTCAAGTCAGCGGTGAAGTTCATCAAAAGAGGGGCTATGATGGCTACAATAGACCTCTCCGACGCATACTTCCATATCCCAATACAGGTCCGTTCCAGAAGATACCTGAGGTTCGCGGTGGAGCAAGGTGGGACAGCCTGCCACTATCAATTCAAGTGCCTCCCGTTCGGCATATCATCGGCACCCCACATATTCACCAAGGTTATGGCGGAGGTCGTAGCCTCCCTAAGCAGGGAGGGGATAATAATTGTCCCTTACCTGGACGACCTGCTAATAATGGCAGAAACCTCAGATATCCTTCACAGGCACATCCAAGTGGTTCTCTTGCAACTCCAGAACTTGGGCTGGTTAGTCAACCGGGAAAAGTCCGACCTCCGCCCAGATCACCAGAAGATCTTCCTGGGTATCCTCTTGGATTCGACTCTTCAAAGATCCTTTCTCCCCCCGCTAAAGATACAAAAGCTGAAGTCAAGGGTCCTCCACTTCACCAAGCAGTCCTGTTGCACAATAAGGCAGGGCATGGAAATGCTGGGCCATCTCACCTCCTGCATTCCTGCGGTAGCCTGGGCCCAATTCCATATGAGACCCTTACAGAAGCTGGTCCTAAGTCAATGGAACAGGTCTCAATCATCCCTAGACCGAAGGTGGTTAGTGTCCTGGGAAGTGGACTGGTGGCTCAAGACCAAGAACCTGGAAACGGGTGTTCCTTGGAGGCAGGAGTATGTGTTTTCCCTCACAATGGACGCCAGCTCCCGGGGCTGGGGGGCCCTCACGGCCTCAGAGGCCTTTCAGGGGATCTGGTCCGAGGACCAGAGAAGGATGTCGTCCAACTACAGAGAACTGTGCGGTATGAGAGGGCCTCAGGTCCATCTAAGTACAAGCCAAGAATCGCCCCGTCCTGGTCCATTTGGACAACTCCACAGCTGTGGAGTTTATCCAGCACCAAGGAGGAACAAGACACGGTCACGTCCAGAGGCTCTCAGACCGAATCTTCCTTTGGGCAGAAAGGAATCTACAATCCCTTGCGGCAGTACATCTGGAGGGATCCCTGAATCTCCAGGCAGATTACCTCAGTCGGAAAAGTCTGGATCCAGGCGAATGGTCCTTGTCCCAGACCGCTTTCCAAAAGATTCAGGATTGATGAGGGAGTCCCATCCTAGACCTGTTCGCCTTGGTGAAGAACCACAAGGTTCAGGATTTCTTCTCCCTCAACCGAAGAGACCCATGTGTGGCAATAGACTTTTACCCAGAACTGGACGTCTGGCCTAGTCTACGCCTTTCCCCCGATACCAGTATTCCCAAGAGTGCTCCAAAAGTTTCAGTCCGAAAGGTGCAGACTGATTCTGGTCGTCCCATTCTGGCCCAGGAGAAGCTGGTTCGGGCTCCTCAGGTCCCTCAGCCCGGAAGATCCAATCCGATTACTGCCGGAGGAGGGCCTTCTAACCCAGGGTCCCATCCCGCACCCCAATACCAACCTCCTCAAGCTGTCCGTCTAGATTCTGAGCAATCCCTCTTGTTAGGGTTAGGGCTCTCTGAAAGAGTAGTTAAGACCCTCTTACTCAGTAGGAAGTCCAACTCCTCCAAAGCGTATCTCAAGGTTTGGAGGAAGTTCGCCTCCTGGTTCAACCAGTCCACCCCTAATATCCCTTTTAACCTGGAATTCCTCCAGGATGGGTTGGATTTGGGCCTTGCTCCCAACACACTGCAAGTCCAGGTGTCGGCCTTGGGGGGGCCCTCTATAATACCAGCCTTTATGAAGTCCCCTGGGTAGCAAGATTCCTGAAAGCGGCAGATCGACTAAATCCCCGAGTCAGGAACATGGTCGCACCGTGGAGCCTTAACACCGTTCTGTCAGGGCTGTCTGATGTACAGTTTGAGCCTCTTACCTCCCTATCCATTAAGTGGCTCACTCTGAAAATCATCTTCCTAGTGGCCATATCCTCCACAAGGAGGGTTTGCGACCTCCAGGCCCTGTCCATACAGGAGCCTTTCCTTAGGATGCTGGAGGACAAGCTCGTTTTCAAGTTAGACCCCTGTTTTCTTCCCAAAGTGGTCTCCTTCCACAGATCGCAAGATATAGTTATCCCGTCTTTTTTTTCTAACCCTAAAGACGAGCAGGAATCTAGATTCGACAATTTAGGCGTTCAGTTCTTTATTATTTACACGCGACACAGGAGTGGCGTATCGACAAATTTATTTATCCAGTTTGCAGGTCCAAATAGGGGTAAGAAGGCAGCCAAGAGCTCTATATCCCGCTGGATTAGAAGCACCATCTCCAAGGCCTATAAAGCTTCCAGTAAGGAGGCGCCTCCATCCCTTAGAGCCCACTCGGTTAGATCGGTCTCCACTTCATGGAGACTGGGGAAATGAGTATTACACTCACCAGTAATCCGGTTTCCTGGAAGTCTCCTTGACAGCACACTTTTGTCCCGCCCTTGTTTTCTTTGTCAATAGACTAAATTGACTAGTTATGTTCTACCCCTTGTCCTAGTCCTGTTATAATACACTGGCAATGA
This sequence comes from Bufo bufo, assembly GCF_905171765.1. Classification (NCBI taxonomy): domain Eukaryota; kingdom Metazoa; phylum Chordata; class Amphibia; order Anura; family Bufonidae; genus Bufo; species Bufo bufo. Next base: position 165,228,149 of record NC_053394.1, on the reverse strand, counting down.
GGGGTGGGGGTGGGATTTTTAACCTCTGTGTGCTTTTTCCTTTCGTATCAGAAGAAGGCAATCTGTTTGTGCTGTCATGGAGACTTCCAGGAAACTGGATTACCGGTGAGCGTAATACTCATTTCAGCAGGAGACTGGGTGGGAGACAATGTGAAGGAACTGGAGGCACGGTCAGCAACCCAATCTACTATCGCCTGTACTTGTTCTGGCCTCACCATTCGTAGAGCCGCATTATGCCCGACCAAATAACGCTGAAGGTACTGTCGCCTACTTGCACCTGAGGAAGGTGTTTAACTTGTGCGTGTAGCTGGCACAGATCGACCACGTCCTCTCCCTGCAACAGGAGCTCCACCAGCAGCACCATGACTGGGGCCACGTCCCTTATTTACGCTCTCCTCATATCTCTCAAATTTAGGATCTTGCCCAAAATGGGTGTTTTTTTTAAACCCAGAATATTGCTGTATTTCAAGCTTGTATCTCACACTGACAGATACAGCCAAGGCTGCAAATTTTGTATTTTGCCCAAAAAGGGTGTTTTTTTAAAACCCAGAAAATTATTGCAGTATTTCAAGCTTAAACCTCACACTGACTGCATAGGCCCCAGATGGAGGGTATTGCCAGAAATGGGTGCTTTTTTTTAAACCCAGAAAATTTTTGCTGTATTTCAAGCTTGTATTCAACAATGATGGATGCAGCCAAGGCCGCAAATTTAGTATGCCCTTAATTGTTTTTTTTTTTTTTATAACAGAATATGACAGTAGTATTCAACGCTTGTATTTCACACTGATGCAACATTTATTCTTTTGCCCAAAAAGGGTGTTTTTTGAAACCCAGAAAATTGTTGCAGTATTTCAAGCTTAAATTGCACACAGACAAATGCTGCAAAGGCCACTGATGTAGGGTCTTGCCAAAAATGGGTGATTTTTTTTAAACCAGAATATAATTGCAGTATTTCAAGCTTCTATTTGACTGTCACAAATGCACATATGCTGTGCTGGTGCACAGAACTTGCATAAAATGGCTGTCACCGCCCACCTAACTGACGGATAAAAGTTCTTTTTCTTGGTCACTAGGATCAGGGCAGGGTAAAAAGATTGTGCACTGCAACCAAAAAACAAAATCTAGGTAGATAGCTGAGTTAACAAGCACTTCAGATTAAAGATTCTGTCCTGTTCTCTCCCTCACAGCAGCAGCACCCTATCCCTACGCTAATCAGAGCAGAGTGATGTGCAGCGCTACGTGACTCCAGCTTATATAGACTGGATCACATGCTGCACTGACCAATCACAGCCATTCAATTAGTAGGCATGGCTGTGATGGCTTTTAGGGGCATACGAGTTAAAGGCTTGCTGATTGGCTGCTCTGCAGCCTTTCAAAAAGCGTCATTAACTCGCCGAACACCGAACTCAAACTTTTACTGAAAAGTTTGGGTTCGGGTCCGGGGTCCAAAAATCTTAACGTTCGGGTTCGCTCAACCCTACATATTACATATAGAAGAACTGTGATTTTTCATTTTATTTTTTTGCCTCCACTTTCTTTCCTTCAGTAACCGTTCACTGCTTCCCTGATGGACTTTTCCAACTGATCCTGTCTCGTTATATAACCAGCCCTCCACTGCAGTTATCTTCAGTTATTCTGGGCCCTGGCTCTTGTCCCTCCTCTACAATCATGGGAGACTTCCTGGAATTTAAAGGTTACCTACCGTCATGCAGTACCCGCCACGTGAGAAGATATTTATGCCCTTTATAAGTCCTCTTATATTGAGACTATTAAATCAGTTTGTGTCTTTCTCAGTTTCTCCAAGGACGTATGGTGTATCAACTGTCTCTAACAGCAAAGGCAGATGTTCTTGTGTCCCCTTTAGGGTCTATCACTCGAGACAGCAGCCTCATGTAAGTGTTTTGTAAGTATGTGTATGGGCTTCTATTATAACCTGATAAGGCCTTTAATAACCGCAAGACTACAGGGGATGCAGACTGTGGCCTATAACTGCTGAAGCTCCACAGGACTCTGTTTAGTCTGATTTCACAGTCACTTTGCCATTCATTCCCTACCTCTTACTAACCTTTCAAAGGTAAGTTAATAGTAACAGGGTGATAGATGGAAGCAGGGACGTAGCTGTAGGGGGTTCAGAGGTAGCAGTCGCTACCGGGCCCAGGAGCCTAAGGAGTCCCCAAAGACCCTTGTGCCACATAAGAATCCACCAGTATTGTAGAACGTGCATGCTGGTAAAGTTACTCCTCTGGCTAGAGGGAAGGGGTTAGGTCAAGACTTTGGCATGGGGGGAGGGTTGTCGTTTAATTTTTTGCCTCAGGCAGCACAAAGGCTATGAGCACAAAGCACTGAGTGAAGAGGGGCCCAAGCTGAACTCTTGTACCAGGGCCCATGAACCTTTAGCTACGCCCTGGGATGGAAGTAAGGCTTCAGGGTCAGACTGCACAGGTAGTCTGTTGCCTTGGTAACATGTCCGCAAAGGAGCTATAGATAGGAAATATAGATTTATTGTTATGAGTTAGGTACATTGGGGCAATGCTTGCAAAGGTGGCCCTTACCTTTATGTAAACAAACTGATACTTGTGACTGGAACTGAAAAGGATATGTGGAAATTCAGCCAGATCTAGGTTAAAGTAGACATATAGGCAACTGTCAGTTTGGTCCCTTGTCTCATTTACCCTCCAAAGGTTTATTTGAATGGATCAATGGTCAGACAAATTATCCCAACAAGAAACAAATGCTTGTTTGACATTGATCATTTCTCTTATGTGGGCATAACAATCATGTATTTTTGTGACCTCTTCTAGGGTTTTGTCTCAGTGCCTGTACAATAACACCCTGTCCAATATCTCTCTGGTTGTATTGGCCCAGCAAATTCCTACAGTGACAAGTACTGGAGTTCTGAGTGTGGAGCTGCGCATATCTAAAGGTGACCCAGACCTTGGACATGACCTTGTCAATATTTACTTATTTGATCCACTGAATTCTGAGCTGCATTAAAAAAAATGGTCTAATGAAATGAACATATTCTTTAAAAGGAGCCATCCCATGATCAGCCAATTGCCATAGGGTCCAGTTCCTGGAATCTGCTGTGGATAAAGTACAGTTCCTCTGCCATGGCAATACAGTATAAATTTATATATGGAAGCGTTGAGTCCTTCAGCGTTGAGAACCCCATGTTGTGGTCCATATGACTAACAGAACATAAAGTGTGGGGTTGTCTTTGAGGTGGTCTCTGCAGAAGAACAGGTTGTCAATGTTATTGTCCCTATGTTTTTCTTAAACTTTCAGGACTCATCGTGAATTATATATATTTTTTTTAAATAAGTTTAACTTACTGCGACGATTTCTGTAAAGGGAGTATAGCATTTTTGCAAAGCCTCTTTAAATTACGACATTTGCAGAGATGCCTTTAATGGGGTTGTAGAGATTAGAAACATTTTTTCCCACAAAAACACTGCTGCATCGGTCTATGGGTTGTATGTCCATTTACTTCCATGGACCTTATCGCACACAACCCATGGACTGGCGGCGGTGGTGCTGTTTCTGGAAAAAGCCTTTTTTTCTTTTTCTTTTTCTTTTTTCTAATCCTGGTCAACCCCTGTAAGCAGAATCCCTTGTATTTAATGCTCTGATGCAGGTTCATCGTTTTCTTCATTCTACGCATTAGAGGACTTTCCATTACAGATTCCACTTCGGGAACTTGTGTTCTTAGAGGTTAGACTTCTGCAACCTTCTGATCCCAGGCTACACCTCCGTCTCCACCAATGCTGGGGAGCCCCAAACATGGATCCAGCATCTACTTTGCGTTGGCCTGTAATCTCTAATGGGTGAGTCACCAAATAGTTATCAGAATTTTCCATGGTGGTTATTTATGGAATGAAAATGTTATATAAGTGAACTGGTGGATCCTTTCAAGAAGGTGTTCAGGGACATAGCTACAGTATAGCCGTGTAGTGTCATATCTGGGACCTTGTACCTAGGAGGCCAATGTCCCTTCTGCCATCATATGATACCATTATTATCATCGATGAAAAGGGTAGGGGCATGTTTTTCTTTTGTGCCTAGGAGCTTCACTTTACACAACTGAAGGTATTCTCTAAACTTGGGTTACCGAAATAACTGCAGTACTTTTCCCATTTCTTCCAATCTGCCAACTAAAAGATATATTTGTGGTCCTAAATGTGAAAAAAAGGAAGACTGAGCATAGTGGTTTATGTTGGGATCCACCACTTTATGCTGGTTTCACACTAGTGCAATTCGGCCATATTTTGTGCCCTTATGACAGCAAAAGGTCGTACGATACAATGTAACAGCATTCCCATGCACACTATCAGGATTGCGTGTAGAAAATCTGTACCGTAGGTCATGTACATTGTCTTATATGAGAATTTGAAATTCTCAATGCACACGATGTGGATTTTTTCCGGCGGATTTTGACCTGTGGTGCATATTTAAAAATCCGGAGCATGTCAATTTATTTTAATTTTTTGGACCGGATTTTCTCCATTTACCAGTTAATGCAGATTGACCGCACAGATTTTCCTGCGAGCACCTGCGTTTATCAGTGCAGATTCTCCGCACATAAATCCTTAACGTGTGCATGTACCCTAAAGACATTCATGTATAGCAGTCGGAAGAAATAGCTGTCAGCTGAATGCGTGTATGTCCAGTTTCAAGGCTGGACTAGTATGCTATTCTAGTGGGCCATTCCCTGGTGGGCAGTTGCAGTTAAGTGGTTTTGCTGTGATTTGCGCAAAATTGCATTGCAACGTCCACAGGTTTTCTGTGGGTTGCATAGAGCAGTGTTATTTATAAGATTGTTCTATGTGAACTGCAGTAAAATCATGGCAAAAACTCAATTAAAATGGGTGCAGGATATTTGGGGACATTGTAGTCACATGGCAAAATTCCTGAACCCGCACGAAGGAAGGTGGTGAAAAGGGAGAGGAGTAGGACATGGTGGATGAGGTCACCACAACCACAGGAACCATGTAAGAGTGGGGTCAACATAGGGAGCAGTAAAAAAAAACATGGGAAGCAGTGTCTTTAGGGTACATGCACACGTTCAAGGGCATGAGAAGGAGTATGGACAATAGAGGAACAATGGGGGAGCGGTCAGTTTAGAAGGGTGGCATTGGGAGTGGTCTTTGTGAGGAAAAGGGCAGCATGGGGAGCAATATCAGACTCTGATTGCCTGCCTGTTTGCAACAGAAAGTAGAGGCGATTCTGTTTAGTGACTTGCCAGAGCTGTATGGCCGTTGCCTCACAGTACTCTGACAACACTAAAAACCTCTAAGTAAATTACCAGTAGGTTGCACGGTAAGGACACGAAGCCGCCAGGCTCAAAACCTGCCACAGTTCACCAGGGACTGGAGGCAAAATATGCTACAGTATGTAGTGTGTTCAGTTTTCTTACATAGAAATATTTCTCTTTTATAATGGCCTAATTGTGAACACAACCCAATAAATCAGAATGGGTTGGCAAAGCATAGGATTGCAAGCATTCTTGGTCTGCAGTGTCAGCCATGTATAGAAGTTTATGCTATAACTATTTTGCCTAGTTTTTAGGTATACTTTCTGTGATCTTTGTAATGTTGGTTAGCATGCATTTTGATCATCTTTGACTGTAACTTTATCCGGGTTTTCATTTTAATTCTGCTCGATTTCCACTTGGAGACCGGATAAGTTTGACAGATATTTTTGTCTTGCAGATGTCCATTTTCAGAAGACGACACACTGACACAAATTCTGCCAGGCTCTGTCCCCTCAAGTTATCAAAGATTTGTTGTGTCTGCCTTTACTTTTGTTGGCTTTTCAAATAACACAGAGGTACAACTGCTGATAAAACGTGACAAATTGGAAATCCCAAATGACTATAGGTGGTCAATGCACAATAGAGAAGTTAGCGGAAACCTTGAAGGATTGGGCATATTGTCAGAAGGGTCTTCATCTTTACCTATTGAAGATAAAGATGCACACTCAAGCCATGATAAAGTTCCTACTGACAGCCATTGCTTGTGTATGGCCAGCTTTAAAGTTTACACTTAAAGTGGTATTCTGGAGGGAGTCTTGGATTTATTAATTTTTTTAATTGAAATTTTCAATTTAGAGTTTTACTCCCACCAGGTGCTGCTGTTCCAAAGCTGGTTTTATTTTGTCTTAACACACTATAAACACTATAAATCACTGGAGTCACCAGTAATGATAGTCTGGGCAAGCCTTTCCTAACGTTTCCTGTGTGAATCAAGCTGGGACAGGAAGTGCAGAGCAGCAGGACCTGGAACAGAGTCTGGATCAGTGCAGTTGAGTAAAGCTTTCTTAAAGGGGTTCATGTGTATTGATGACCTGATCGGCTGGGGTCTGACACCTGGCATCCCCATCAATCAGCTGTTTTGCGAGCTGCTTCCTGTTCATTACGCTGCGTCTAGTCTCCTGTAGAGCGGTGGCATATTGTAATTAAAAGTCCTTGCTCCATTCAAGTGAACGGAGAGTACTTACCATTACACTGCACCGCCAAATGTTCTATCTTCTAAGACGACAGGCAGCGTAATGAACAGGAAGCAGCGCTCATATGGAGTGCCACCTCCTCTTTAAACAGCAGATCGGTGAGGGTGCCAGGTGTTGGACCCTCACTGATCAGATATTGATGACCTATCCTGACGATAGGTCATCCATATAAACCCCTGCACAACCCCTTTAAGTTTAACAAATTCCTGTCCCCCACTTCATGCAAATCTATGGGCCTCCTGGAGATAGCTGAGTGCTTGTACTCTCTCTGGCATCCCTATAGAGTTGAATGGCACAGCAAATACAACCCCTTTTTTATATTGTTCCTTCTCGGCATTTCAGAAGACATAGCTTTTTATTTTTCTGTCAATATAGCCATATGAGGGCTTGCTTTTTGTGAAGTTGAAGGAACCAAAAACTTACATTATGCTATTTTTAAAAATGTTTGATCACTGGACTAAAAAAATGTGACCACAACGTATGGGTTGTATGGAAGCGGCGATACCATTCATGTATAGGCGTGTTTTTTTTTTTTTTGTTTTTTGTTTTTTTTTTACATTTTTCTAGGGGACTTGAACTTCTGATTCCCAGCTAGCAAGTGATGGTACAGGTCCTTACTATTATGGATCTGGATGTTAACTTACTAATTGCATGGCACTAAACAGGAAGGGGTTAATGTGTAATGTGCAAAGATACCCTTGATACAAAACTTAATAACCTGGTGCTAAAGTTGGTCCCTGTCCAGCACGCCTAGTATTTGATAACTATTGAAAATTTGTTGCTCCTTCTCGTAGAGATCTCCCCTCAGCGCATATTGGTACAGCACTGCGGCACTTTACTCAACTGTCCTCTCCAGTCTTCACTGCTCTAACCTTTTTATATCTGGCAATTATATAGATCCCTGAATACACATATATAGTTTATCTAGTACACTAACCTCATACACATTAGGCCCCCATACACATTAGTCTATTGTCGGCCAAACCCCCTCCAAGAATGGCAGGTTCAGCCGACAGTTTGTGTATGGGGAGCTCCCAACTATTCCCCCGAAGATGTTGGCGAAGAAGAGAAGGATTGGGTGATGTGAATTTTTCACCTGATCTTTGTGTTCTCTGGGGAGATAGGCTGCTGCCAGAAGTGTCTGGCAGCGGCTTTCTCCATTCTCCCTATTAAATACACGTACGCTTTCAGCCGAGCCAAATATGTATAGCGGAGTGAGGAGAGATGGCTGTTGGCCAAACGATCGTTCTTCAGACAGCTATTGAATGGGTGAGGCAGCCTTTAGAGTGTAATGTCACTACTCTGCAACAATCACCACCACCACTGATAATTAAAGGCTATGGACATCTTTGTGCACTAAAAATCAATAAACCCATATCTTACCATAATGCAGCACATAATAAAATTGCACTTGTTTGTTTACTGGTTTTAGCTATGCTTCACATGCTCTCAGAAATGCTCTTCTATGAGTCTTGCTGACTGCTGTCTTCTCCTGTGAGGCTCTGTGGGCGTTCCTGTTGATTTCACATGCACCAGCTCTGCTGCCCCGCCCTCATGTCCTGTTACACGGCACAGCTAGCAGCCACTTACATATAGGCTGCTGGAACTACAAAGTAACTTGGTAGTAAGATTTCATTCCAATCCACAACATGGTGAGTCTTACAGTATGCTACAACCTGTAATCAGATCATTTTCTCACTTTCCATTCTGTAGAAAGTCCATTATTTGTAGACCTTTTATAGACTGACGTTCTCACTACATGCACTCTTCTGAAAACAGTATTGTGTGCAGTCCGCACAGTGAGCGGTCACTTTTCCCACACAGATTAGTACAGTGTGACGACACACAATGCTATGTACACATAGAAGTACACAGTGGGGGAGATTTATCAAAACTGGTGTATGTGTATACAATTTTATTCAGTAATCCCAAACACTTTATTCACTCCTGTGGTCGCAATGTTTTCAGCTCATTCAGTCTCTTTTCCCCGGTGCCTCCACAACGGCACTCACAGGATGGTGTCCCCGCCCCAAGGACAGGAAACAATGCAGAAGCACATGATTTAAAAAGGCCTCCTTCTCTTACCTATTCAGTCGTTTCCTGTCCTCGGGTATGCACGGAAGCCTCTCCTGGAGTGCCAGGAATGATATCTTTACTACCCAGCCTTGAATCCTTTTCCCCACAAGTTGGGAGGGCTGGAGCAGGGAACGCATTGCCTCCCTTACCCGTTCCTAGGAGTAAGCCCTGCATGCTGGCTTCCCCGGGCTCGCGATACTCCCAGGTAAGAGGAAAGCGCACGGGATCCGACGTAGTGACGTCATCAGGCGAGATTCTCTTTTGGGCAAGAGAATCTTGCGCTCAAGCGACAGGTCTACTTCCGGGGGCAGGACCTCGGATGGCACGGCATGCAGGGACATTTAAAACTGAGTAAGAAGAGTTCTATATGTCTTTCTCGCAACGCTTGCAATCATTCTTGCTCCGGTGGATGCTTACTCTGCAAAGAAGCCTGGAGATCTCGCTACCTCAGCCCGGTAAGCCGCCTCCACAATGGGGCTTATTTTGCTGTTCCTTTTTGAACACTACTGTGTGTTTCTTACTAGGGCTGCTATGGAGAAGCAGATCCCATTTTCTTTTCACATAGTGGCAGTGGTGTTTTAACCAAATATCCACCCCTGGTGTAGGTGATGGTCTTTATTTTTTCCTGGCCCTATAAGTTTTATTTAATCTTTTTAGGGCAGAGAGACCATGACACCTAAGTCAGCCGGTGGAAATTCAAGGTGCAAAAAATGTGCTATCTGCAAGGAGACCTTTACTTAAAAAAAAAAAAAAACATATGCCCAAAATGCACTGAAAGTGGTTACAGAGGAGTCACCATCCTTCCTTGAGCTATGATTAAGGAAGAGGTTAATGCGGCGGTGGACTCTAGAATTACGCCACAATCCCCACGCCCATCCACATCTCATAGATCCTTTGCTTCTGATATGGCGTTTGATCTGAATGAAGGGGAACTAGTATCTGACCTAGACTCTGCTTTCTCAGATGACTGTTCCAATAAACCATTGTTTCTCCCTGAGGAGACAGAAGGCCTTCTAAAGACCAGAAGGGCCACTATGGACATAGAAGAGGTCAAAGAAACACACTCTGTCCAGGATCAAATGTTCCAGGGGTTGTGGAAAAGAAGAAAAAGGATCTTCCCCATCCATAACAATATCAAGTCCCTGATATCCAAGGAGTGAAGAGATCCTGAGCAAAGAACAGCTGTGACTAATTCCTTTAAAAAGAATATCCCTTTGCGGACTGAGTCTAATCTGTGGGACAAAACGCCAAAAATTGATGCCCCAGTAGCCTGCATTTCTAAGAAAACCTCTCCCGTTCGAAGATATGGGTCTCTTGCGAGATTGTATGGACAAAAAATGTTAAACAAATACGGCTATGTTGCGTCCCAGTATTGCGTCTACCTGCACGGGCAGAATGTTACCAGTTAGGCCTCTTTCACACGAGTGTGTCGGGATGTGTCCCGGTGCATTGCGGCAAACCCGCACGAGTAGGTACCCAATTGCAGTCCGTTTTGACTGCGATTGCGTTCTGTTCAGTTTTTATCGCGCGAGAGCAATGCGTTTTGCACGCGCGTGATAAAAAACTGACTGTGGTACCCAGACCCAAACTTCTTCACAGAAGTTCAGGTTTGAGTTCAAGTTTGTGTAGATTTTATTATTTCCCCTTATAACATGGTTATAAGGGAAAATAGCATTCTGAATACAGAATGCATAGTACAATAGGGCTGGAGGGGTTAAAAAAATGTAAAAAAAAATTTAACTCTCCTTAATCCACTTGTTCGCGCAGCTGGCATCTCTTCTGTCTTCTTCGAGGAATAGGACCTTTTGATGACGTCACTTCGCTCATCACATGGTCCATCACATGATCTTTTACCATGGTGATGGATCATGTGACGGACCATGTGATCGCAGTGACGTCATCAAAGGTCCTATTCCTCACAGATGAAGACAGAAGAGATGCCGGCTGCGCGAACAAGTGGATTAAGGTGAGTTAAATTATATTTTTTTTAACCCCTCCAGCCCTATTCAGAATGCTATTATTTTCAATTATAACGATGTTATAAGGGGAAATAATAATGATCGGGTCTCCATCCCGATCGTCTCCTAGCAACCGTGCGTGAAAATCGCACCACATCCGTACTAGCTTGCGGATGCTTGCGATTTTCACGCAGCCCCATTCACTTCTATGGGGCCTGCGTTGCGTGAAAAACGCACAAAATAGAGCTTGCTGCGATTTTCACGCAACGCACAAGTGATGCGTGAAAATCACTGCTCATGTGCACAGCCCCATAGAAATGAATGGGTCTGAATTCAGTGCGGGTTCAATGCGTTCACTTCACGCATTGCACCCGCGCAGAAAACTCGCCCGTGTGAAAGGGACCTTAGAAGAACACTTAGCAGCAGGTACCCCCAAAGAGGAGATCTTAGCCTCCTTGCCTACGTTTAAAAAAAGTCACATTTCTTAGCAGATGCATCTGCAGAGTTCGTTAGATTCTCCGCCAGGTCTGCTGCAATATCAAATGCGACCCGAAGAGCTATTTGGCTTCGTACATGGTTCGGTGGCGCAAGTTCCAAAAAATCGCCTGTGCTCGATCCCCTGTGAAGGAGATTTGGCTCGACCTTAGATGACATTCTGGACAAAGCCTCGGATAAGAAAAAAGGATTTTCTCTTGAGTCGTTATTTTCATCAAAGACAATCCTTTCGAAACCAGAAAAAAAACTAAACTGGACCAGAGGAAGAAAGAGGGATCTCTGAAGTGGCAGCCATCCAGGGGTAGAGGGAGAGGATTCCTTTTCAATCCTGGGCAGTAACTACTTTGAGGGCTTAAAACTAAAGTTCTTATCCCCTCCTCCAGATCGGTTCATCATAAACAAAAAGCTGCCTCAAAAAGTAAAACAAACATGTCTAGAATTAGAAATCTCATCTCTTATAGACAAAAAGGTACTCCATCCAGTCCCAGAACATCAATACGGCAAAGGTTTCTATTCACTGATATTTCTCGTACAAAAATAAAACGGATCCTTCTGTTTTATAATAAATCTAAAACTGCTGAATAGATCCATCTACAAAAAATTCTAAATGGAGACTCCCTCAGGACTGTTTCATGGTGACTATGGACCTTCAAGACGCATACCATCATGTCCCGATATGCCAGAGTCATCGAAAGTATCTGAGAATCGCTGTCTTCGTAGGGGATCAGTTACGCCATTTTCAGTTCTGAGCCCTCCTATTCGAACTGTCCTCGGCTCCAAGATTCTTTTCAAAAATCATGCCAGAGGTCACAAAATACCTTCACCTAAAGGGGATTCTAATTGTGCCATATTTAGATGACTTCCTGATTGCTTCACCCTTAGAGGAAGTTCTACAATCCTACCTTTCCCAAGTGCAAGAATGCTTTACCACCTTGGGGTGTATTATAAATTTCAAAAAATCAGACCTGTCTCAAGATCAGAGGAAGCTCTTCCTGGGGGTACTCCTAGACTTTCATCTGATAATGTCTTTTTTTACCTCTAGAAAAACGGAACAGTCTAGTATGGAAAATCTCTCAGTTCTGCAGCCAAAGGGCTTCCTCCATAAGGAATATCATGACTATCCTAGGTCTGATGGCAACAATCCCATCTGTCATACGGGCTCAGTCACACAAGGATCCTTCAAGCTTTCCTCCTGTTGTCCTGGGACAGAACCAATTCCGCTCTAGAAAAACATGTTCTCATTCCCAATTCTGTAAAAGAATCTTTGTGGTGGAGAAAAGAAAAGAACTTGCAAACAGGGGTCTGTTGGCGCCAGGAAAAACAGATGATCGTAACCACAGACGCCAGCAGTTCAGGATGGGGTGGTCACTCAGAAGGAAAAGTAGTTCAGGGCAGATGGGGTAAAAATAGATGCTTCCTCCAATCTGAGAGAACTCAGCCATCTACAAAGTCATCGTCTCCCTTCATACACACATCTCCAAAACATAAAAGTGTTGTCTGACAATACCACAGCAGCTTACCTGGACAGACGGGGAGGGACCAGAAGGCGTTCCCTAGGGGCAGTGTCTCGAGACATTTTTTTCTTTGGGCGGAAAATAATCTTATATCCTTGACAGCAGTTCATGTGAAGGGAGTGAACAATGTAATAGCCAACTTTCTCAGCCGTCGGACTTTGAAGGAAGGAGAGTGGTCCCTGAATTATCAAATATTTCAGCAGCTCTGCGAAAAGTGGAGTTCCGGATCTAGATCTACTTGCCACAAAGGACAACAGGCAGACCAAAAAATTTTGCTCCCTCTCCCGATGGGACCAGCAGTTATGCGTAGATGCACTATCCCAACCAAGGCTGAAGACTCTTCTTTATGCTTTTCCTCCCTTCAGTTTGATTCCAAGAGCTCTAATGAAGGTGGAGGAAGAAGGGTCTCAGGTAATATTTATTGCTCCATTTTGGCCAAGTAGGTCTTGGTTCCCCCTTCTGCTCAGGCTGTCTGCAGGGATATTCTGGACTTTTCAATCAACCTCGGACCTTCTCCACCAGGGTCCGGTATTTCATCCCAAAATAAACCAACTCAACGCCTCGCTTGAAGATGAAAAGGTTTGTCTGATGCAGTAATTTCCACGATGAGTCGTAAGCCTATAAATCTAGAATGTATTTAAGAACCTGGAATGTTTTCCTGTCCTTTTCAAATAATGACTTCTCCAGACATTCTACAAATTTTTAGTTTTTTTACAGGCAGGTTTGGATAAAGGTCTCCGACCTGCAATGCTCAAAGTGCAGGTTTCAGCTTTAAGTGCTTTTCTGGATGTAAAACTAGCAGACTCCCCACTTATCAAGCGTTTTTTGAAGGGGGCTACGAGAAGTTTGCCCACCTTCCGTTCCATCATTCCACCCTGGGATTTAAACTTGGTCCTCTCACCTACAAAACTGTTTTTCTTGTAGCTATAACGACCGCTAGGAGAATTGGAGAAATCCATGCTTTCTCTTACAAACCTATCTTATGATTCTGGAGGACCGCATAATCCTCAGGCATTGCCCTTCCTTCCAAAGGTTGTTTCCAGGTTTCATTGTGAACAGGAAGTGTTGTTACCTTCCCTCTGCCTATCTCAGACTACGGATAAAGATAGAAAATTCCACAACCTGGATGTTAGGAGTGTTTTATCTTGCCTGAACACCACCGGTAACTCCAGACGGTCAGATCATCTCTTCCTCCAATATCGGGTTCCTACCAAGGGACAGGCAGCCAGCAAATCACCTATAGCAAAATGGATCAGAGATATGATTGCCTTTGCCTATGTCCAGAAGAATCTTCATCCTCCTACCGGAATAAGAGCTTACTCTACTAGGGCTGTGTCATCCTCGTGGGTGGAGTCTTCTTAGGTCTCATTAGACCAGATTTGCGGGGAAGCCACGTGGGCAAGCCCTATGACTTTATTCAATCATTACAAATTGGATATTCCCAAAAACCAAGACTTGTCTTCTGGTCGTAGGATTTTTTGCTGTGGTCCCTCCCTATAGCTGATTACTCCTGTTAATCCTCCTGTGAGTGCTGTTGTGGAGGCGCTGGGGAAAAGGGTTAATTAATTTTACTGGTAATTTGTTTTTCCAATAGCCTCCACAATGGCACTGGGATTTTCCCTCCGTTTTTTTTCGGACGCGACGATATATATATTTTAATTTTTTATATATATTTTGGTTTTACACAATAAGAGCATTTCTGAAACAAAAAAAAAATCATGGTTTAGTGTCTCCATTTTCTGAGCCATATCTTGCTGTTTTTGTTCTTGTTCTTCTTGTTGTTCTTCTTGTTGTTCTTCTTGTTGTTCTTCTTGTTGTTCTTCTTGTTGTTCTTCTTGTTGTTCTTCTTGTTGTTCTTCTTGTTGTTCTTCTTGTTGTTCTTGTTGTTGTTCTTGTTGTTCTTCTTGTTCTTCTTCTTGTTCTTCTCTATTTTGGGGTACATATGACTTTTTTTTGATCACTTTTTATACCATTTTGTGAGACGTGCGGTGGGCAAAATTGCAATTCCATCATAGTTTTTCTTTTTGGTGTTCACCGTGCGGCAAAAGTACGAGTGATCCTTTTGTAAATCGGGTCCAAATGGACGCGGTGATACCAAACCTGTTTAGTGTTTTTTATTTACATTTTTACCAATTATATGTGCGGATATAGGAAGAAGTTAGATTTATTTTTTTTTACTTTTTTTCAAGTTTTTGACTCGGACCCACTTGGTTCTTGAAGATCCAGTGGGTCTGATGCCTCTACAATACACTGAAGTACACTGTATAGTGTACTGCAGTGCATTGTCATTCACAGTAAGCCTGAACAGGCTGTTTCCATGGTAACCATCGGGACCGCTGCCACAGCAGCGCAGCGGCCCGATGGGGGAGGGAGCTCCCTCAAGATATCCTTCAAGCATCAGGCCTCTGCCACAACAGAGCAGTGGCCCGATGGTTATCCCTTCCATGCAGCAATCCCTAAGGTCGATGGCATGGAAGGGGTTATGTCTGCAGTTTGAAGCAATGCTCTGCCAACTGCTCTGCACTGCTCTGCCAACCTGGGGGGGGGGGGGAGACTGTGCCCGCTCCCTTGTGCACACAGGAGGAGTTACAGAAAATCTGTCAGATGAGGGATTCTCTGTAAACTCACTGAAAGCAGTCTGCTGTGCATGGGAAGCACAGCAGGCTGTAGAACAAAAACAAAAAAAAGATAAATAAAACTAATTGGAGAATTTTTTTTTGAATTTTTTTAGATTTATTTTTTTTACAAGGTGTACAACCAGCCCTGTACCTCACATGGATACAGAGGTGGTCTCATCCATTGCTCTGCTAGATTTAGATCAAGTGGAGTCTTTTCTACAGCAGCTCGGGGCGTGTCCATGCTGTCCCTATCACAGCTCAGGAGGCAGTTGAAGGATGAAACTGAGCATGTGCGATAATCTCAGTGAGCAGGTCAAAGAAATAAGAAAAAACAAAGCAGGTGGCTCAATGCAGATCTTTTTTATCGAATAACTCAGTGGCTATACAAAAATTGTAATTACATGCAATGACAAAAGTATTCAGATCCAGGTGCTGGTTTCAAAATTGTAGAATTGTTTAATAAATTGCCCTGTAATATTAGAACCAATTTAATGAAAGCTCTAAATCATGAGACTCCAGTTTTATTTTATCCTTCCCTTTCAGGTTTATTTCTTCTGCAGCATCTCGGTGTGTGTGCCATCTTCCTCTGAAAGCTGTACAACGGATTGTGTTAATCTCACACGCAGTAAGTTAAGGCATTAAAGGGAGTTGTCAAGAACAAGAAAAACATGGCTGCTTTTGTTCTGGAAACAGTGCCATATCTGTCCACAGGTTGTGTGTGGTATTAAAGCTCAGCCTCGTTCACATTAAGGCTACGTCTACACGGCGACATTTGTTGCGCGACATTATGTTGCATTAATGTCGCGCGACAATTTTTATAATGGCAGTCTATAGTGTCGCACTGCAACATGCAACATACTGCGACGCTACAGTCGCAGAAAATCCATTCGAGATGGATTTTTCTGCGACTGTTGCGTCGGTCGCAGCATGTTGCAGTGCAACACCATAGACTGCCATTACAAAAATTGTCGCGTGACATTAGTGCAACAAAATGTTGGTTTAGTTGTGCCCTATCTGTCGCGCGACAAATGTCGTCGTGTAGACGTAGCCTAATAGAGGGGAATTGCAGTACCAGACACGACATATAGACAGGTGTGGTGTTCTGGAAGAAAGCAGACTTTTCTAAGCATGGGTAACTATTAGAGATGAGCGAAGTTCTGAAAAATTTGATTCAGCTGCTTTTCTGAACTTTATCAAGAAATGTGTTACGAATTACTTAGTCATTGTATGGAGTGAGCGCAATGACTGGGAACAGCGATCAAGCCGCCCCTATCATTTAACCCCCCAGATGCCGCTTTCAACGCTGATCGTGGCATCGGAGACCCACATTCAGGTGCTCAGCAGTTAATTATACTCTCCTCGTTCACTTGCTCGCGGAGAGGCCATTCGCCCACTACTTGATTAAAGAAAACCTGTCAAAGGACCTGCAGCGAGCACAACGATGTCCCCACGTGATCACGCTGGCCGCGCAGTGTCATCACAGTGTGATCATGTGGTGACATCTTCACGCTCGTCGTAGGTCCTTTGATTGAAGAAGACCCACCAAAGCTGGGGCGGACGGCCTCTTGGTGATCAAGTGGATGAGGCGAGTATAATTTTAATTTTTTTTTACTTTTAGCCACCATTTTAGGAAATTTTGGGTTCGTGAAAATCGAAATTTTCCTGAAATTCGGATCAAAGTCCACTTTGGTTACTTCGATTCACTCAACACTATTAACCATCGTGCCCTATCATTCATCCCATGCACCCTGTTTCCTGTTATGCCATGTGGGTAACATCCACAAATGTCAAACGCTACTAGGAGCATCCAGCTATTACTGTGAAGGCTAATTATACCCTATATATACCCTATATATATTATACCCTATATACAGGGGATCACAAGAATTGTGGTTTTGTTCCCCCATATGAATTGAATGGCAGGTTGAGTATTCTTTATCTATGGGACTGCTGGAGATAAGTGGTAATCTGACCATTGCCTCTATTCATTTCCATCTTTTGTAACTTTCAGTCATATGCATAAGTCTATGCCCGACCCCCAACTTCACCCATGACTCCTTCCCTTCTGGCTAGTTGGCTTTCCTCATAATATGCTTGCTCTCTCTCTCCAAGGTCGGCGAGATCAGCCTGATATTTCTCTGTACTTGGTGGGCACCACTGGACCCCTGGTTTTTTTACAGCAGAAGAAAGGATTGGGTAACAAAATTTTGGCTCAGGTTGACCTTTGTTTAAAACCCTGCCATGGTTCTTACAAATGTTGTCTTCTTAGGAATGGCCAGTCTCCAGCACCTGACCTCAATTCTTCCAGGAATTGGCTTTGCCGTCACATTTCTCTTCATAATGTTGCTTCTAGTAGGCACTCTTAAAGTTAAGTGGTATTACAATGTTGAAAAATGAATCCTAAATAAATATAATTATTGTCAAATATCATGGCGTCAGTTTGCATTTTCATTGGTAGAAGTAGTCTAAGCTCTGCTGGAGAAGCAGAAATGGAGTGGCTCTTTCCTTAACGCTGTGCTCTTCCACTTCAGTCTGTCTGCACATCTGAATCTTGTATGGGAAAATGGTTGTGGTCTCTAACACTGTAATGCTATTGCAGGGACTTAAAGGAACATTCTGGGCTGAAAGGCTCCTTTTAGGCAGAACATTCCACGACTTAAAATCAGTTCTTCATTTGAATGGGGCAGCAAGCACATGGATTTCTGCAAGCCTTGTTAAGGTGAATGGAACCAATCTTCAGTCGTGGAATTTTCTGTCACCATCACTCTTCCGTATTACAGATCCTTATTTTCGTCCATTGAAAAAATAGTGCCTTAAATGGCTTTATTCACATTTCTTTTCTACATTTGTGGGTTTTTTTTTATGAGCAGCAAGTTTCAGTAGGTCCATTTTAATGTTTCATTTTAAGAATTCATTAAAAAAAACAACTCCTGTTCCTGCTGTGACCAGATCCTGAGGTAGATTACTCTACAGATTCACATTTGTATGCATAGTGCAAACGAGCAAACTCCACCAGAGAATGGCTGCCAGGTACAGTAGACTAACAAATGACTCCTCACAGGCCCAGTGGTCATGCGTCACACTCCTCACAATTCTCCTCGTCACTGACGGAGAATGTGCAGTTTAATTCAGGACATCTTATGACAACTGAGATCTTCCAGGTTAAAGTGGTTCTACAGTTTGTTTTAACTGATTATCATCAGCATCTGATCGGCGGGGGTCCGACACCCGGGACCCCCGCCGATCAGCTGTTTGAGAAGGCAGTGGCGCTCCAGCAGCACAGCAGCCTTCTCACTGTTTACCTCTGGCCTAGTGACGTCACGACTAGTATCAACTGGCCTGGGCACGGCTAAGCTCTGTTTTAACTGATGAAATATCCTCTGGAGTGAACAAACTGCAGAACCCCTTTAAGGATAAAACTTATGGATCAATGGGTCCGGAGATGCGGAACGGAAACCCACGGAAACACTACGGAGTGCTTCCGTGGGGTTTCGTCCCGTACTTCCGTACCGCAAAAAGATAGAACATGTCTTATCTTTTTGCGTAACAGGCGGATCAGAGACCCATTAAAGTGAATGGGTCCGCGATCTGCTGCGGCTGCCCCACGGTCTGTGTTCGTGTGCAGGAGGCCAAAAAGTGTAATACAGTATGTTTTTCCATCCTGCAGATTCTAGTAAAAAAAATGTGTTAAAGAGGTTGTCTCATCATGGACAATGGGGGCACATCGCTAGGATATGCCCCATTGTCTTATAGGTGTGGGTCCTGCTGGGACCAGCACCTATATCGAGAACTGAGCCCGACAAGGTGCTGGCTGGAAGACTCTGGTCCAGCCACCACCAAGCTGGCTCCCCATAGAAGCGAATGGGAGCGTACCACGCATGCGAGGCCCCCGCTTCCATTCATTTCTATGAGGCCAACGGAAATAGCCGAGCCAGTGCTCGGCTATTTTCGCCGGCCCCATAGAAAATTAATGGAGGGCTGCTGTGCATACACAGTGCGCCCTCCACTTTCGGGGCTCCGTTCTTTCCGCTGGGACCCTAATCTATAAGACAATGGGGGCATATACGAGCGATATGCCCCCATTGTCCATGATGAGACAACCTCTTTAACATATACTTTTTTTTTTTTTTTAACAATGGAAGCCTATGGTGCCAGATGGCATCCGTTTAATGTATATTTAGTTTTTGTATAGGTTAAACGCAAGACAAGAACATGATGATGTGAACCCAGCCTTGGTTATGAGACAGATCCACCACAGCTTGAATTTCTGACAGCACTGGTGTCAGTCGTTCTTCATTGACATATGATGGGTTCCATTGGTTTACCCAAAACAAGTGCTGCATTCTGTGCTATAAAAAAAAAATATTCCCCCACCCCACCAAATATAGTGAACACAGCCTATATTGTGTAGTGGAGCTAAGGGCTGTAGCAATGTAAGGAGCATAAGAGCTTGTGCAGGAAAACAAATGAGTCATATGGCTCAAAAGAGATCAACGTGCACAGGACTACATGTCCCATGCTGCTTTGCAGACAGCTTGCGATGCCCAGATCCTGTTGAGGAAGAGAAGGGGGGGTTGCTCTTTGGAGTGGGCATATTGGTAGTTGCTCTGTTCCTGAGGACATCTAGCAGGGTCCAAGGGCAGCAGAAGTGGAGCTCTTTCAGATCATTGTAGTGACCCCACAGGATAAGTGTGGGCACTACACAAGGGTCAATTGGGGTGTGCGTTACTTCTCCTCACTAGGGACAGGGATGTTATCTCTTATTGTGCATTTTATGTAAATTGTAAAGTAATGTTTTTTTATGTAATGTTTTTCCCTGTATTATGAAGTATCAGGCCTAGTCTCTGTCGTTAGTCATCCTAGACACTAGAGGGAGCTAGAGTAGCCCTGGTATAAGTATTCAGGCCCAGACAGGAGTTGGGGGTTCAGAGTCAGGAGTCTGCAGAGACAAGTGGTAAGGCACCAGCTAGTGATAAGCTGTGGGCCTTCTCCTGACATGCAGCTAGACAGCCCAGGCTGTTAGTTGTTACCAGGGGGCTAGCAGAGGGATCCTAGCCTACCTGTGGATCAAGAGAGCCTTAGTTAGCTCTGAAGACGCCCCAGTAGCAGAATAGCACCTCCTGGGAGAAAACCAGCAGTTACCCTCCAGTCAAGTCAGGACAATACCAGGTCAGATAAGTACCATGATGGACAGAGGTTATATAGAATACAGCAAGTGCCGATATTGGAGAAAGAACCGATATACCAAGGATAAAAGCCAGCATTTAGGCATCCGGGCCTTGGCATCCAGCCAGCTAGAATAGCTGAAGGGGATAGAGCAGGGTTGCACTGTAAAGCAATCATCATTGTGTTCCTCCAAGTATCTTGCCTGTTTATTTCCTGCCGCCATCTGGAGTCTACCTGTTTGTGAAGTATTGTCTGAGGAACTGCATTACAATCATTTATCAACTGAACTGTATGTACAAAGTTTGAACCGTGTTCTTCAAGTAAAAAGACGTTTGGTTTATCTACTGATTCCTCAATTATTCCACCTGTCACTACACGGTGTGCCACCGTCCAATTGGCACTGGCGTCACGTACCTCAAAGGGACCTTGCCCCAGGCACATAAAACACCTGCAACATCCAGGGCACCTCATCCACCACCAGGCCTGGTCCCTAAATACAGAGTGTGCCCCAGAGGACTCCTGTGCCAGCCTCTCCTTCACTGCTGTATGCCTGCCCAGGGTTTCCCTACAGAACTGTGAGTAACCCTCGCTTGCCATTAACCGTGACCTCCCAATCGCAATACCCTGCAGGTCTGGCGTACCGCATCATGAGGTAGCCAATAGCTGATTATAATATGGATGGCTGTCTAGGGACTGAGCCTCCCGAGGCCAAAGTTCTCTCATGATTGTATTTAGTCATTATGCTTCTAGAGGTAACCTTCAATGTTTGGCTAGATTTACTTCCTCCCCGCTGAAATATAAAATACACTGCTCAAAAAAATAAAGGGAACACAAAAATAACACATCCTAGATCTGAATTAATTAAATATTCTTCTGAAATACTTTGTTCTTTACATAGTTGAATGTGCTGACAACAAAATCACACAAAAATAAAAAAATGGAAATCAAATTTTTCAACCCATGGAGGTCTGGATTTGGAGTCACACTCAAAATTAAAGTGGAAAAACACACTACAGGCTGATCCAACTTTGATGTAATGTCCTTAAAACAAGTCAAAATGAGGCTCAGTAGTGTGTGTGGCCTCCACGTGCCTGTATGACCTCCCTACAACGCCTGTGCATGCTCCTGATGAGGTGGCAGACGGTCTCCTGAGGGATCTCCTCCCAGACCTGGACTAAAGCATCTGCCAACTCCTGGACAGTCTGTGGTGCAACGTGACGTTGGTGGATAGAGCGAGACATAATGTCTCAGATGTGCTCAATTGGATTCAGGTCTGGGGAACGGGCGGGCCAGTCCATAGCATCCAGGGCCGGCGCCACCACCCGGCAAACCCGGGCAAGTGTCGGGGCCCCCTGCTCCTGGGGGGGCCCACTGTGCCCACTCACTCCTGCAGCTGTGTCCTGCCTGTTCTGAATTCTAGGGCAGCTTACCCCAGCAATGCAGACAATTTTCGCCATGTGCACTGATGGGATATATGTGACTCCATTTTGTCTCATTTAGCCACGTGTATTACATTTGGTTAGTGCACTACAAAACCTCCCTCCCCCCTATGGAATGTGAGACACTTCCTTAAACTGTTTCATGAAATCCATACATGTTGAAAGTATGAACAGCCTTCTAGCCATAAAAGGACATCTGACTCAAGTACTTGCTAGCCTATGTGTATATACCTGATTGGTCAAATGCTGTTACTAGGAGTCAGCTATGATGTTAATGCAGAGCTTATGTGTGACCATACTATTGGTCAAATACTAATGCTAACATATGATTGGATGTAAAGGAAGCTCAACCCCCTCTATTAAAACTGTTTGCCAGCTGTGAATAAACCAGAATGGATCAGAGAAAGACACGTGTTTTTGGTCTCCATCTAATTCATTCTCCCGGTACCGGTAAGGCTTAATTCAAGCTGGCCACTGAAATCATGTGTTAGGGACACACCGTTAGGGAAGAGAATAAGATATTCCTTACAGATTTGGGGGCTCAGTTTTCGGGATTGGGAGGGTCAACTCTTCAGGTCTACCGTGAAAGACATCAATTTTTGTCCGCCTTGGACCTGGGAGCAATGACCAAAAATCCCATTCAAGTAAGTCGAACCATCTATTTATGATTTCAGTGGATTGCGATGTCTGGGACACGCGCAAAAGCTCAGGGAGCTTGTTGATTTTAAGCGGCTCATATCATAGGGTCCATATCGTTAGGTAAAAATGTTGATTGTAAGCGGCTCATTTGAGTCCGTATCGTTAAGAGATAGTGCACTATATAAGGATATCTGTTCCGGGAACAGAAGGATACAAGCTTGAATTAACTCTTATGTATATATAGTATAAGTATTTTAGAAGTATTAAGATTATCTGTCTGTGTGAGATGTTGGCCGGGTGGTAAGTTTACGGTCGCATCCCGCTTTGAAATCATTCTGTTTCTATCACTGCCAACATGTAAACTTTGTTGCACGGTCTAGTCCCACAAATTATTTTCTAGTTAACACATGAATAGACAATTGGGCAAGATGTGAGAATTGACAGTTAAAATGTGAAACAGAATGTTATGCTAGGCTGGCAGGGATGAAAGGCTGCAAAAAATCTGTTAGAAGCTTACAGACTGGTTACATCAGAGCTCCTGTGATTGTGAAGGGGGGCTATAGTGAGTGACAAGACACAGCAGAGTCAGGAAGTTAATTCATGGCAAGGGAAAAAGTGTCTCAGTGTTTGCAATTAGAAAGGGCTTGTGTTAAACGTTCAGAAATGAACTGGTTAAGTTTTGTTGCCCTAATGATCTGTGTGTGTTTAAATAGTGACGATTTATAGTCCTAGAATTAGAGATTACAGCACTAAAAGATGGACAGTTAATGCATAAGTGTATTGATAGTTGAAGAGAGAAGTTGTTAAAGGATAATAATAGCCTGGTGCAAGCTGAGTTATGGTGGAAAAGTGTATATGGAAGTGACTGAGAGAACTTGAAGTTAGAGAAATGAAATGAGCAGCATTTCTTATTTCAAGATGGAGGATTTTGAATCCTATAGAGAACAAAGGTTGCCATGAGGCATCCCTCCCCCCCACCACATTCCAAAATGTCACTTGTAGTACTACAAAAAAAAAAAAAAAAAAACTTCTTCCTGTCCTGTTTGAGATGTGTTTTCAGAGAGAGCCCCCTCCCATCTCACCCCTCTCCTCTGCTCAGGAATTTCATATGGGGGTTGAGGGGGGAGGGGGGCTGCTAATTGGTAATGCATAAGCAGCAATGTGAAGATACTAACCTGTGTTATCTATAAGATATTCCAGACAGGGCTCCAGTATTGATTGTATCTTTCCAAATTGTATGTTCCGATGGTTTAAAATGTGCCTGCAGTGATGATGCTAATTGGAAGTGTCCACTCGTATCAATCTAAGGTTGCACCCAATAAGTTCTTATTCAGATGTGAGTAAAAGTTTGAGGAACATGTGGTACAGCTGAATGTCCTTGATGTATTGCTTTGCTTCCCCTGTTTCAACACTCCTGAAATAGGAGACGCAAGGCAGAGGAAATGGGGGAGGGGTTAGTTATATACAATAAGTGGCGATGTGTGTAACACTAAAAAAAAAAAAAAAAACACATGGCATATAAGATGATTTGTTAATTTTAACAAAATGACTGTATGATTAACATGTATATTGTTTTACAGCGACAGACCATCAGCAATTGCTGTGTTTGTCTGTGCTGCAAGTTTTGGGATGTAACAAAGAGATTGTGTGATTGGGTGAAAGATACATGATTCAGTGGAATGTGAATGGGTGTGGCTCTGAGTTATATGTACGTAGCAGAGCTGTGTGTGTGATTCATATTTTATGTATAAGGGCGTGGTATGAGCTGGTTTGTGAAGATGAGTACATGAAAATGTATATGAATGCGTATGGAATACGGTATTTGTTTTTAAATATGCGCATTAAGAATTTTATTTTATTGGAAGTTTTTTGGGTTTTTTATTGGTACCAACAGCATTGATCAAGCTGTACATTTTTATTTCAATGAAAAGTTTTTATGGGCCCTTTGTGTGTTCATGTCTGTATTGTCAGATCTGTTTGTTTCAATGTTTGCAGTTAAATGTTACATGTTCAGTGTTGCGCTTAACATCAGAGCTCTGCTCGTATGGACAGCTAAGATACTAATGGCAGAACAGAAGACAGACCAAAGCGTCCACCAAAAGGGGCGGACTTAGGTGACTCAGAGTGTCAGGAAGGAAATGTGAGCCCTCTATGGGAATAAATGGGGCACTGACAAGGACATACAGAACAGATTCCTTACCAGTAGAAACCATGGACAGGGAATACATCATGTCATGTATTTAGCATTATACTAGATTGCCCAGTTAGCCTATTAGGGAGAGATTTGTTCATTAGGCTTAACTTGCAGGTATCAGCAAAGAATCAGGACATAAGAGTACACTCAGGTCTCATTCCAGTCTCTACACCAGTGCCACTGATTCTTGCAAACATACAGGACCACCCAGAATAACATTAACCCTGCATTATGGTCTTCAAATGAATATGACACAGGATTCATAGATTGCACACATTACACAGCTACTGTGAAACCAGGTGTCATCTCAGTGTTCCAGAAACAATACCTGCTGTTAAAAGAGAAACTTGATGGGCTTAGGCCAATGATAGAAGAATTCCTACAAAAGGGAATCCTGGAAGAGGTGATTTCACCCTACAGCACGCCCGTGAATCCAGTGACAAAGGCAGATGGTGCTGCCCGCTTTGTACAGGATTTAAGGGCCATCAACAACATCATTGTGCCTATAGCCCCTGTTGTACCTGATGTCACTTAATTATTATCTGCCATTCCAGCAGACGCTGTTTGGTTCAGTGTGATAGATCTGAAAAATGCTTTCTTTTCTATCCCAGTTGATAAGATAACCAGACTACTTTTTGCTTTTTCCTTTGACAGACGCCAACTGACCTGGTGCAGAGATGTCCCAGGGATATGCTGATTCACCTGTAGTGTACAGCATAGTCCTCCGAGCGATGTTAGAGTCATGGTACATCCCCCCAAGGTTCTGTGCTGCTGCAATATGTCGATGATTTATTACTGTGTAGCATGTCAGCGGAGGCCAGCATTCAGGATGGTTTATCACTGTTATAATGGTTGTCAGGATGTGGTCACAAAGTGACACTTAAGCAAATGCAATGGTGTAAAATGCAGGTTGAATACTTGGGCTTTGTCCTCACAAAAGGTGAACGGAGAATCAGCGCAGAAAGAGTCCAGTCTATTGCGGGTTTGGTCGCCCCGCACACCAAGAAAGAAATGTTATCTTTCCTTGGTATGATAAATTACTGTAGACAATGGATTCTTGATTGCTTTTACTATTGACAATGTTTTGAGGCAAGCCACTCTGGAAGAAAATCCAGATTTGATTAAATGGTCTTCTGAAATGTACAATGCATTTGATTGTCTGAAATGTTCGCTCATGTCGAGTCCAGGGCTGGGCCTCCCTGACTATAATATGCCCTTCCACATGTTTGCACGCCAAAATTGTAAAACCATGGCGGGTGTACTGACACAAGAAAACGGAGGCAAGTTGCGTCCTTGTGTGTTTTTCTCAAAGGTAATGCCCACCTCTGTCCAGGGGATGCCGGCATGTCTGCGTTCTCTTGCAGCCTGTGCTATGATGGTAGAGTCGGCAAATTCTTTCACAATGTGACATTACACCATTTTGCACACCACTCATGATGTTGTAGGCCTACTCAAGGACATCCGCACTCAACACAGCAGGCAGCTGAGCTTATTGCACTCACTAGGACATGTATTCTACATGCTGATAGACCTGTCACCATTCATACTGAGAGTAGGTACACACATGGGGTAGTGTGGGACCATGGTATGATCTGGCAGAGGAGAGGATTTACGGCAGCAGATGGTAAGGATCATGTCTCACAGGGCAATGCGCTGGCAGTTAAGATGGCGAAATGAGTTGCCAAAAGCAACCTCACAGGTTTGTATAACCATTGGGAGATGCCATGTTTGGCATCTCCAACCCCTGAGATGCTGCAAATACTTACTGATCTTCAGTGGTATGTCACTGAACAGGAACAGCAGGACTGGTGTTATCCAGTATTGCAGAAAAATCCTGAGATAGGATTAGTCTGCGAAGAGGGGAAGTTATGCATTCCCCAACACAGTGCTTCCATCTTAAGTAGCACATTTCCACAGAGTAGGACATTCCACAGAGTAGGACGTAAACAGCATTGAGATACTCATGGGTAGGCCTTTCCCCACACCATGGGCAAGACGCCCCCTGGTGGTGCAGGAAGGGGACTTGGACCTGATCAGAGAGAAGTACTAATCTGATCAAAGTCCTCAGTAAAACTGAAGAAAAAGTTGTTTGTAAGTCTCCTTCTCTTTCACAGGAATCAACCCGTCCATTCCGGATAGGCAACCAGGTGATGATCAAGATCTTAAAGAAGGGAAAGGAACCAGGAAGTTTCACCTACGGACAACCCACCGAGGTAGTCGCGATCACCAGAACAGCGGTCCTCACTGAACAATCGCCCACGTGGATCCACGCCACAAGGATTAAGTTGGTGAAGAAAAGAGAGGTACTAACGGGGGCAGACAGCCCTGACCTCCAACGAGGCCCAGAGGTACTAACGGAGGCAGACAGCCTTGACCTCGAAGAAGATACAGAAGGGGTACTAACGGAGGCAGACAGCCTTGACCCCCAACGAGATGACGCAGTCGGGAAATTCCTTGAGATGGCTGAGATGTAGTGCCTTAATAATTGTAATTTTGTGTCTCCTACTTACTGTCCCATGGCTGTGGAACAGACAGATATACCTGGGAACAGAATGCAGAGGGGAAGACAGTCTATGCAAGACAAAGGAGAACTTATGGCTGTACCTGGCCAAAACTCTGAACTTAACTGACTTTTGTCTCCAAACCACTTTATCGGCATCTAACATTTTGGAGACATGTCTGGTAGCAGTCCCCACCCCACTAGACGTATGGACGGAGCTCCTACGTTCCCAATGGAACGACACAGACTTGGAGGATCATGATGTTAAATATGGATATGTAAATCCTTATCATGCTTGTTATGACTGTCCTACATATGAGAATCTGCAGAGTAATATGATAGAAGTAATTACAGGTCTTGTCACAGCAGCAGAAATATGTTATAACTTCACCTGTGATGAGACACTATTGCCTCTCTGCATACAAGCAAAAATGCAGAATAAGATTAAGCCAAATATTTGTGATAGAGATATAGATAGTTGTAAAAAGATAATATCAGGAAAGAATATGCAATGTAATATTACTAAAACAGTACCATCCCTAGACAAACATGTACCTCTACCAACAGGATGGGTATTGGCCTGTGGGAATACTAGTCACACGTACATACCGGCCAATATTACAGAGGGACCCTGTACAATAGCCAGGCTGACGTTAGCAATGATACCACTATTCCCAGCAATGCAGACACGACACACGAGAGACACTTCCTTACAGTTACCAGAAAATTGTGATTATAATGTGAATCTCCTCTCTAGATCAGAATATATGAGTTTAGGGGTATCTTTGATAGGAGTACCAGGGTTGGCCATATATAACCACAGGACAATATCAAAACTTGCCTGTTTTATGATAAAACAGATAAATGTCACTAGTGCAGTTCTGCAAGATATGCTGCTGGATATACAATCGTATGAAAAGGCTATCTTGCAGAATAGGGCAACTATTGACTATTTATTGCTCCAGCATGGTGTAGGATGCTCAGCGTTCGCAGGGATGTGTTGTTTCAATTTATTAGATCACTCCCGTGGAATAAAAGATAAAATAGGCCAATTAGAGGAGATGAGGAAACATATAAAACAGGATGTTGACCAAGGTTGGTGGGACTGGCTTTTTGGCTGAATACCTGACTTTGGTCAAATAAGATATGTTTTAGGAGTGGTACTCGCCGTGGTCGCTGCAATAGTGGGTCTCTGCTGTTGTCTGTAGTGTGCGCCCTCCCTTCTAGCCATATGTCAAAAGGTGGCCGAAAGAGGGGTACACTCGACATTCCTCTATACTCCGGTAGAGGTAGAAGAGGCAAACCCAACCTCAACAAAGCCTGAGGATTATACTGCTGAAGGGTATATGGAATACCTAAAGGCTTATAAGCAAACCAAGGAAGAGCAGAGAAAGAACCATATAGTATAAGGTATATATATAAGGTTCTAAGAGGGGATTTGATGGGATATATGTGACTCCATTTTGTCTCATTTAGCCACGTGTATTACATTTGGTTAGTGCACTACAAAACCTCCCTCCCCCCTATGGAATGTGAGACACTTCCTTAAACTGTTTCATGAAATCCATACATGTTGAAAGTATGAACAGCCTTCTAGCCATAAAAGGACATCTGACTCAAGTACTTGCTAGCCTATGTGTATATACCTGATTGGTCAAATGCTGTTACTAGGAGTCAGCTATGATGTTAATGCAGAGCTTATGTGTGACCATACTATTGGTCAAATACTAATGCTAACATATGATTGGATGTAAAGGAAGCTCAACCCCCTCTATTAAAACTGTTTGCCAGCTGTGAATAAACCAGAATGGATCAGAGAAAGACACGTGTTTTTGGTCTCCATCTAATTCATTCTCCCGGTACCGGTAAGGCTTAATTCAAGCTGGCCACTGAAATCATGTGTTAAGGGACACACCGTTAGGGAAGAGAATAAGATATTCCTTACATGCACTGCTGGGGTAAGCGGCCCCAGAACTCAGAACAGGGAGATGGAGTTTCGGTAGATGATCGATCCTATGCTAGAATGTAGTTGTTAGAAGGAGGTCTGTGACATCACTGGTCACATGCTCCTTCATGGTCACATGACAAACCCTGACGGCGGCAGCAGCAGCTTGTGGAAGGAGGAGGGGCTGTGCCTGCCTGCAAGAGGCAGAGTGAGGTAGGATGTGCTGCTGGAGAACCAGAACTTTGTGAGGGGAAGCATATGGAGCTCATATATCAGGGGGCAGGTGGGGCTCAGATATGAGGGTACAGGAGGAGCTGAGATATGAGGGGGCAGGTGGGGCTCAGATATGAGGGTACAGGAGGAGCTGAGATATGAGGGGGCAGGTGGGGCTCAGATATGAGGGGGGCAGGTGGAGCTGAGATATGAGGAGGCAGGTGGAGCTGAGGGCCATGATGTCTGTCTGTCCCTGTGTGTGTGTGTGTGTGTGTCTGTCAGTCCCTGTGTGTGTGCCCCTTTCTGTGTCTATGGCCTCATGCACACTGGCCGTGGGCATCACGGATGCGGACCTATTCACTTGAATGGGTCTGCAATGGCTCAATGGGAAGCACTACGGAGTGCTTCTGTGGTGTTTCCGTCCGTGCCTCTGCACCGCAAAAAATAGAACATGTTCTATTTTTTTGTGCGGTGCGGCCGGATCATGGACCCATTCAGGTGGTCCCCAATGCACGGAACGGACGCATAACGGCAGTGTGCATGAGGCCTTGCTTAGACTCCATCCCACAGTCTAGCCAGTGCCTAATGGGTTACTGTTTAGACCACCTTGTGGTACATGTTGATAATTCCCTTTTAAACCCCAGTCCATGTCCCCTCAGTACTGGGAATCAGTGGGAGTCATAGAAGGTAACAAAGTAAGGTGGAATTCCCTTTTAGATAGAAGTTGGTTAATTGTGTCTGTCCGTGTGTGTGTGTGTGTGTGTGTCTGTCCGTGTGTGTGTGTGTGTGTCTGTCCCTGTGTGTGTCTGTCCCTGTGCGTGTGTGTGTGTCTGTCCCTGTGTGTGTGTCTGTCCCTGTGTGTGTGTCTGTCTGTCCCTGTGTGTGTGTCTGTCTGTCTGTCCCTGTGTGTCCCTGTGTGTCTGTCTGTCTGTCCCTGTGTGTGTCTGTGTCTGTCTGTCCGTGTGTGTGTGTGTGTGTCTGTCCCTGTGTGTGTGTGTCTGTCCCTGTGTGTGTGTCTGTCTGTCTGTCCCTGTGTGTGTGTGTGTGTGTCTGTCTGTCTGTCCCTGTGTGTGTGTGTGTGTCTCTCTGTCCCTGTGTGTGTGTGTGTGTGTCTGTCTGTCTCTGTCCCTGTGTGTGTGTGTGTGTGTGTCTGTCTGTCCCTGTGTGTGTGTGTGTCTGTCTGTCCCTGTGTGTGTGTGTGTCTGTCTGTCCCTGTGTGTGTGTGTGTGTGTGTGTGTGTCTGTCTGTCCCTGTGTGTGTGTGTGTGTGTGTCTGTCTGTCCCTGTGTGTGTGTGTCTGTCTGTCCCTGTGTGTGTGTGTCTGTCTGTCCCTGTGTGTGTGTGTCTGTCTGTCCCTGTGTGTGTGTGTCTGTCTGTCCCTGTGTGTGTGTGTCTGTCTGTCCCTGTGTGTGTGTGTCTGTCTGTCCCTGTGTGTGTGTGTCTGTCTGTCCCTGTGTGTGTCTGTCTGTCCCTGTGTGTGTGTGTGTGTCTGTCTGTCCCTGTGTGTGTGTGTGTGTGTGTCTGTCTGTCCCTGTGTGTGTGTGTGTGTGTGTGTCTGTCTGTCCCTGTGTGTGTGTGTGTGTGTGTGTGTCTGTCTGTCCCTGTGTGTGTGTGTGTGTCTGTCTGTCCCTGTGTGTGTGTGTGTGTCTGTCTGTCCCTGTGTGTGTGTGTGTCTGTCTGTCTGTCCCTGTGTGTGTCTGTCTGTCTGTCCCTGTGTGTGTGTGTGTGTCTGTCTGTCTGTCCCTGTGTGTGTCTGTCTGTCTGTCCCTGTGTGTGTCTGTCTGTCTGTCCCTGTGTGTGTGTGTCTGTCTGTCCCTGTGTGTGTGTGTCTGTCTGTCCCTGTGTGTGTCTGTCTGTCTGTCCCTGTGTGTGTGTGTGTGTGTGTGTGTGTGTCTGTCTGTCCCTGTGTGTGTGTGTCTGTCTGTCTGTCCCTGTGTGTGTGTCTGTCTGTCTGTCCCTGAGTGTGTGTGTCTGTCTGTCCCTGTGTGTGTGTGTGTGTGTCTGTCTGTCCCTGTGTGTGTGTCACCATCACCATGCCCACAGTGTTCCCTTTGTCTTGACACAGCTGCATCAGGACATTATGTGTGGGGCTAGATGAAGATGGAAGAGGAGGCAGCACCGCCAGCATGGAGTCTGTGGTAGAGGCACAGGGAGGCACACTAAGGACGCAGGTAACACTACTACATGATCTACACTAGTGTTATCTGTGGTTTACATAGGACTACAGGTAACACTATCATATTATCAGCACTAGTGTTATCTGTAGTTTTTCATAGGACTGCAGGTAACACTACTACATTTTCTGTACTCAGATAGCCATGACTGTGTTATCTATGCTGTTACATAGGACTGCAGGTGATATCTACTGTATTATCTGTACTCAGAGAGTTACCACTGTGTAAGGGGGCCCACTGAGACTTTATCGCCCAAGGGCCCACATGATCCTGGAGCCGGCCCTGATAGCATCAATGCCTTCGTCTTGCAGGAACTGCTGACAAACTCCAGCCACATGAGGTCTAGCATTGTCTTGCATTAGGAGGAACCCAGGGCCAACCGCACCAGCATATGGTCTCACAAGGGGTCTGAGGATCTCATCTCGGTACCTAATGGCAGTCAGGCTACCTCTGGCGAGCACATGGAGGGCTGTGCGGCCCTCCAAAGAAATGCCACCCCACACCATTACTGACCCAATGCCAAACCGGTCATGCTGGAGGATGTTGCAGGCAGCATTCTCCACTGCATCTCCAGACTCTGTCACGTCTGTCACATGTGCTCAGTGTGAACCTGCTTTCATCTGTGAAGAGCACAGGGCGCCAGTGGCGAATTTGCCAATCTTGGTGTTCTCTGGCAAATGCCAAACATTCTGCACGGTGTTGGGGTGTAAGCACAACCCCCCACCTGTGGACGTCGGGCCCTCATATCACCCTCATGGAGTCTGTTTCTGACCGTTTGAGCAGACACATGCACATTTTTGGCCTGCTGGAGGTCATTTTGCAGGGCTCTGGCAGTGCTCCTCCTGTTCCTCCTTGCACAAAGGCGGAGGTAGCGGTCCTGCTGCTGGGTTGTTGCCCTCCTACGGCCTCCTCCACGTCTCCTGATGTACTGGCCTGTCTCCCGGTAGCACCTCCATGCTCTGGACACTACGCTGACAGACACAGAAAACCACCTTGCCACAGCTCGCATTGATGTGCCATCCTGGATAAGCTGCACTACCTGAGCCACTTGTGTGGGTTGTAGACTCCGTCTCATACTGCCACTAGAGTAAAAGCACCGCCAGCATTCAAAAGTGACCAAAACATCAGCCAGGAAGCACAGGAACTGAGAAGTGGTCTGTGGTCACCACCTGCAGAACCACTCCTTTATTGGGGGTGTCTTGCTAATTGCCTATAATTTCCACCTGTTGTCTATCCCATTTGCACAACAGCATGTGAAATTGATTGTCACTCAGTGTTGCTTCCTAAGTGGACAGTTTGATTTCACAGAAGTGTGATTGACTTGGAGTTACATCGTGTTGTTTAAGTGTTCCCTGTATTTTTTTGAGCAGTGTATGAAGTCAATGGGAGCCGTGCTAAGCTTTGACTACCGCAAAGTAGATGGAGCTATTACCAAACACTTGATCAGTGCGGGTGCAAGGTGTCTGACCCTCCACTGATTAGCTAGTCCTAGCCGATCTTAAATACAGGCTGTGGCAGGCCTCTCTGACTTTGGATTACTATATAAAACCGGATTCGTCTATTTGTTCAGCGGTTGCTGGTTCGCCCAGATCAGAGCTATCCAGGGATGTGTAGTTTATGGGGATATGTGGGGTTTTGGGGGTTTTCTGTGTTTTGGGAAGGGTGTGTGTTTTCTTCCTGTGAGTGATTAAGTTAGCTCATTGTGTTTGTTAATTATATCAGAGGCAGAGCCAATTGTGTTTGCTAATTGTGTCACTGGCTGAGCCCATTGTTTTTAATTAGTCAGGTCCATAAATATTGGGACATCAACACAATTGCAACATTTTTGGCTCTATACACCACCACAGTGGATTTGAAATGAAACGAACAAGATGTGCTTTAACTGTAGACATCTTTAATTTGAGAGTATTTACATCCAAATCAAGTGAACGGTGTAGGGATTACAACAGTTTGCATATGTGCCTCCCACTTGTTAAGGAACCAAAAGTAATGGGACAATTGGCGTCTCAGCTGTCCCATGGCCAGGTGTGTGTTATTCCCTCATTATCCCAATTACAATGAGCAGATAAAAGGTTCAGAGTTCATTTCAAGTGTGCTATTTGCATTTGGAATCTGTTGCTGTCAATTCTCAAGATGAGATCCAAAGAGCTGTCACTATCGGTGAAGCAAGCCATCTTTAGGCTGAAGAAAGAAAAAAAAAACATCAGAGAGATAGCAAAAACATTAGGCATGGCCAAAACAACTGTTTGGAACATTCTTAAAAAGAAGGAACGCATCGGTGAGCTCAGCAACACCAAAAGACCCGGCAGACCATGGAAAACAACTGTGGTGGATGACTGAAGAATTATTTCCCTGGTGAAGAAAATACCCTTCACAACAGTTGACCAGATCAAGAACACTCTCCAGGAGGTAGGTGTATGTGTGTCAAAATCAACAATCAAGAGAAGACTTCACCAGAGTGAATACAGAGGGTTCACCACAAGATGTAAACCATTAGTGAGCCTCAAAAACAGGAAGGCCAGATTAGAGTTTGCCAAATGACATCTAAAAAAGCCTCCACAGTTCTGTAACATTGTATGGACAGATGAGACCAAGATCAACTTGTACCAGAGTGATGGGAAGAGAAGAGTATGGAGAAGGAAAAGAACAGCTCATGATCCTAAGCATACCACCTCATCAGTGAAGCATGGTGGTGGTAGTGTCATGGCGTGGGCATGTATGGCTGCTAATGGAACTGGTTCTCTTGTATTTATTGATGTGACTGCTGACAAAAGCAGCAGGATGAATTCTGAAGTGTTTCGGGCAATATTATCTGCTCATATTCAGCCAAATGCTTCAGAACTCATTGGACGGCGCTTCACAGTGCAGATGGACAATGACCCAAAGCATACTGCAAAAGAAACCAAAGAGTTTTTTAAGGTAAAGAAGTGGAATGTTATGCAATGGCCAAGTCAATCCCCTGACCTGAATCCGATTGAGCATGCATTTCACTTGCTGAAGACAAAACTGAAGGGAAAATGCCCCAAGAACAAGCAGGAACTGAAGACAGTTGCAGTAGAGGCCTGGCAGAGCATCACCAGGGATGAAACCCAGCGTCTGGTGATGTCTATGCGTTCCAGACTTCAGGCTGTAATTGACTGCAAAGGATTTGCAACCAAGTATTAAAAAGTGAAAGTTTGATTTATGATTAATATTCTGTCCCATTACTTTTGGTTCCTTAACAAGTGGGAGGCACATATGCAAACTGTTGTAATTCCTACACCGTTCACCTGATTTGGATGTAAATACCCTCAAATTAAAGCTGACGGTCTGCAGTTAAAGCACATCTTGTTCGTTTCATTTCAAATCCATTGTGGTGGTGTATAGAGCCAAAAATATTAGAATTGTGGTGATGTCCCAATATTTATGGACCTGGCTGTCACAGGCAGAGGGGGGTTTGTGTACATTTGTTGGAAGACCTGCATAAAAGGCTGACATGTAACCCATTAAACAGTTCCTGCTTGAACCTCCATACAGAGCCTTGTCTCGTACTTGGGGGGGAATTCGTATGATTACTGTTCGGCACCTTTCGGCTGATTTCATATTCGGGAAAAAGAACAGCTTTGGCGTTAACCCCTTTACCTACTCGGGGTGCCGTAACACAGGCCATGACTTAAATAGGTTGTCCATTGTCAAACTACTAATATACGATAGTTTAATACCCATAATTCATGTTTACACGCAAGTGTTGGGAACATGGCCGTTCATGGAGAGTTAGGTTCATTATTTTCCTCTGTTCATTAACACTGGGAACTGACATGGAAACTGTGCATGCACAGCCCGTGCATATTAAACTACCAGACATCAATGCCGATAGTACACTGCTCAAAAAAATAAAGGGAACACAAGAATAACACATCCTAGATCTGAGTTAATTAAATATTCTTCTGAAATACTTTGTTCTTTACATATTTGACTGTGCTGACAACAAAATCACACAAAAATAAAGAAAAATGGAAATCTAATTTTTCAACCCATGGAGGTCTGAAAAACACACTACAGGCTGATCCAACTTTGATGTAATGTCCTTAAAACAAGTCAAAATGAGGCTCAGTAGTGTGTGTGTGGCCTCCACGCGCCTGTATGACCTCCCTACAATGCCTGTGCATGCTCCTGATGAGGTGGCGGACGGTCTCCTGAGGGATCTCCTCCCAGACCTGGACTAAAGCATCTGCCAACTCCTGGAGAGTCTGTGGTGCAACGTGACGTTGGTGGATAGAGCGAGACATGATGTCCCAGATGTGCTCAATTGGATTCAGGTCTGGGGAACGGGCGGGCCAGTCCATAGCATCAATGCCTTCGTCTTGCAGGAACTGCTGACACACTCCAGCCACATGAGGTCTAGCATTGTCTTGCATTAGGAGGAACCCAGGGCCAACCGCACCAGCATATGGTCTCACAAGGGGTCTGAGGATCTCATCTCGGTACCTAATGGCAGTCATGCTACCTCTGGCGAGCACATGGAGGGCTGTGCGGCCCTCCAAAGAAATGCCACCCAACACCATTACTGACCCAATGACAAACCGGTCATGCTGGAGGATGTTGCAGGCAGCAGAACGTTCTCCACGGCGTCTCCAGACTCTGTCACATGTGCTCAGTGTGAACCTGATTTCATCTGTGAAGAGCACAGGGTGCCAGTGGCGAATTTGCCAATCTTGGTGTTCTCTGGCAAATGCCAAACGTCCTGCACGGTGTTGGGCTGTAAGCCCAACCCCCACCTGTGGACGTCGGGCCCTCATATCGCCCTCATGGAGTCTGTTTCTGACCGTTTGAGCAGACACATGCACATTTGTGACCTGCTGGAGGTCATTTTGCAGGGCTCTGGCAGTGCTCCTCCTGTTCCTCCTTGCACAAAGGCAGAGGTAGCGGTCCTGCTGCTGGGTTGTTGCCCTCCTATGGCCTCCACCTCGTCTCCTGATGTACTGGCCTGTCTCCTGGTAGCGCCTCCATGCTCTGGACACTAAGCTGACAGACACAGCAAACCTTCTTGCCACAGCTCGCATTGATGTGCCATCCTGGATAAGCTGCACTACCTGAGCCACTTGTGTGGGTTGTAGACTCCGTCTCATGCTACCACTAGAGTAAAAGCACCGCCAGCATTCAAAAGTGACCAAAACATCAGCCAGGAAGCATAGGAACTGAGAAGTGGTCTGTGGTCACCACCTGCAGAACCACTCCTTTATTGGGGGTGTCTTGCTACTTGCCTATAATTTCCACCTGTTGTCTATCCCATTTGCACAACAGCATGTGAAATTGATTGTCACTCAGTGTTGCTTCCTAAGTGGACAGTTTGATTTCACAGAAGTGTGATTGACTTGGAGTTACATTGTGTTGTTTAAGTGTTCCCTTTATTTTTTTGAGCAGTGTATAATAATGCTAACTGGCCAATACCTTTAACAAAAGGACAACCCCTTTAACCACCTCCGGACCGCTGTACGCACAGACGCGTCCTGGAGGTGGTTGATTCATTCCTCCTGGACGCGCCGGCGCGTCCTCTCGCGAGACGCGAGATTTCCTGTGAACGCGCGCACACAGGCGCGCGCGCTCACAGGAACGGAAGGTAAGAGAGTTGATCTCCAGCCTGCCAGCGGCGATCGTTCGCTGGCAGGCTGGAGATGTGTTTTTTTTAACCCCTAACAGGTATATTAGACGCTGTTTTGATAACAGCGTCTAATATACCTGCTACCTGGTCCTCTGGTGGTCCCCTTTGTTTGGATCGACCACCAGAGGACACAGGTAGCTCAGTAAAGTAGCACCAAGCACCACTACACTACACTACACCCCCCCCCCCCCGGTCACTTATCAACCCCTTATTAGCCCCTGATCACCCCATATAGACTCCCTGATCACCCCCCTGTCATTGATTAACCCCTGTCATTGATCACCCCCCTGTCATTGATCACCCCCCTGTAAAGCTCCATTCAGACGTCCGCATGATTTTTACGGATCCACTGATAGATGGATCGGATCCGCAAAACGCATCCGGACGTCTGAATGAAGCCTTACAGGGGCGTGATCAATGACTGTGGTGATCACCCCATATAGACTTCCTGATTACCCCCCTGTCATTGATTACCCCCCTGTCATTGATCACCCCCCTGTAAAGCTCCATTCAGACGTCCGCATGATTTTTACGGATCCACTGATAGATGGATCGGATCCGCAAAACGCATCCGGACGTCTGAATGAAGCCTTACAGGGGCATGATCAATGACTGTGGTGATCACCCCATATAGACTCCCTGATCACCCCCCTGTAAAGCTCCATTCAGATGTCCGCATGATTTTTACGGATGCACTGATAGATGGATCGGATCC
This sequence comes from Bufo bufo, assembly GCF_905171765.1. NCBI lineage: Eukaryota > Metazoa > Chordata > Amphibia > Anura > Bufonidae > Bufo > Bufo bufo. The sequence goes on along the minus strand of NC_053394.1, from coordinate 165,190,359 downwards.
GCAAAACGCATCCGGACGTCTGAATGAAGCCTTACAGGGGCATGATCAATGACTGTGGTGATCACCCCATATAGACTCCCTGATCACCCCCCTGTCATTGATTACACCCCTGTCATTGATCAACCCCCTGTAAAGCTCCATTCAGATGTCCGCATGATTTTTACGGATGCACTGATAGATGGATCGGATCCGCAAAACGCATACGGACGTCTGAATGAAGCCTTACAGGGGCATGATCAATGACAGGGGGGTGATCACCCCATATAGACTCCCTGATCACCCCCCTGTCATTGATTACACCCCTGTCATTGATCAACCCCCTGTAAAGCTCCATTCAGATGTCCGCATGATTTTTACGGATGCACTGATAGATGGATCGGATCCGCAAAACGCATACGGACGTCTGAATGAAGCCTTACAGGGGCATGATCAATGACAGGGGGGTGATCACCCCATATAGACTCCCTGATCACCCCCCTGTCATTGATTACACCCCTGTCATTGATCAACCCCCTGTAAAGCTCCATTCAGATGTCCGCATGATTTTTACGGATGCACTGATAGATGGATCGGATCTGCAAAACGCATACGGACGTCTGAATGAAGCCTTACAGGGGCATGATCAATGACAGGGGGGTGATCACCCCATATAGACTCCCTGATCACCCCCCTGTCATTGATTACCCCCCTGTCATTGATCACCCCCCTGTAAAGCTCCATTCAGACGTCCGCATGATTTTTACGGATCCACTGATAGATGGATCGGATCCGCAAAACGCATCCGGACGTCTGAATGAAGCCTTACAGGGGTGTGATCAATGACTGTGGTGATCACCCCATATAGACTCCCTGATCACCCCCCTGTCATTGATTACCCCCCCTGTAAAGATCCATTCAGACGTCCGCATGATTTTTACGGATCCACTGATAGATGGATCGGATCCGCAAAACGCATGCGGACGTCTGAATGAAGCCTTACAGGGGCGTGATCAATGACTGTGGTGATCACCCCATATAGACTCCCTGATCACCCCCCTGTCATTGATTACCCCCCTGTAAAGCTCCATTCAGATGTCCGCATGATTTTTACGGATGCACTGATAGATGGATCGGATCCGCAAAACGCATCCGGACGTCTGAATGAAGCCTTACAGGGGCGTGATCAATGACTGTGGTTATCACCCCATATAGACTCCCTGATCACCCCCCTGTCATTGATCACCACCCCTGTCATTGATCACCACCCCTGTCATTGATCACCCCCCCTTGTCATTGATCACCCCTCTGTAAGGCTCCATTCAGACATTTTTTTGGCCCAAGTTAGCGGAATTATTTTTTTTTTTTCTTACAAAGTCTCATATTCCACTAACTTGTGTCAAAAAATAAAATCTCACATGAACTCACCATACCCCTCACGGAATCCAAATGCGTAAAATTTTTTAGACATTTATATTCCAGACTTCTTCTCATGCTTTAGGGCCCCTAGAATGCCAGGGCAGTATAAATACCCCACATGTGACCCCATTTCGGAAATAAGACACCCCCAGGTATTCCGTGAGGGGCATATTGAGTCCATGAAAGATTGAAATTTTTGTCCCAAGTTAGCGGAACGGGAGACTTTGTGAGAAAAAAATTAAAAATATCAATTTCCGCTAACTTGTGCCAAAAAAAAAAAATTCTATGAACTTGCCATGCCCCTCATTGAATACCTTGGGGTGTCTTCTTTCCAAAATGGGGTCACATGTGGGGTATTTATACTGCCCTGGCATTCTAGGGGCCCCAAAGCGTGAGAAGAAGTCTGGTATCCAAATGTCTAAAAATGCCCTCCTAAAAGGAATTTGGGCACCTTTGCGCATCTAGGCTGCAAAAAAGTGTCACACATCTGGTATCGCCGTACTCAGGAGAAGTTGGGGAATGTGTTTTGGGGTGTCATTTTACATTAACCCATGCTGGGTGAGAGAAATATCTTGGTCAAATGCCAACTTTGTATAAAAAAATGGGAAAAGTTGTCTTTTGTCAAGATATTTCTCTCACCCAGCAAGGGTATATGTAAAATGACACCCCAAAACACATTCCCCAACTTCTCCTGAATACGGCGATACCACATGTGTGACACTTTTTTGCAGCCTAGGTGGGCAAAGGGGCCCATATTCCAAAGAGCACCTTTAGGATTTCACAGGTCATTTACCTACTTACCACACATTAGGGCCCCTGGAAAATGCCAGGGCAGTATAACTACCCCACAAGTGACCCCATTTTGGAAAGAAGACACCCCAAGGTATTCCGTGAGGGGCATGGCGAGTTCCTAGAATTTTTTATTTTTTGTCACAAGTTAGTGGAAAATGCTGCTTTTTTTTTTTTTTTTTTTTTTTTTTTATTTTTTTTTTTCATACAAAGTCTCATATTCCACTAACTTGTGACAAAAAATAAAAACTTCCATAAACTCACTATGCCCATCAGCGAATACCTTGGGGTCTCTTCTTTCCAAAATGGGGTCACTTGTGGGGTAGTTATACTGCCCTGGCATTCTAGGGGCCCAAATGTGTGGTAAGGAGTTTGAAATCAAATTCTGTAAAAAATGACCTGTGAAATCCGAAAGGTGCTCTTTGGAATATGGGCCCCTTTGCCCACCTAGGCTGCAAAAAAGTGTCACACATCTGGTATCTCCGTACTCAGGAGAAGTTGGGGAATGTCTTTTGGGGTGTCATTTTACATATACCCATGCTGGGTGAGAGAAATATCTTGGCAAAAGACAACTTTTCCCATTTTTTTATACAAAGTTGGCATTTGACCAAGATATTTATCTCACCCACCATGGGTATATGTAAAAAGACACCCCAAAACACATTCCTCAACTTCTACTGAGTACGGAGATACCAGATGTGTGACACTTTTTTGCAGCCTAGGTGGGCAAAGGGGCCCATATTCCAAAGAGCACCTTTCGGATTTCACAGGTCATTTTTTAGAGAATTTGATTTCAAACTCCTTACCACACATTTGGGCCCCTAGAATGCCAGGGCAGTATAACTACCCCACAAGTGACCCCATTTTGGAAAGAAGAGACCCCAAGGTATTCGCTGATGGGCATAGTGAGTTCATGGAAGTTTTTATTTTTTGTCACAAGTTAGTGGAATATGAGACTTTGTATGAAAAAAATAAAAATAAAAAAAATCATCATTTTCCACTAACTTGTGACAAAAAATAGAAAATTCTAGGAACTTGCCATGCCCCTCACGGAATACCTTGGGGTGTCTTCTTTCCAAAATGGAGTCACTTGTGGGGTAGTTATACTGCCCTGGCATTCTAGGGGCCCAAATGTGTGGTAAGGAGTTTGAAATCAAATTCTGTAAAAAATGACCTGTGAAATCCGAAAGGTGCTCTTTGGAATATGGGCCCCTTTGCCCACCTAGGCTGCAAAAAAGTGTCACACATCTGGTATCTCCGTACTCAGGAGAAGTTGGGGAATGTGTTTTGGGGTGTCATTTTACATATACCCATGCTGGGTGAGAGAAATATCTTGGCAAAAGACAACTTTTCCCATTTTTTTATACAAAGTTGGCATTTGACCAAGATATTTCTCTCACCCAGCATGGGTATATATAAAATGACACCCCAAAACACATTCCCCACCTTCTCCTGAGTACGGAGATACCAGATGTGTGACACTTTTTTGCAGCCTAGGTGGGCAAAGGGGCCCATATTCCAAAGAGCACCTTTCGGATTTCACAGGTCATTTTTTACAGAATTTGATTTCAAACTCCTTACCACACATTTGGGCCCCTAGAATGCCAGGGCAGTATAACCACCCCACAAGTGACCCCATTTTGGAAAGAAGAGACCCCAAGGTATTTCGTGATGGGCATAGTGAGTTCATAGAAGTTTTTATTTTTTGTCACAAGTTAGTGGAATATGAGACTTTGTAAGAAAAGAAAAAAAAAAGAAAAAATCATCATTTTCCACTAACTTGTGACAAAAAATAAAAAGTTCTATGAACTCACTATGCCCATCAGCGAATACCTTAGGGTGTGTACTTTCCGAAATGGGGTCATTTGTGGGGTGTTTGTACTGTCAGGCCATTGTAGAACCTCAGGAAACATGACAGGTGCTCAGAAAGTCAGATCTGCTTCAAAAAGCGGAAATTCACATTTTTGTACCATAGTTTGTAAACGCTATAACTTTTACCCAAACCATTTTTTTTTTTTACCCAAACATTTTTTTTTTATCAAAGACATGTAGAACAATAAATTTAGAGCAAAATTTATATATGGATCTCGTTTTTTTTGCAAAATTTTACAACTGAAAGTGAAAAATGTCATTTTTTTGCAAAAAAATTGTTAAATTTCGATTAATAACAAAAAAAGTAAAAATGTCAGCAGCAATGAAATACCACCAAATGAAAGCTCTATTAGTGAGAAGAAAAGGAGGTAAAATTCATTTGGGTGGTAAGTTGCATGACCGAGCAATAAACGGTGAAAGTAGTGTAGGTCAGAAGTGTAAAAAGTGGCCTGGTCTTTCAGGGTGTTTAAGCACTGGGGGCTGAGGTGGTTAATTAAAGCCATACTAAGGCTAGGGCTACACGGCGACATGTCGTACAACTACATGGCAACGTGTCACACAACATTTTTTGTAATGATAGTCAATGGTGTTGCACTGCAACAATCGCACAAAAATGCAACTTGGATGGATTATTTTTGAGACTGTCACAATCGCAGCATGTTGCACTGCGACACCATTGGCTATCATTATAAAAAATGTTGCGCGACTGTTGTGACAAGAAGTTGCACTAAAAATGTCATTATGTACCCCTAGTGTAACAGCAGAGAATTGGAAGTGGCTCTGAACTAAAGATGTGGTTAATTGACAACCTCTATGAAGAAGCCTTTTGGACAAAATGGTGAATATTTCTTCTAAAAGTACGGCCACACGTGGTGTATACTCTGCAGATCTTCACATGGAAAAATCTAAGGGGGTCATTTATGACCAGATATACGCCACTTTTGTGGTATATATCTGGCGCAAATTCTGTTGCACGCCATGGTGGGACAGAATCTGCGACTTCTACCACGCTCATGCCAGGTGTAAAAAAAAAAAGTAGGCGAGACGGCAGGCCCGTCTCATTCATAATTTTCTATGCCTGGTTTAGGTATACAAAATGGTCTACTGTAAATGTAAGACAGCAAGGAAGCTGTCTTACATTTAGAATCAGCGCTGGATGCGCGCGAAGTTATGTAGAGGCCAGCGCCTTTACATAACTTCGTCAGATCTGCCGCCAGCTATAAGGCTTATTAAGACTGGCGTCTAAAACGCTGGTCTTAAAAAAATGTGCCCTCCTAGTGTCTACAGTAGCAGCAAAGTGGATGAGCTTTTTAGACCAGTGTTCCATAACGCCAGTCCTCAGGGCCCACCTACCTGTCATGTTTTCAGGATTTCCGTAGTATTGAGCAGGTGATATAATTAGTGTCAGTGCATCAGGACTTACCACGGGTGTTCATTCTGTGGGATATTCTCAAATCGTGAGTGGTAGGTGGGCCCTGAGGACTGGAGTTCGGGAACACTGTTCTAGACGCTGTGGAATTTTTCTGCAGAAACCTCTGTAAAAAAAAAAACTTGATATCCACAGCATGTCAATTGTGGTTGTGGATTTTTCCGTGGTTTTCACCCTTTGTAATGCAGAGGGTAAAATTCAGTGTTCTCCAACCCCTAGATCTTCACAGATCTACACCTCCTAGTAAGCTGGGATTTATAGTTTTTGCATCGGGTTGGAGACCACTGGTTTAATGTTTCCTAATATGCTCATAGATCTGCCAGCGAGTCAGCTTTCACTCTAGAATTTGCAGACATTGCTCTTGGGCAACCTGCACATGTTGCAGAATACAAGGAGGTAAACTGTAGCATAAGGCCTCTTTCACACTACAGTATGTCGATTTCAGTGTTTTGCGTTCCGTTTTTCACGGATCCGTTTTTTTGTTTCCTTTCCGTTACATTTTTCCGTATGGCATATACAGTATACAGTAATTACATAGAAAAAATTGGGCTGGGCATAACATTTTCAATAGATGGTTCAGAAAAAACGGAACGGATACGGAAGACATACGGATGCATTTCCGTATGTGTTCCGTTTTTTTTTGCGGACCCATTGACTTGAATGGAGACACGGAACGTGATTTGCGGCCAAATATAGGACATGTTCTATCTTTGAACGGAAAAATGGAAATACGAAAACGGAATGCACACATTCCGTTTTTTTTTGCGGAACCATTGAAATGAATGGTTCCGTATACGGAACGCAAAAAATGGCCCGCAAAACGGAAAAAAAAACGGTAGTGTGTGTAGAATGTGCTCTGTTTTACGGGTGCCTTAAATTACTGAAGAACAACTGTATCTTAAGTCAGTATTGGATTTATTTACAAATAGGGATATACCTACATTCTAAATATAATTAAGGGAATGGGGGAGGGGGTTGGAGGGGGTCAGCATCCTTGAGCTAGCTACACCATTCTCTCTCTCTCAGTCACACATGCCATGGGCTTTTCTCTGTACTCAGAACACTCCTCTCCAGCAGGTCTCAGCGAATCACATTCTTCATTGTAGAGTTCAGGAAGACTTGTCTTGTCCCAGAGGTCACCATTGTTCCTATTTGTAAGCTAGGTTATTGCAGGTAATTACACAGGAAGAAAGTTATATCATATACCCCTGCCATATCCCAGCATGTATGTCCTTGCTGACACAGGTGTGGGCAGTAAATACCAGCAGGGGGTCGGGCTTTCCCCAGGATGCGACAGTCCTGGCAGATCTTCCTTTCATCAGTGTCCTGCCCCAAGAACCCTTTGATGGTCCTCATTTGCATATCAAGCAGACCAGGGCGGATTCAGTTCCAGATATCAAGGAACATCTTTGCATCAACGCTGTATCATAGATGTCAATTTTATCGGTTCCAACATTCCCTGGTCTTGTGCCTATTGGCACACACAATCAAAAAATAAACCACAGAAACTTGATATCTGCATTACTCCAGTCCTGCGAACTTTCCGGCATTGCGGCCTTTCTTCGGAAACAGTTTCTTCGTCAACATGGGCAGGCATAGACAGAACAGGAACCCATTCATTTAACAGTCACACACTATTCATTATGGATATTAATAAATAAATAACAAGTCACCAATATCCCTCATGATAATCACAGGAAAATCTACATATCCTACATTGATATCACATACAGTATATAACATTACACCATGCTAATTGACTCGATCCGTTAATCAGATTGTCATTTAACTACCAACTAGTCTTGCTTGTCAGCTGCCTTATATAACTGGAATATGGGCAAGCCCACTTTAGCAATATGTGACAGTCTGTGCATTGCAAAGGTCCAATCCAGCTGAATTCTACTTCTCACAAGATCTCATACAATAACAATTAAAAATCAAAAGATACATGATAGATGTATATATGTCTAATACAGGTGATTCTAATGTACGTTGTGCTCTATGTTGGTTATTACGCATAAAGTGAAACCTTGGACTTTTACCCATAATGCCGTACTCTGCATGATTTTAAACTAGACATGTGAAAATTCAGGGCTCATTCATGATAATCGAGTACACCATTTGAGTAAATTAATCACCAACCACATGCTACAAATGTCTGTCATACACATTAACAATTTCCAGAAGGCTGGAATAATTTTTCTTGTTGGTCATTCTGCCTTCTTACCCCTGTATAATAGGTGCTGCAAGAGACCTATTATCTGGCTATTCAAGAAGATTGAATAGACATGGCCATATCAGACTACGGACAATCAGTTTTTAGAACTTCAGTATGGCTTATATATTGATAGGAACTTCTGCTTCCTTCATTTTCCACTCACTGATTTAATGGTGCAAGTAAGAGGAAACAAGAAAACAAAAAGATCTCAGCAATATGTTGAATTTATGCAAAACAACCACATGTGTTCTTCTATTGTCCATGGCAGGCCTTCCCCCATGCAGACTTCTAGCTGATGTCTGTGCGCATTAAAATGGGGCACTGTCATCTTGATTAAAATAATGCCACACCTCGCAAAAAATACCAGTCACTCTTTTTTTGTTAAGCAGTGTCTAAGATCTATCAATAACTATGTACAAGATGAACGCTACGAATGTAGTCCAATTGCCACCACAATATTGGGCTGCTGCTATTCCTCCAGGGTCCCAAATTTGGATATGTAATTTCGCCTCATTATGGATCCTGGAAATAAAAATCAAGAGCAGTATCATTATTCTTAGCAGTCAATACCTTTCTACACCTACATGTAACCTCATTAATATGCCTAGGGGCGGTAATCTAACTCCATCCTAGCTGGGGGGCATTTGTAAACCACACAAAAACAAAATAAAAACAAACAAAAAAAACATGGCTTCTTAGTGTAACTATAATTCTTTCAAACACATTCCCCCATTTGGTACCATACTACACTGGTACCATACTAACTAGAACATGACCAATCTGGTGAACAACTTTGAAGTTTAGTGCCTACCCAAGAAGTAGGTCTGTATATAAAAAAAAAAAATACAACAACTTGTTAATTTAAAAATATTAACAAGGAAAACAAATGCAAAGGTAGAAAAGAAAAAAAAAAAATCACATAAAAACAAGAAAAAAAATATTCTGCTGGCCTTTAACACATCACTCACAGACAGACACATACTAACACCATCTCCCAACTCAACTTTTGTTCTGGTGTGTGAAAAAAGACATCTTCCTGTGAGGTCCATTGAAAGAGCAAATGCTATTTACACCTAAAACACAAAAAGTCATGGGGGGGTGGGGAGACAAAAAATACATTCACATCACAAAGGTACAGTATACATGACTGTTTTAACCAACAAATGCCTGACTGTTATTTAATTGTTTGCAAACAATTACTAATTATTGAGCTCATGATACCACGTGGTGACTATGAAGACCTTTTTAAATTGATCTAATTCTAGACTAAATGTAGCCAGTACCACTCCACCTAAACCCTGTGAACAAAACAAAAAAACATTAGTGTTTAGCCAGCTTGACTAAGCTGCCTTTAGTGGCTCCTGAAAAAGAAACACAAAGACAATTATTACACACAATTATTATTACAGTCAAATCCTTATTCTCTAAGCCTTGTCCTGTTATCTGTATGGCTAGAATATAAGTCCCATATTCTTCCTAAACTAAGCAGGCATTGCTCACAAAGTTTGCCATATTTTTATGAAAAATGGTAATGCTATTTGGGACCAACTGCATACCAGCCAAAATGGAAGATTAGCCCAGGGTGCAAACATTGGTATGCTCGTCCCCCATGGCTGTTGGCTATTCGGATGGTGGGGGCCATTGTTATCTGTAATCTCCTCCTTTTGCCCCTCAGCATTTCCTGACTCCCCAAGGCTGTTATCCATTACATCAGGCTCCTGTGGTATGCTTTCCTTGCCCTGGGTGGATATACTTTTATCATCCGGTATCAGGCTGAAAATATCGGGGGTTCTACAAAATCTCTGAATGTGCCCTGGTCTGTGACATTTGTAACACCTGATTAATTTCTTCCTTCTTGTACCTCTGTTCACTACTGATATATCTGCATCTGATCTATAACCATCACTGGATTCTTCACACCAGTCTCTAAGTATATTGATAAAGCTCTGGTATGAATTGGCATTTCTGAGGGCAATCCTATTAGGATAGTTCACATAACATATATTGGCCATTGAGTATATGAAGCCTGAATCATCAGCAGACATATCAGGACAGTTATACACACTTCTGTACAGTGAAAGATATTGGTTACAGAACAATATAGGGTCATCTCCTCTTCTAAATCTCATTCTTTGTAACGCATTTATCCCTCTATCATCACGACTCTTTAACACACGCTGCAGTTCTTTCATCCTTCCCTCTGCATCTAAGTTATCATTCTCATATGCAGATACCTGGGCTGCTAGAGGTGCTGGTACCCAAGCCCTTAGAAGAGAGCATGCATCTTTATCAGTCAAAGTGTATTTCTGTACAATAGCCTCAAATTTATTAGACAGGCACACGGGTGACTCCAGTGTATTAAACTCACCCAGAATCTGGCACAATGTAAGTTTTTCATTAATTGTGAGTACACTAGTGCCCTCCCCTAAATATCCAGGAGCATTTGCTAATGCCACCTCATTGGATGTATTCACATCAGTGACAATACAGATATTGGCTGATGGACACTTTTTCTTCCGTTCATTGAGGGATAATATCCATTGCTCCTTTCTAAGTAGCTGGGAGTTTGCATCTTCCAATTTCCTCTCCAAAGACATTACCAATTCCTCCATATGAGATAATTTTAGTTGCAATGAACCAACAAGCCTACTCTTCATATCAAAGTTTGCATTGCATTGTTCCAATTGTTCTTGCAACTCACAATTTCTTTCGGATAAATTGCACACAGTAGCCCTCAAGTCATCCATTTCAACACTGGAGGCAGTTGCAATGCTACTAAGATTATCTCCAATTTTCTCTATCTGCTCTCCAAGATGACTCCTTTCTGCTCTCCATTGCTCCCCCATTTGCTCAGAAATTTCTGTGATTCTGAGCAATACCGCAATTTCGTTAGCCAATTTCTGTTTGTTACCTTTCTTTGTAAGTGGTCTACTCTGCAGCTTGTCATTATGTTGCTGACACTGAGACAACAACGCATTAACTTGACTCTTAAGAGGTTCATCTGCACATGAATGATATTTGGCAGAGGCATATTTCTTAACATAACTATAGGCCAGTTCCATTTCACCAATGTACACTCAACCCAAGATACAACTATTAAAATAAAAGCTATTGTACTGCCAATACACACTCACAAGTGAAGACAAAGAACCAAACTTTTCAGTGTTCCCACAATGTCTTTACATACATGCACACACTTAGTCTGAACTCAAGTCAAGATTCCAAACAAGCACAAATTGTTCCTCTACAGGGAATCCACACTTTCCTCTGCTTTAACGTTCATTAACATACAGCATTCAATACTTTATCCACTATTACAACTCCACATACACTCAAGGACAACAAACAATTAGAACTTTTGCATATCCAATGAATAACTCACCACACTTTCAATCCTTCTACGAAGTCCAAGATCCAGCTGACTTCACCACGGAATCTGTGCAAAAGGTCTGGTCTGTTCTTTCAGCAATTCCGTCTTATAGGTTCTATGTGGATTTAGGAATTTCCACACTCTTTCTGGGGTGCCAAATGTAGAATGTGCTCTGTTTTACGGGTGCCTTAAATTACTGAAGAACAACTGTATCTTAAGTCAGTATTGGATTTATTTACAAATAGGGATATACCTACATTCTAAATATAATTAAGGGAATGGGGGAGGGGGTTGGAGGGGGTCAGCATCCTTGAGCTAGCTACACCATTCTCTCTCTCTCAGTCACACATGCCATGGGCTTTTCTCTGTACTCAGAACACTCCTCTCCAGCAGGTCTCAGCGAATCACATTCTTCATTGTAGAGTTCAGGAAGACTTGTCTTGTCCCAGAGGTCACCATTGTTCCTATTTGTAAGCTAGGTTATTGCAGGTAATTACACAGGAAGAAAGTTATATCATATACCCCTGCCATATCCCAGCATGTATGTCCTTGCTGACACAGGTGTGGGCAGTAAATACCAGCAGGGGGTCGGGCTTTCCCCAGGATGCGACAGTCCTGGCAGATCTTCCTTTCATCAGTGTCCTGCCCCAAGAACCCTTTGATGGTCCTCATTTGCATATCAAGCAGACCAGGGCGGATTCAGTTCCAGATATCAAGGAACATCTTTGCATCAACGCTGTATCATAGATGTCAATTTTATCGGTTCCAACAGTGTGAAAGAGGCCTAATACAGTGCAAGCAATGTGTACATGAGATTTGTCAGGTCTCCTTCACTTTGCTTGTACTGTGTTGCACTACAGTTTAACCGCGTGTATTTGTCAACCCGCATCTGTGTGCAGGTACCTTTTAAAGGTGCACGCCAGGTGAAACTGATACTGTTTACCTAGTGTAGAGAATGAGGGAGCGGAGCATGACTAATTTCTTTGGAGTTCTTTGAATCTACAGGCCCTGTGTTTGACATAAGCTACAGTGTTCCTTGAATTTGGTCTTCCCATGTGTATTTGACCTTTAAATATTGGTCCGACAAAGATTTTCCAGTAAATGTGGTATAGTTTTTAATTTCTTGAAATAAAGGTTCTTTATAAAATGATTGTCTATTATGAGAATCTAATATGTAGCATCCTCTAATGAGGAAGTCACAGGCTGGGCAGTGAAGCATGCATGTAATTGCTGAGGAGGCCATGTGTGAAGTGTCAGATGCAGGTGCCAGCTTTCATGCACTGTGAACAAGGAATGTAACTACAGCTGGTAGGTGTGCCACACATTTGGGTTAAAGTGAATAACCATGAACTATACACGCAGATGGCAATCAATATTTAATGTATGGAATAAGTAGTCTCCTTTTCCAGGGCACTGAAGCCTCTGGGGCACATTTACTAAATTTGTTTTTGTTTTTTTCCAAAAAAAAAAAAACATAGCGTATTGGCAAATTCTCTCTTCAATTTGCACCTCATTTATTATCCCTTAAACAAAAAAAAACAAAAAAAAAGATTTATTAAAGTCTGACATCTAGTGGTCGTTTTCCTGTAAGACAGATTCATGTTCACTAAAACTAGTCTAATTAGGTGCAAGTGAGCTGAATTTTGGCGCATATCTCCATGAAAGTAGGCAAATTGTGTTGTACCAGAAAATTATGCCAGCCCTGGAGTGGTGTGTTTGTTTGTATGACTAAATCTGGCGCACCTATGTAAAGAGGATGGAAATTAGGCTCAAAGTTGGAAAACCTCAGAATTTGTAATAGAACTCAAAATAGACACTAAATCAGTTGGTAAATGAGACTTAAAAAAATAAGACAGTTGGATACAGGCTTTTTACTCGTGGAAACCATTAGTAAATGTGCCCCACTGTGTTTTTCCATCACCACTAATACATTGATAACAAGTTATGTACCAAGGCTACTGCAGGGCCAAAGTACATTATACTGTCCGAGTAGGAATTGGCATGGACACTTCCAGGTGACATGGAGATCACACCCAGTGGCTGAAGAATTGCTTGAACAATGGTGACTCGTTGCCTTCAGACACTACTTGGACCTGTGGATAGAAGGTTGAGGTTTTGAAGGGGATAGGAGAAGAAATCTACACAACATTGTTTTACATATAAGTAGTCCCATTATGTTTCCTATGCAGGAAAGTGGAGTCCTGCAAGTTCTTACGAGCCCATAACAAAAGGGATAGGACCAGCCAGAGCTGTCCCCATAGTAGCAGTAACATGTTCTGCCTTTTTGGTATGTACATAGCTGCTACACGTTTCCATTCTTATATTACAATTACAACGGAGGATGGGAGCACAAATAATTAATGGTGTGGGTGCTACATTACAAGCTATCCACAGCCTTTCCAAATGTATTGCTTGTTTCATATAATTATCCCAGTAATGCTGCACTAATAGATCCACCATACTTTCATGTGCATACAAGGCCCATGCTACAGTTTGTGCTTGGACCAAACGATGATATGAAGCCATAACCAAACCGTTGTAACACAGAAGCTGACTGGACCTTAGTGGAGGTGGATAAGAGGACTCACCTGAGTTCTTGGGGAATATTTCATCAGTGACAGGAACTCATTGGCTATCTCGAGTGATTGCTCCCGCTCTTCTTTGTTTGCTTTTTTACCTGCAAAAATCATACTGCGGTTAGTGTTTGTCAGGTTCCTTTGATCCCCAGTTTTGTTTGACACCCACATTTACAGATCACTGTGATTAGTGTATTGGCTGTATGAGGATGTCCGGCCATCGGGCATAATCATCTCTGTAGAGGCTGGAAATACGTAAAAGGTCAGTAGAGATGAGCGAATGGATTCTAAAGAATCAGAATTTAATGAGATTTGATTTGGGAGAATTTTTAGAGAGAGAACCATAATGCCATCCACAACTTTACACAGCAATTGAAGCATTTTCAATTATGGTCTAGTCAATTCGGGTCCAAATTGTAAATTTGCTCATCTCTAGATGTCAGAGCTGAGAGTTGTCAAAAAAAAGTAAAAGTCGGAAAAGGTGTGGCTGCTGCGATGACGTGTGTACACTGCAAGTGACTACTGCAGCCAATAACCGACCTTGGTGGTATACAGCACAAAACCATTAAGGCCTGTGATTGGCTGCGGGGTCATGTCCAGTGTAGAGGCACTGCGGTTATGAAATCAAATCCCGGTGCAGGGAATCGGAGCTGCAGCGCTAGAACTGAGGGGGCTAGGCACAGTGAGTATACTTTTTTATAATTATTATAGCTTTCTTGCCTTTTTAGATTTTTTTTCAAACTATGATGCCCCCTTTCAGAATCACTGACTAAACTGCACAGCTAGACGTACTTTCAGTAGAGCAACTTCTCTACTTTGAGTATTCATGGTTGGTTGTTGCTTCTAATAAGTCATGAATACCTTTCCAAACGTAGAGTTTTCCAGCAGTGTCCAGGATGAAGCAGTCGTCAGATATTAGCTGCTCTTTACGGACGGTGGCTCCATCTGCCACTCGAGACACCTGCATCTTGCCACTGGCATTTGAGACCTGTATCATTTGACAATGGGTGTAAGAAATGGTGCTGCCATCTTATGGTACGTGTATTATGATCAGCAATATGTACCTGATAAAGCACAGCTCCTCTTGTATGTATTTCATCTGCTTCCTTGTCATCCTCTGCACATCCTTCCTTTAGAGATTCAGGTCTTTTTCCCAAAATCTAGAAATTTTATATAACATCTCCTTGAAAAGAGCCATACAGATAATTCTTTTCCTGCACTAAATCGGCTATATATTTTACCACCCTTGGTCATGAGGGAGCTTAGTTAAATTTTTGGGAGGAAATATCCTCTGAACTAGTTAATCTTTAAGGCCACCTTCACACTAGTTATTTGGTCAGTGTTTGATCAGTGAGGACACACAGATAAGATATAATGGAAAGATGAGCTCCTGTTCTGCTTTTGCCCCACTCCAGGTTTTTACTCACACTGATTGAAATCACTGATCAAACACTAAGGCCTCATGCACACGGCCGTGCCGTTTTTTGCAGTCCGCAAACCGCGGATCCGCAGAAAAACGGAAGCTGCCCATGTTGCTTTCCACAATGTACGGAACGGGCGCCGGCAATATAAATGCCAATTCTTGTCCGCAAAGCGCTTATGTTATATATTTTTAGCGGGACCGCGGAACGGAGCCACGGATACGGACCCAAACAACGGTCGTGTGCATGAGGCCTAACTATGTGAATGCGGCCTTTCAAAATTAAGTGCATACGGTGTCCATTGCAGATTTTCTACTGCTGTCTATGTGAAGACTGAAATCACATAGGAAGGTGGTGTTTTTAAATAATGTACACGAGTAGAGGACTCATGGCAGTAGGAATGCTGTTGGGCTACTCCTCTTTCTGCTGCTGTGACTGTAGGAGCGGCTCTGCTCTTCATGTTTCAGGAGGTTCCCATCTCACTAGCGTTAAAGTTTTCCGGTATTGAGTTCCGTCACAGGGGCTCAATACCAGAAAAAAAGCTTCAGTTTTATCCTAATGCATTCTGAATGGAAAGCATTCCGTTCAGGATGCATCAGTTCAGTCCATATTACGGTATTTGGCCGGAGAAAATACGGCAGCATGCTGCTGTATTTTCTCCGGCCAAAATTCCGGAACACTGGCATTCATTTCCATTGAAATGTATTTATGCCGGATCCGGTGCCAAGTTTTCCGGAAAACTGGATCCAGTTTCCCGATCTGCGCATGTGCAGACCTTTTAAATCTGTGAAAAAAATAAATACCGGGTCCGTTTTTCCGGATGACACCGGAGAGACAGATCTGGTATTTCAATGCATTTGTCAGACGGATCCGGATCTGGAAACAAATGCTATCCGTTTGCATACGGATTGCCGGATCAGGCAGGCCGTTCCGGCGACGGAACTGTCTGCCAGAATCCTCTAACGCAAGTACCCCAAGTAATGAAGCTCATTCACATCAACTGAATTTGCCTCATCAAAACTAAACTTTCAGTTTGTTGGAACTTCCACTTGTGAAAAAACCATCTGGCTTCTGCCATTGTTGTCACGCAGCAGCAGGTGATACCTGAATCATTTCTTCCGGCTCTTCCCCCTCTTGTATAATTTCAACCTTTGCAGCTCCACGGCGTTCAATATCTCTTATCTGATTGGCCAGATCCCGTGCACGGTTTCTCTCCAGCATGTTTGACTGAGACCCGGACCAGACATAAATAAACTGGAATGGACAGTGAAGAAATGACAGTCTCAGTATTGGTAGGTCAATAATTAATGAGAAGAGCACTAACTTAGCTGATTGATATAGGCAACATGCAGAGGCACTCTGTTATTGGCTCTCCATTCTTGCTATGGGGGACCCAGCCAATATACTTTATATGGACAAGATTGTTTTCTCCAGATTTTAGCTGATTATTTGTAACCTCAGAACTGGGGACCTCCACGATCACCTGTAAATATATTGTCCTATGGCATTTGTATGTGACTCATGTACTGTCATTGTACATTGTTTTTAAAATTTCAAGTCGTTATAAAACCAACTTCACTTCAAGGTAGCCTATGGAGATTATGGTTATGACAAGTATACTGCGTGTCTTTGAGCAGTGGCATACATAGAGAAATAAGGGCCCCATAGCAAGGATCAAACGAGAACCCCCCACACAGAACAGAAGGGTTTCCACCTAAACCCCTTTCAATGACCCTTGGGCCATTTCTTCCACTGCCTTATTTGCTAAAAGTTGTTCCTTTAGAGCAGGGTCCTCAGAACCCACCTGACGGTCAGGTTTTCAGGATTTCCTTAGTATTGAGCAGGTGATATAATTAGTGTCCATGGATCAGGACTTGCCACAGGTATTCATTCTGTGGGATATTCTCAAATCATGACCTCTAGGTGGGTCCCGAGGAGCGGCGTTGAGAAACGCTGCTTTAGAGGGTAGAGTCCTGACCAAGTTCTCACCCCCAGTAGAAGAGGGTATGATCCCAACTGGGCCCCCTCTTGCCCTGGGCCCCATAGCAGTCGCATGGTCTGCCACTATGGTAGTTATGCCCCTGTCTTTGAGCTTAATTTCTTGGTTAAAGTTGGCTGAATTGTATTACTGTGAACCAAATTTCCTAAACTGTCATAGGTTTCTGTAAATTAAATGCAATTATTCAATATTTGGAGCATGCTCATGACAACCTAAAATGTTTTTGCATCTCTACACCTGTATGACCAGGAGAAGGCTATTAAACAGTAGAATTGTCAGACAACCCGCTGTTGGAAATGAGGGAATGCTGCAAATCCGAGTTCTGGAGCAATGCTCACTACAATCTAGAATGTTTTTGCTTCTGTGTACCTGTATGATCTGCGTAAACTGTCATAGAACAGTAACAGATTCCTTATAAATTTCTAGTTTTTCTAAAAGTTTTTATAAACTTTTCCCAAGTTTATAATCTTTCACACTACACGTAGAACCTCTATTTTCTTTTTCCTGGATATGATTTTAACAAAATATAAAGCCAGTCCTACAGAGTTTTTTCTTCTTTCAGCTCCCATATCCCTTCTCACACAACCAGAATTTCGAGTGTGCCAGAAACCAAAGAGCTTATAGCAATACTCTAGACAATTACTTGTCAAATCCTCTGTCAGATAGAGTCCAAGTACAGTACAGACCAAAAGTTTGGACACACCTTCTCATTCAAAAAGTTTTCTTTATTTTCATGACTATGAAGGCATCAAAACTATGAATTAACACATGTGGAATTATATACATAACAAACAAGTGTGAAACAACTGAAAATATGTCATATTCTAGGTTCTTCAAAGTAGCCACCTTTTGCTTTGATTACTGCTTTGCACACTCTTGGCATTCTCTTGATGAGCTTCAAGAGGTAGTCCCCTGAAAATGTTTTCACTTCACAGGTGTGCCCTGTCAGGTTTAATAAGTGGGATTTCTTGCCTTATAAATGGGGTTTGGACCATCAGTTGAGTTGAGGAGAAGTCAGGTGGATACACAGCTGATAGTCCTACTGAATAGACTGTTAGAATTTGTATTATGGCAAGAAAAAAGCAGCTAAGTAAAGAAAAACGAGTGGCCATCATTACTTTAGGAAATGAAGGTCAGTCAGTCAGCCGAAAAATTGGGAAAACTTTGAAAGTAAGGGCTATTTGACCATGAAGGAGAGTGATGGGGTGCTGCACAGGCACCGGACTGAACCCAATCGAGATGGTTTGGGGTGAGCTGGACCGCAGAGTGAAGGCAAAAGGGCCAACAAGTGCTAAGCATCTCTGGGAACTCCTTCAAGACTGTTGGGAGACCATTTCAGGGGACTACCTCTTGAAGCTCATCAAGAGAATGCCAAGAGTGTGGAAAGCAGTAATCAAAGCAAAAGGTGGCTACTTTGAAGAACCTAGAATATGACATATTTTCAGTTGTTTCACACTTGTTTGTTATGTATATAATTCCACATGTGTTAATTCATAGTTTTGATGCCTTCATAGTCATGAAAATAAAGAAAACTCTTTGAATGAGAAGGTGTGTCCAAACTTTTGGTCTGTACTGTAGTTATGATTAAAGAGAATTGCTTACTTTCATCTCTTAATCTATTTTCTTTTATGATTATAGTGCAGTCAGCTAACAAGAAAAGCTATTCCGGAAAGGACTTGCCAAATTCTGTATGACAATGTTGGGAGCATGCATTAGTCACTGTGCGGGGAGAAGTCTGATGTAAAGGTACCTTTAAAACAAGACTATTATTGTGCAAATTATGGTTAAACCGAGCGAAACTGCATGGTTATCGAGTGTAAAAGCAATGAACGATAGAGCGACAATCAGTAGATTTCTCGTTGGTTTGATGGTTTGTGTGGGCACAAAAATCATCATTGGACGTTAACAATTTCATACGTGTAAACAGGAATCGCTCACTGCACGCCACTCAGATTTTACTTTGTATAAATGCAACAGTCGGCTTTACAAACTATGGAATGTGCGATCGAAATTGCGATTTTGTGAACGATAATTGGCGAGTCTAAAGGGTTATTGTTGAAACCAACAAGAAACAACTCGTTTGTCGCTCAATTGTACCGGTCGTCACATCGTGTAAAGGTACCTTGAGGTTTCATCTCGATGCTCTTATCTGCAGATATCCTTCAATAAGTTGCCTTTTCCTTTAATATGAATTTTTGAGAGGCTGATCAGATATATTTATTTGTACCATCCATGTATATACTAGTGAATCTCAAATTAGAATACCATCAAAAAGTTAATTTATTTTAGTCATTCAATACAAAAAGTGACTCATATTCTATAGATTCATTACACACAGAGGGATTTATGTCAAGCGTTTATCTTTTAGTGTTGATGATTATGGTTTGCAGCTAATGAAAACTCAAGTCAGTTGTTGGCCTACTGAAAAGTATGTCCAATATATGCACTCAATACTTGGTCAGGGCTCCTTTTGCATGAATTACTGCATCAATGCGGCGTGGCATGGTGACGATACGCCTGTGCCACTGCGGAGGTGTTATGGAAGCCCATTTTTTTTTTATAGTGGCCTTCAGATTGTCTACATTGTTGGGTCTGGTGTGTCTTCATCTTCCTCTTGACAATACCCCATAGATTCTCTAAGGGGTTTAGGTCAGGCAAGTTTGCTGGCCAATCAAGCACAGTGATACGTTGGTTATTAAACCAGGCATTGGTACTTTTGGCAGTGTGAACAGGTGCCAAGTCCTGCTGGAAAATGAAATCATGCTTCCCTCTGCTGACAAGCTTTACAGAGAGGCTCAAGTGCTCTAAAAAATTCCTGGTAGACGGCTTCGCTGACTTTGGACTTGATATAACAGTGAGCCAACACCAGCAGATGACATTGCTCCCCAAACCATCACTGACTGTGGAAACTTCACACTGGACCTCAAGCAACTAGGATTGTGTGCCTCTCCACTCTTCCTCCAGACTCTGGGACGTTGATTTCCAAATGAAATGCAAAATTTACTTTCATCTGAAAACAGGGCTTTGGACCACTGAGAAACAGTCCAGTCCTTTTTCTCCTTAGCCCATGTTGTCTTTGGCTCATGAGTGGCTTGACACAAGGAATGTGACAGTTTTAGCCCATGTCCTGGATACATCTGTGTGTGGTGGCTCTTGAAGCTGTAGTCCACTTCTTGTGAATTTCCCCTAAATTCTTGAATGGCCTTTTCTTGACAATCCTTTCAAGCCTGTGGTTATCCCTGTTGCTTGTGCACCTTTTTCTACCACTTTCTCTATTCTCCCACTTTCTCTTTTTCTTCCACTCAACTTTCCATTAATATGCTTGGATACAGCACTCTGTGAACAGCCAGCTTCTTTAGCAATAACCTTTTATGGCTTCCCCATGATTGTGTAATCTACTAAACCAGACTGAGGGACCAGTTAAAGACCTAAAAGGGTTGTCCCAGAAAAATGAGTCTACAGCTTTCAAACCAACATCTGGATCTAAATATTTTTGTAATTAACATTTTTGTATCGCCAATGGGTTATTCAATAAAGTGTATCTGTATAGAGCCACCTGCTCTCTGTTCTTATTCTTATTTCTTTGTCCTGCTCACTGAAAAGACCGCACATGTTCAGTTTCATCCTTCAACTGCCTCCTGAGTTGTGATGGGGAGTGAACTGCAGTAGAAAAGACTCTCCCCTTGAGCTTTTAGTTTGATATAAATCTAGCAGAGCAATGAATGGAGAGATCTCTGGATCCATGTAAAGTACAGGGCTGGTTCTAGCTTTGTTAGAAAGAGATTGTCATGTATGATATATATGATGAATGATTTTCATTTTATTTTATTTTTTGCAAAAATCATGGGATAACCCCTTTTAAGGTGGATTTAGAAGTACAGATAATATGGCAGGTTATCGGTAATGAACGTTCCTGCGAACACTCGTTCCCGAGGATTTGCCAGTGTAAAGGTGCAGCAGATCACCCAATGAACAAGCGAAATCCTTGTTCTTCAGGTGGAACCGTCATTCATGCAGGCACCTAAATGATCATTTCTGGGCAGCAGATTGAACTGTCTAAACAGCGACCTGCCCCAAAACAATGCAGCTCTTCCTTCCCAATAATCTGCTGCTCATTGGTACATGTAAATCCACCTTAAGGAAACCTTTGCAGGTGTGGCACCATGAGTGTACAATATGGAACTTTTTCACAATACTCTAATTTTCTGAGATACTGACTTTTGGGTTTTATATTAGCTGTAAACCATAATCATCAATATTAAAAGAAATGAAAGCTTGAAATAGATAACTGTGTGTATTATGAATCTACAGAATGAGCTTTACTTTTTGAATTGAATTACTGAAATATAAACTTTTTGATTATATTCTAATTTTTTGAGATGCACTAGTATATTGTGTTTATATGTACTCTTGTTTTGTAGGTCAGCTGTATGACAGGCCACAGTACACTGTGATACCACTTAGTGAGTGTGATACTTTGAATGTGCAGGAGTGAGACTCTTCTAGGGTAGATATGGTGGACTGGCTAGGCCTCAGTATGGACAGTGAGCTACAAAATGGTCATTAGCGGTCTAAGGGCTGACAGATTGAAACCGTGTGGGACATGGCCCGGCCTATTCCATGTAGGCCACATACTGTACAGTGACAGCTGACATTTATGGTCAGCTCAAGTGTTAGCTTTCGGGACAGTAGGAATAGTCAGCCCAGTATGGGAGGCAGAGTTGGAGTTGGGGGTGAGTGGTACTGCTCTCAAACCAGGGGGAGGCTGTTGTCAGGTACTGTTTGAAATCTAAGAAGATCAGTGGACCAGCTTCAGTGAAGAGTTGTTGCCCTGCATGCCTGAGATCTGGTCTGGTGGTGCAGACCTGGATTACATAAAACTGTGGGACTTTAGCAGTGGTGTATTGTGAGCCCTTTGAGGAAGTGCAGTTGCTAGCATGACAGCTGTTTTAATGTCTCTGTGCATGGGAGTGAGTTATAGACCTGAAGTATAGTCTTAATTGATGGCCTACTGAACATGATTGTGTGGAGGTCAGAAGCCTTGAGATGCAAGGGATGGAGATTGACTGGATAGAACCTTTGAAACGCAGGAAACTAGGATTTGATGGAAAGAGACAGTGATGCCTGACATGCAGCATGGCGGAGAGCTTGGTATGAAACTCTGAAAGAACAAAGTATGGACTAACAAAGGCCTGTCAGCAGAAGTTCTTCAACTCTGGGAATATCTATTATTCTTTTTGCAACATAACCAACAAAAAATATACTTGTGTTAGTAAAGGTCACCTGTATTTTAATTGATCTGCCTTTGTCTTCTTTCGTAAAAAGACATCACTGTCAGAAATGTGTTTCTTATAATCTCATTACTCATGGAAAACAAAGAATTTTTAGAATATTTGGCTCATATTTCTGCAGTACTTTGCACAAGTACAGTACTAACACAATGAAAAGAAATATAAAATCTTCTACTTGTAGAAGTAGTCAGGCATAAAAGTTTTGAAAGGACGGGTTGTTGTTGTGAGTTTATAGCTACTTAGGCCATATAGGGGCACTAATGGAACCGCCATGTGGCCAAAAACGGCGGCCACTGTGGTTTTTAAATTAATTGTTAAATGGCTGTAAGATTTTTACAGAAAACAATTTTTATACACAAAACAAGGTTCTGACAAAATCGTGCAGTCATTTAACAACTGATTTAGAAGCCACAGTAACTGCATGGTCAGAGGCAACAACAAGTGGAAAAATTCTAAAGTAAAGAATTTATCCAATGTGTGTGTGTGTGTGTGTGTGTGTGTGTGTGTGTGTGTATATATATATATATTCCATACCACATACAAATGCCATATTAATATATGTCAGTCCATTGTACAAAAAATGCTACCCTTTTGGTCTATGGTGGGTAAATGGAGCTCTATTTATGTACTGGGAGTGTATAATCACTGAACTATAACCCAGCTTTCCTAGTCTTAGATGCAGTCTCAGAATGTATCATCACAGAGCTGTATCCCAGCTTTCCCATGGCTCAGGTCAGTGCAGTCACTAAGGCTATTTTCACACTTGCGGCAGTGTGATCCAGCGGGCAGTTCCGTTGTCGTGCGGACAGACGGATCAGTCTTGTATCTTTTTTCAATTTTTTACCGGTCTGTTCAACCATCAACTAAATTCTGTCTAATATGTATGGTCACCTTAAGGCAGAGAAGATAATAAATGGCTTGCATAAAATGGTCTATACATCTGATTAAAATCTTCCAGAATGTTTATATGGATCTTAAGTCCATTTCACACTTAGCACTGACTCAACAGCATAGCAGAGCACTTCCTAGATTACACGTATAGACATGTAGAACTGATTACAAAATAAAATGAGTGATCTGATCTGTAATGGGCAACACCTCTATGTTTCTTCTGCCCTACCTAAGTGAGCTCATGTGAAGTCTGATCCCATCTGCTACCACAATCCTCCACACTTCTGGTTACACCATGATCACGACATGCTGTTATTACCTTTCCAATGTCCAGGATAAAGCAGTCTCCAGTATTGAAACTTTCCCAAGTCAAGTCGGTCTCTGTAGCCCGTATTTGTTTCCGTCCCCTCACATGGTAGAGATGGTTGGCAGGGGCAGCAGAGTCCTTTTGTGCTTGTTGAAAACCAGAAGAAACTCCTCCATCCTATAACATACAGGATTGGATGGACAAAGTCAAAATGTTTAAAATTCTTAGTATCCTATAATCCTAACAGGCAGTGACTGCAACTGGAGTCCACTGCAATCTTCTTTTATTTATAATTATGTTTTTATTAAAGTATTATTGAAAGTATAATACAATAGTATCATTATACTGAGCATTTTTAATTATATTTTTTCAAATAATGCAAATACCCATACATTAAGGAAGAAGAGAAAAGATACGAACAACAAGTTACTGGTAGCAATGTCATCAGAACAGTAACAATGGGTCTAAACGATAGACCAACAACTATCTGGCACATGAAAATATTACATCATATCTCTTGACCAGTATATAAATGGCATCGCCATGTTTTATCCACAAGGCAACGAGAAACACATACTAGTGAAATAAAAGACTGGACACAAAAGGGATAGACACATGGGGGGGGGGAGAAAAAACTTCTAAAGAAGTGTATCAGCATAATCATCCCAGGGTTGCCATATTCGGTTAAATTTTTTAATCTGATCAGTTATGGTAGCTGTAAGATATTCCATTCTTCTGATCTCTAATATACTGGCCAGTAGGTCTAAGTGAGTAGGTGAGTCTGTCCTCTTCCAGAAACTAGCTATCAGACTTCTAGCTACCGTTAATATATGTAAAATCAATGTCAAAACGTGTTTTTTCAGAGGTGTAGGAGGCAAATTCAATAAGTAGAATAAGGGATCTAAGGGGAACCTAATGTCCAATAGCTGGAATAAGAGATTCTGAGTCGATTTCCAAAATGGGACCAGTAGTACACATTCCCAAAAAATATGTATATGGGAGCCCACCCCTATTCCACATCTCCAACACCTATCCGAAATATTGAAGTCAAAGTGTCTCAGTAATTGTGGAGTATGATACCAAAACATTAGTATCTTATACGAATTCTCCTTGTGGGTAGTGCAAGTAGAGGATATTGCAGCTCTTCTCCAAATCAGCCCCCATTCTTCTATGGAAATAGAACGATCTAAAATCGACTCCCACCTGGACATATATGAATGTTTATTGGTTGTGCAAGGAGAGGATGAAGACAGTATTACATAGATCTCAGAAATGAGTCCTCTAGTTGAATTCCAAAGTTTGCATAGTTTTTCAAATGCCGTCGGTGTGGAGACCTGTGATGAGCCAAATAGGCTAGTAAGCAAATGTCGTAGCTGCAGGTATTGATAGTTGGCAGAATCTGGCAACTGAAATGAGGACCTGAGTGTATCAAATGGCAGCATTTGCAGGTTTCTATAGTCTACCACATCGGCGAATCTGAACAACTTATTAGAGAACCATGGTTTGAAAAAAGATGCATGCATACCCGTCGGAAATAAGGGGTTAAACAAAAAAGAGGTCATGGAGGAGTTGTCAGAGGCCAAGTGAAACCGTGTTTTGCACCTGTGCCACAACTCTCATGTAAAAGACATTGGCCCCAACAACTGTGGTAGTAACGTAGGTGGGATAGGTGACCACAAAAGTGAGTTGGGATGTATAGGCACCATCCACAACTTTTCTATTTCCCTCCACCTAGAATATGCATATAAAGCTGACCATGCCGGCAACCGCCTAAGATGAGCAGCCCAATAATGAGTGATATCTGGTGCCGCCAGCCCTCCTTGTGTCTTAAGAGCTGTAAGAGTACTACAAGCTATTCTATGTCTTTTCCCATTCCATATACATTTTTATATTGCGGACTGAAGTGCTCTCAATTCCTTTCCAGGTACTGGAACTGGAACGGTTTCAAATAAATATAGTATCTTGGGCAAAATAGACATTTTGATGGTGGCTATACGACCTAAAAGGGAAATAGGTAAAGACATCCACTTAGTTAAGAGGGCCGGGAAATTTTGAGTGTATAAAGTAGAGTAAGAGGGAGTCAGCTGCACTCCCAAATAACGTAAAACCTTATAATTCTACCTGATTGACCATAACTCCATGTATATCAGGTTGGGATCTAATGGCAGCTGCCAGAGGTTCAATGCACAACACGAAAAGAAGAGTTGAAAGTGGGCATCCCTGACGTGTACTATTATAGATAGAAAACTGCTGAGATTGAATATGTGGCATTTTAATGGTAGCCGTTGGCTGGGTATACAGAGCGTGCAGAGCCGTAATAAAGGGTCCCGAGATACCATAAGCTCCTAATGCAGCGAACAAAAAAGGCCAGCTCAGGCGATCAAATGTCTTCTCAGCGTCAAGGCTTAAAGGGAACCTGTCACCGGGATTTTGGGTATAGAGCTGAGGACATGGGTTGCTAGATGGCCACCAGCACATCCGCAATACCCAGTCCCCATAGCTCTGTGTGCTTTTATAGTGTAAAAAAAACTATTTGATACGTATGCAAATTAACATAAAAGAGTGATATCTTACTTGTGTCACCAGAGAAGAGTCATATTTTCAAGCTCTGACTCATCTCAGGTTAATTTGCATTTGTATCAAATCGTTTTTTTTACACAATAAAAGCACACAGAGCTATGGGGACTGGGTATTGCGGATGTGCTAGCGGCCATCTAGCAACCCATGTCCTCAGCTCTATACACAAAATCCTGGTGACAGGTTCACCAGGATTTTCTTTAACAAAAGAGCCTGGTGATTATGTTTATTGATAACATCTATAAGGTCTATAGTTCTCCTCGTGTTGCCCCGACCCTGACGACCCATCACAAAACCCACCTGATCTTTATGCACTAGTTGTGGTAACCAATACGCTAGCCCAGCGGTCAGCAACCTTCGGCACTCCAGATGTGTTGAAACTACAACTCCCAGCATGCTCCATTCACTTCTATGGGAGTTCTCAAAATAGCTAAGCAAGTGTGCATGCTGGGAGTCATAGTTTCACCACAGCTGGAGTGCCGAAGGTTGCTGATCCCTGCGCTAGCCTATTGGCCAGGATCTTGGTGAAGATTTTCAAATCTGAGTTGAGAAGGGCTATAGGCCTATAATTCAAACAGTCTAATGGGTCTTTACCCGGTTTTAGGATAAGGGTAATATATGAATGCAAAATAGAAGTAGGAATTGGCAAACCCTGTAGAAAAGAGTTAAAGGGGTATTCTCAACACGCTGTTTCATACTTACCTGCTCCCGACGCACTGTCCACTTCCTGGTTTCGGCAGGGGGCGGGCTCCATCTTGATTGAAGTCTTCTCCCGGCCGGGCCGCGCGCTGGACTGAATGTGCGCGCCGCCGCGCATGCGCCCTGGTGACTTCTTCCTGGCAAGTATACTATACTCGGGGTGCGCTTTCTGGACTTTGCGCGGCCGGCCGGGAGAAAAGAAGAAGTCGTCTGCGCAAGCGCGGCCACCGCGATTCCGGAGAACAGCGGTGGCCGTAACCAGGGGAGACGGAAGTAAGTATATGTTTATTTTCTTCTAATATATTTAGAAAAATGATCACTGTTAAATCATTAACAGTGATCATTAAGATGGGAATACCCCTTTAAAAAGTGACAGCATATGTGGAAAAAGGATAGAGGAGAAGGTCTTATAATAGAGGTAGGGCAGGCCATCTGGACCAGGGGATTTGCTGTTGGGTAATTGGCTTACTACCTCTTGAATTTCTTCTATCGTTATCTGAGCATTGAGTGACGACAGGGCTTCATTTGTTACCTTTGGGAGATTGCATTTATTCAAAAATAAGGTAAGGGGGCTATTTCTTCCCACCTGGTCAAATGACACTTGTTGTGGAAGGGAATATAAACAGGCATAGAAATCTTGGAAGATCCTCGATATTTCTCCAGGGTCATAAACCTTAGTCCCATCAAGACGTCTTAGGACTGTAGGGGATCCCAAAATGTTAGAATCTCAGAGTTGTCTTGCTAACATAGTGTGAGGTTTATTGCCCCAAGCATAAAAACGTCTCAAGTATAATAAGAGTTTTTCTGTTTTTGCAAAGGCTATGTCATGTAATCTAGCTCGAAGGAGCACTATACGGCGTAGCAAGTGATAAGAATGTTGCTTCTCTAACTGTGACTCTAGCTCTTTCAACTGAGTTTTAATAGTTTCTTGGAGTAAAGCACGATCTTTCTTCAGCCTCGAACCCAAAGCAATACAGCTACCCCTAAACACTGCCTTATGTGCTTCCCATAACACAGAAACAGAGGAGACAGAAGGCTGATTAATAGAAAAGTATTCAGAAAGAGTAGTTTGAAGTTCTTGTCTGAGTATTGGCCTAGTAACCTCCAGTGACACACCCTAGTGCCCACGGCAGTCTTAAAGGCCTTGCTCTAGATTTTTAGATTGCTAATCTATCCAGGGTTACAACTAGCCTTTCTGCTGTCTGAGGCGAAAACTGAAACGGCACCCCCCCATGCCAATTTCTTAACCTAACCCCTTTGTCACAATGAAAGTGCTCATTGCACATGGCCCATCCGCTGCCCCCCTCTTGCCCCTACCTGGTTCTGCCTGAGGCGATTGCCTCACCTCGCCTCATTGGTGGTGCACCCCTGAGTCTATCCACAGGATAGGTAATCAATATCAGATCGATGGGGGTCCGACACTCGGCAATGCTGTTAATCAGTTCTTGGAAGAAACCAAGGTGTTCATGTGAGCACCTCCGCCTCTTCCTAGGCCAGTAACGTCACATTCCTCGGTCACAGGACCTAGGTGCGGCTCAGTCCCATTCAAGTGAATGAGGCTGAACTGCAATACCAAGCACAGCTGCTATCCAATGGATGGCGCTGTGGTTGGTAAGCTGCAAGGACCATGGTGCTCTTCAAACAATTGATCTGCGGGGCTGCCAGGAGTTGGACCCCTGCCGAACTGCTATCGATGACCTATCCTGAGTATAGGTCATCAATGTCAAATACCCAGAAAACCCCTTTAAAAACTACTTCCTTCTGTTAGATTGCAGGTAAGTAAATCAATTCATAAATTTCACTGTTAAGAATAAGAAAGACATGAGGGCAACTGTAGAATGATCTATTGGTAACCAAAGGGCCCTTATACTGTTCTTGCACAGGAACCCTCTGCTGTCTGTGTTGTCCACGGCTATCTGGTCCCAGTGATGCTAGAATAAATGAATTTTATACAGTCGTCATTGAATTATCATACAAAACCAAGTAAGGGTGGGTTCACACTAGCTTTAGGGATTCAGTTATGGCTTTCCGTTATAACGGGAGATTAACGGAATTCCCAGACAGAATGCAAAACAGAAGCCTTTAAAAGGCATTCCGCTTGCTTTCAGTCCTAATAGAAGTCTATGGGAAAGCATAATGGATCCGTCTGGGTCCCATTATGCAAAAATGAAAACAAAGTCCTGTCGACAGGACTTTGTTTTCCGTCTTGCATAATGGGACCCAGACGGATCAGTTTTGATTCCCATAGACCTCTATTAGGACGGAAAGCAAACAGAATGCCTTTTAAAGGCTTCCGTTTAGCATTCCATCATAATACAAGTCTATGGGCAGAAGAGCGGATCCGTCCTTCCGCCTTATGGATCCTGTAATTTTCTGTTATGGCTTTCCGTTATAACATGGTTATAACGGAATCTCTAACGCTAGTGTGAACCCACCCTAAGGGCTTGCTCACATCTGTTTGAGCCTCCAACATACTGTAGTTTGTCAAAAAGAGTGGACAAAAAATGCAAGACACTTTTGTCCCATAAAAAGCAGAGTCCCAAACAGACCCCATTATAATCAACAGGGTTTGTTTGGCTTCATTCAGTTCAGTTATGTACTGAATCCAGCACTTCTATTATTTTAATTGTTCTTTTCTTCTAAAAGAGCAGAACAAATGAAAATTTCTAATGCTGGTGTGAACCCAGTCTAATTTTATTTTTCTAGGAAAGTTGGATGACAACCAGTACTGAACACTTTACTAGCTTCCACAGGGTCTATAAGATTCGGTTTACCATCTACAATACACAATTTCATACATTTTACAGCTGGAACAGAATTGTAACACATCCCATGAAAGACAGCTTTTAATCGAATATCATCTGTCCAGGATAGATCACTTACCAAATATGTGACTCCCTTTGGGAAAAAGGACATGAACTCTGCACTCTCATGACCTTGTGTTTCACGGTTCTGAGTAGGTTTTTCACCCATGTGCATGTGGAGCTGAGAACTGTAGATGGCTCCTGCAGCCCTCTCGTCCACTGAGGTTCCATTTCCTGCAAGAGAAGAAAATTAAATGATGAACCAGTTGGGATGCATCTGGCTACTCTCCTTCCACTTCAATGAGGCCGTCTTTTTCATTGGTAAGAAAATCGACTAGAAATGTATAATATATGGGTTTTTACTCTAAGAGGAAAGCCACAACAGGGTGACTGTATGGACTATATCCACAAGTTGCCTACATCACAATATTTTGAGGCATTTACTTTTTTTTTTTTTTTTTTTAAAGATCTGAAGTGGGCAGTGATAGGTTTCTGTGCAGACCTAGACATTGGTCTTCTGGGTCATAATAACCCCCAACCTCTTCACTTCCATTTAGAACTGAGAGGATTATATGAGTATATACTCCTATACAACGGACTTTTCCCACATTGTCTTTGGATTTGCAGCGCTAGAGAGGACGAGTATTTTCTACAGAGACTTCATTTTATTTTATTTTTAGAACTGAGAGGATGCTGAAACATTTGGTTCCCTGCCACATGACTCTACCAATAATAATTTTGACATTTTCATAATATACACAATGAACAGACGCAAGAAAAAACACATAGACCAATCTGCTCTCTAATCCTCACCATTCCAGACGAAGATTTGGTTGCCTTCAGGTGAGTTAAAGACTAAGAGGTAGGTGTCTCCAGAGTGAAACACGCCATGACTCTCACTTGGCACAGGAATCAACTTCATCTTTTCAATGCGGAAAATGTGAAGCCCCGGTTCAGAAACCGATGAGGGAAATCTCAAATCCCTATGATTGAGAAAAAAATGTAGACAGGATGGTGAAAATATGAGGAATATGGTACATCAGCCAAAAGATATGGTGACCTTACCGTCTAGTTTTAATACTCAACAATTAATTATAGAAAGTGAATGACATTGAATATTCTGAAACTGGTTGTCTGGCTTAGAAACCCATATTCATATACCCTATTAGGGATTCTGAGTTCATACGGGGGTCCACTGTTTAGAACCCTCATCTCCTAGTCAGAGTTGGAAAAGTCTCTCATTCTGGAGGACTTGTCTTCTCTTGAATTATACAACTCCTACAGCAAAAGTATGTATACCCACGAATCACTCAAAATAAAAAAAATAATCATAAAAGATTTAATTACTTTATTTCATTATCACATGATTTGCTTGATTACAGTGGCCATCTTTAATTTGGGAATCCCATTCCCTTATGGGCATGTGCTTGGGAGTTGCGGTCGCCATCTTGGGTGAGACATTTCCCTTATGTTGGCGCACATGTTCCGGATAGTCCCACCTCATTGTGTTGCGAGCGCTTTCCCTTTATGTAACGTTGTGCCCCCCCTCCCCTTTCTTTTTTGCTTACCCAATGTTGATTTGGCCTTTTGGTGGTGGTTTCATTTCTGGACATGGTCCAACTCCATACTCGAAGTAGCATCTTTTCTATATCAGTCCCACACAGGTGAACTGTTTTAATTATACAGAATAGGGTATAACTATGCAATCATTACAATGCCCCTCATTCCCCTGGAAAAGCCTGATGGCGAAACGCATTGAGGGACACTGGTAGGGTAGATATATCTATTGACTTGCACATGGTCTTATTTTTTTTAGTCTTATGGTTGGACAAGTGTTCACAGTAGCTATGCCCAGATATGTGCTCACTTCACAGTATCTATGCCATATATGTGCCCGCTTCACAGTAGTTATGCCCAAATATGTGCCCCCCTTCACAGTAGCTATGCCAGATATGTGCCTCTAACAGTAGTTATGTCTAGATAGTGCCCCCTTTACAGTAGTTATGTCCAGATATGTGCCCCCTCCACAGCACTTATGCCCAGATATGCGCCCCTTCACAGCAGTTATGCCCATATCTGTGCCTCGTTCACAATAGTTATGTCCAGATATGTGCCCCCTTCACAGTAGTTATGTCTAGCTATGTGCCCCTCACAGTAGTTATGTCCAGATATGTGCCCTCTTCACAGTAGTTATGCCCAAATATGTGCCCCCTTCACAGTAGCTATGCCCAGATATGTGCCTCTAACAGTAGTTATGTCCAGATATGTGCCCCCTTCACAGTAGCAATATTTGGATTTTATGCTGCCCTAAGCACTTTAGTGCCGTCTTCCTCCCCCCCACTGAAGTCCATATTTTTTAGATAGCGGACAGTAAAATGCTCCCTAGGCCTTCAGCTATCCCTCAGGACTTCCTCATACGCTTGCACAAATAAAGGGCTGACCTGTTACATGTGCGCTTGGCAGCTGAAGGCATCTGTGTTGGTCCCATGTTCATATGTGTCTGCATTACTGAGAATAATGATGTTTTATTATATGCAAATGGAGCATTACCATTACTCCTAGAGGCTCTGCTCTCTCTGTAACGGCCGTGCCCTCTGCACTTTGACATGGCCAGTTGTGATTACATTTTCACTGAAACAGGAGCCTCTAGGTGTAATGGCAACGCCCGCGTTGCTCCTAGAGGCAAATTTGCATAAATTAAAACATCATTATTCTGAGAAGTGGGCACCTATGAACATGGAACCAACACAGATGTCTTCAGCTGCCAAGCGCACATGTAACAGGTCAGCCAGTTTAATAGGTACAAACTGCTGACAGATGCCCTTTAAAGCAGTTGTCAGGATTCAGAGCTGAACCCGGACATATCCCCTTCTCCGCCCACTCAGCCCCTCTGACATTTCATACTCCGATGCTCTCCCTTGGCCTGCGCTGTAAAGCGTAGGGCAAGGGCTGTTTTGCTTACAGCCCTAGCAGTGTTCCCGGTGACGTCACTGGCACTGATGGGTGGCTTTACAGGCTAGGGCAAAGAAAAAAACACAATGCAACAGCACTCTGCAAATACAAATAACATACAATAAAGCCATATTTATAGAAAAAATTCTGGTACTAATACTACGCTTATTTTGCAACTTTGAGATTCTTGGCAAATACATTTTGTACAAAATTATTTGGGCCCGTCTGCCAAACGTCAAGGCGATCTCTATAAGACGGTAACCTAACACTAAATACTGCCTGTTATGTGCCTTAATGGCCACCATAAAATTCACTGAGAATTTTATGGTGGACATGTGCACACGCCAATCACCCAAGGCTTACGTTCAGAACATGTCGCACACAGACCGCTTATATATTGGGCAAATATCACTCATAAACAACATGACAAAACAAAGTCAATTGTTAGGAGCCTCCATCACTGATTCCATCAAGATAGAGAGAATGTTGCGCTATTTTTTCTGGTAAAATGACAGACACCATGTGTACCACATATTAGTTAATGTGACTGATTCAGCACTGGCGTTATTTAAATTTTTCTGTTCTCAAAGCGGAACAGAAACATGGAAATGCCAGTGCAGATGTGAACAGAGCCCAAACTATCAATCCATGAATGGCATGTAGGATTGAGGGAGTGGAGGCGGGAGCTAATGATGATATGAATGCACAATTCAATTAAGGGCCATCCCAATAGCGTAACCACGGTCATGATGTAAAATATAGTCCAGTGATAGTCCCAATATGGAGAAAGAGGCGCGCTCCATCAGATAAATGAAGATGCAGCCCAAAGGTCTCTTAGGGTGAGCGAGAGGATGGATAGCAAGAATATAGACTGAATACTCCCGCTGTTAAGCCTGAGCAGATAGCATTACAATATCCGAAGGTAACTTCAATACCACGTCCCCTGTGTGGTGAGGTCAGCTGTAGGTGAACAGTAACTATGAAAAACAGAGGGGGTGCAGTCATGGGCCCAGATAGCGAGTGCGGAGGAGAAGGTACAGCGAGGAATTGACAGTATGACAGTACACATCTAACACAATTCCAGATTCTAAAAGGGCCCTTATTCACCTAATAAAGATTCGCAAATCTCATGAATAAGGCTTGATGCACACTGTGTCTGAATTTTGGTCTGCAAACCATGGGTCCACAAAATATGTCCCTTCTGTGTGCACACCACATTTTTCTCCCTCCCATCATGAGAAATGACCAGAAATGCAGACCACAATAGCACATGTTCTATAATACAGAGTGCATGGCCCAATAGAAATGAATGGGTCAATGGGTCAGTGTGCTGTCTATCTATCTATCTATCTATCTATCTCTGTGTCAAAACCCATGCATGTTCTAATGATCATTTTCAACAAATCCACAGTGTAACACTGGACATGTTAACCTTTTTGACTGCATTGTCTGTTGTATAACATGATATTTTAGTGTGCACTATCCCACTACTGTGACATCACTGTGTGCACTATCTCACTACTGTGACATCACTGTGTGCACTATCCCACTACTGTGACATCACTGTGTGCACTATCCCACTACTGTGACATCACTGTGTGCACTATCCCACTACGGTGACATCACTGTTTGCACTACCCCACTACGGTGACATCACTGTTTGCACTACCCCACTACTGTGACATCACTGTGTGCACTATCTCACTACTGTGACATCACTGTGTGCACTATCCCACTACTGTGACATCACTGTGTGCACTATCCCACTACGGTGACATCACTGTGTGCACTACCCCACTACTGTGACATCACTGTGTGCACTACCCCCCTACTGTGACATCACTGTGTGCACTACCCCACTACTGTGACATCACTGTGTGCACTATCTCACTACTGTGACATCACTGTGTGCACTACCCCACTACTGTGACATCACTGTGTGCACTACCCCACTACTGTGACATCACTGTGTGCACTACCCCACTACTGTGACATCACTGTGTGCACTATCTCACTACTGTGACATCACTGTGTGCACTATCCCACTACTGTGACATCACTGTGTGCACTATCCCACTACGGTGACATCACTGTGTGCACTACCCCGCTACTGTGACATCACTGTTTGCACTACCCCGCTACTGTGACATCACTGTGTACACTATCCCACTACTGTGACATCACTGTGTGCACTACCCCGCTACTGTGACATCACTGTGTGCACTACCCCACTACTGTGACATCACTGTGTACTCTATCCCGCTACTGTGACATCACTGTGTGCACTACCCCGCTACTGTGACATCACTGTGTGCACTACCCCACTACTGTGACATCACTGTGTGCACTACCCCACTACTGTGACATCACTGTGTGCACTACCCCACTACTGTGACATCACTGTGTGCACTACCCCACTACTGTGACATCACTGTGTGCACTACCCCACTACTGTGACATCACTGTGTGCACTACCCCACTACTGTGACATCACTGTGTGCACTATTCCTGTACTGTGACATCACTGTGTGCATTATCCCTTCACTGTGACATCAATGTGTGCACTATCCCTGTACTGTGACATCACTGAGTAAATTATCTTGTTATTGTGACATCACTGTGAGCATTCTCCCTGTAAAATGACGTAACTGTTACAGTACATTCCTATACTGTAATGTTACTGTGCGGATTATGCCTGTGCTGTGACATCAATTGTGTGCATTATCCCTATACTGTGACATCACTGTGTGCATCATTCTGCTATTATGACAGCATTGTAGGAATCATCTCTGTGCATTAGAGAGACCAAAATAATCAGAAGCTATTTATATCCTGAGCGTTCTGCAGAAGGTGATCATGGTGGAATGGGCCCCATGGTTATTTGTTACGCCCCTGTCTAGAGTAGTCCCTGTTCACTAGAACCTACTCTCTTGCACATTTCAACATTTCAGTCCCTCATATTCTACGTTTTAATTTCTCTGTACATCATCATCAGCCAATTCATCAACTGACATATTGCAATATAGAACACTGACCCTATGGAATGACTTCCTAGACAGAGTCATCTCTGATAATATATCTAATATATATGTTCTAATACAGATCTTGTAAAGCTTTGGTGTTAGGTTCAGGAGCACGTGAAATCATTAGATGAAGGGCCCAAGCAGAATGAATGTGATTTGAGATGGAAAGGAGGTGGTTTGTGGGTAAGAGACAGGATGAAGTTACAAATTGAAAAAAGGAAACAACATACAGGCTGGGTGGGTAACGGAAAAATCAAGAGGAGGAAACGAGAATGAATCAGGAGATTGAGAAACAGATGCAGTTGGACAAAAAAAAAAAAAAAGAAATCATAAATGTAATTGTGACATATTACAATCTCAATATTTTAACTCTCTGTAGACAAGAGAGATTCAGATATGGACAACGCACCTTAAAACTGACCATATACCAGACGGGAACCAGAGCCCAGCACTGTGTAGACCTTATAAATGAGGTGACCACTGCTGATTGAAGGCCATTTCTAAAGATATGAATGAGGAGAACCTGAAGTGTGGCTGACAAAGCCTGTAAATGAACTCGGCATGACTTCTCTACAGCCTTCTGTGGTAAGTATGCCCTGGTAGCCCATCACACCTTCCTGAGGAGTGCTGTGTATCTGAGGCCGTGCAGGGATCAGGTGTCTCACACACACATCATTTGCAGACCAGGTACTTACTTTGCACTGGGACCTCCGTACATCTTGACTCTGTCAAAAGAGATGGACACTTTAGTGAGCAGGTATAAAAACTTTTTTCCAAAATAATATATTTTGTTTCCTCGACTAAAGGGGCAGAGTTGTTTGTTTGCCACCAGTGCCCATGGGCAAGGTTTGTGTACACAGAGTGCACTCTGCCCGGACAACAGGGGGTGTAAATGAACAGTGCTACCCCTCTAGCTGTGGTCCACAGGAGGATCCCCCCATACAAGGTTTATATCCCCCTAGTTCTTACCTTCTCTTCGCTTCTTTTCCTTGCTCTTGACAACGGAGCTACCACTCACCACACCCTGTTCAGTCTTGAGGGCTTGATTTTTCGACAAGTTTGTGTTTTTTGTTTTTTTTTGAGGGAGGGTATAGTATGACTCAATATCATGAGGGAGAGCCTCAGGCAACACGCAAGCCAGCTGCAGCGTACAACAGAGCGGGGGGGGGGGGTTTTACCTTCCTGGCTGACAGGTAACAGAATACATCCACACACCCCCACTCCAGGGAAGGAGGAACGCACAATGCAGTCTGCTGGGTATCTGCAAACATAAGACAGACAGCGACACCAACACATGGGGATAGTTAAAGGATATGCTAAGGAATGTGTCTGCAATATGTGCTGTAACAGAGCAACAGGGTCATCTAGTGCTGCTATAGCATGATTGATAGATAGATCTCGGATATTATGGCCTCATGCAAACGACCATGTTTGTTTTGCGGTCCGTGTGCCATCCACATTTTTTTGTGGGCCCGCTGAATGGGAACATAGTTTGCATTTTGCAGACATATTAGGTCTCTTTGCTGAATAGACATATGGATACTTTGGAAAGCACATGGATGAACTGTGTGCTTTCTGCATCCGTATGTCTGTTCCACCAAGGGATGGAAGATGTCCTATACTTGTATACAGAATGTGGACCACCAACCCATTAAAATCAATGGACCCACAAAGCCGATGCAACATGGACGACCTCCATATTTTGCAGAGCCGCAACCTGCGGACCACAAAATAGATACGGTCATGTGCATGAGGCCTAATTTACGTTTGGTTCTCCAGCGCGCCAAGAATGAACATGTCCATTCTTGGTGCAGAGTCTGCGTGGACACAATGGAAGAATGAGGCGGGAGTCTGCTCGAAGTTTAGTTCCATTCAATAGGGTTATATCAGAGAGACGCAAAGAGATAAATATATTCTATAAAGGCACTAAGGGGGGAATTTACTAACGGGTTTTCTGAGAATTTTTAACGGATGACCTATCCAATGGATAGGTCATCGGTATCTGATTGGTGGGGGTGCGCCACCCAGGACCCCCACCAATTAGCTGTTTGAGAAGGCACGGGGGCTCATGTGAGCGCCAAGGCTTTCTTGTAACTTAGCTTTAGGCCAGTTCATCGGTCATCTGTCAGATGGACTAGGCGCAGATCAGTCCCATTCAGACCTTCATGGATCAGATACTGAAGACCTATCGAGAGCATAGGTCATCAGTTAAAAAATCTAGAAAAACCCCTTTTAGCCCTGCAATTCTGGCTTCTAAAAGTTGCTTTGTGACTTTCTCAGCTTACTTTCGCAAAACTTTTGCGACTTTTGACTTCGCATTTTACACTACTCCAGTTTTAAAAACTGGGTGGGAAAGTGAGGTGGTCAGAAATGTTCATGACCTTAACTCCAGACTGATCAACTGAGACTTTTTTTTTTAAAGTTGCAAACTCACTCCAGTAGGAGGGTGGTGTAAAAAGAAACATTTCTAGACAAAAGTGTTAAGGCCTTATTCACATCTCCATCAAGAAGAACCGGCTGTCGACAGACAAATAACCATTGCATGCAACAGTTTTTGTCTGGTTGAAACCTGGCTGGAAAGTGGCCAGATTACCAGTGATGGTCAGTTCGCAGTGTTCGTCAGCGAACATATGCGGGCTGCTATCTTTAGTAAAGTAGACTCACCCGTCCGGCAATGCACAGCTAAGCCCTTACCTGTGCCTGTTCCGGGAGCCGGTCTGAAGTCAAATGCAGTCACCGGGACCAGGCAGTTCCGAGAATAGGAACAGCCTTCATCGGGCTCTTCTCGGAACTGCCTGCTCCCGGTGACTGCATTTGATTTCAGACCAGCTCCCGGCACAGGCACAGGTAAGGGCTTACCTGTGCATCGCCGGACAGGTGAGTCTACCTTACTAAAGATGGCAGCCCGCATGTGTTCGCTGGATCCTGTGAGATCCAGCAGGCTGCTCTGAGCTCTGCCCAAAACAGCCTGCCGGATCTCCTAACGGAATTGTGGACTCAGCCTTACGCCTCATGCAAACAAACTTATTTTCTTTCCGTGTCCGTTCTGTTTTTTGCTCTGTATGCATTCCGTTTCCGTTCTGCAAAAGAATAGAACATGCCCTATTATTGTCCGCATTACGGACAAGGATAGTACTGTTATATTAGGGGCCAGCTGTTCTGTTCCGCAAAATACGTCATGTCATCCGTATTTTTTGCGTATGTGTTTTTTGAAGACCGCAAAATACATACGGTCGTGTGCATGAGACCTCAGTTTAGAGATGCCCCAGACAAACATATGCGAGGTTTCATAAATTTGGTGGTAAACACAAAAACACTTCAAATATTACCCTCATGAAAAATGCTGCTCTTTGTATACAGGTCTTTATTAAGTGAATAACTGGATCACAATACAGTAGGTAGGTAGCTTGAAAAAGACTTTTGAGTCGAAACATTGCTTTTGTTCGGTGTTAATAAATACACGATTGGATTAAAGACTGGAGTGCTACGTTTTTTCCAAACTTTTTTTTTTGTAATTGAGGGGTCCCTTGGGACGGGGCTTGACACCGCGAGCACCTCTGCCATATGATGGACTAATATACGTCAGTAAGTGGTGCTGTACTTTTTCTATGCTTTTTATTGGATCACAATGCAGACACCACAAGAGCATTGCACAGTGGTGAACAAACACGGTGAAGAAGACAAAAGGCTCAGATTCATAGACGGACAGGTGGGAAAATATTAACATAAAGGGCAAGGTTATACAATGCTAAACAAACATGACCTACCTCAAATATAGTAGCCAAAGCAGAAACCATGCTTGCCACTTTTCCAGAGAGGGAGGTGGGAAGTAGAAAGGCTATGGCCTCCCGCTGCCTAGCAAATTTACTATTATTTACACCAGAAACTGACATAAATTACCATATAGCTCAAATCCTTTCACTTTCTGGAGCACAGAGGACCAGAAATGCACCAAATTAGGAGCATCTCAGTCCAGTGCAGAACTAGATCAAGATTGGCATTTGAAACACTGGTCTTGATAAGTTCCCTCCATTGTCTGTTAGAATGAGCTGAAAAGAGATATACTGTATATGCAAATAAAGTTAGTACAGTCTTGTGTATGCAGCTCCTATGCTTAACTACAAAGTCTGCGCTCATGCATTCCCCTTCCCTCTAAGCACTGTAGAGGCATCTATTGTCTGTGCAGGCCACACACCAGGTTGTACAGTCAGGTCCATAAATATTAAGACATGGACACAATTGTAACATTTTTGGCTCTATACACCACCACAATGGATTTGAAATGAAATGAACACGATGTGCTTTAAAGGGATTCTGTCATGACATTTGAGGCCTATAACCTAAACATATGGCCAGGTCCCTACTAATAACCTGAATGTGAAACTGTCCTTATTAAATGTGCCTGTGGCTCTATTAGCACATAAAACAGGTTTTTATAACCTGTAATTCACCTACCTAAGGTGCCCAAGGGGACATCGCTTCATACAGGCTGCCCGGCTGCAGCCATCTCCGTCTGGTGCCCAGCGCCGCCTTCCCACTAGAAATCGCCTTCCTCCCTTTCTATAGAGCCGCCTTCCTCACCTCAGCACCGCCTCTAAAATCGTCCGCTCCCTCAGCCAGATCCCGCGCGTGCGCACTAGGTATACCCTGATGCACGGGATCTGGCTGAGGGAGCGGACGATTTCGGAGGCAGTGCTGAGGTGAGGAAGGCGGCTCTATAGAAAGGGAGGGCGGCGCTGGGCACCCTGTATGAAGCGACGTCCCCTTGGACACCTTAGGTAGGTGAATGACAGGTTATAAAAACCTGTTTTATGTGCTAATAGAGCCACAGGCACATTTAATAAGGATAGTTTCACATTCAGGTTATTAGTAGGGACCTGTCCATATGTTTAGGTTATAGGCCTCAAATCTCATGACAGAATCCCTTTAACTGCAGACTGTCAGCTTTAATTTGAGGGGATTTACATCCAAATCAGGTGAAGGGTGTAGGAATTACAACAGTTTGCATATGTGCCTCCCACTTGCTAAGGGACCAAAAGTAATGGGACAATTGGCAGATAAAAGGTCCAGAGTTCATTTCAAGTGCGCTATTTGCATTTGGAATCTGTTGCTGTCAACTCTCAAGTTGAGATCCAAAGAGCTGTCACTATCAGTGAAGCAAGCCATCATTAGGCTGAAAAAACAAAATAAACCCATCGGAGAGATAGCAAAAACATTAGGCGTGGCCAAAACAACTGTTTGGAACATTCTTAAAAAGAAGGAACGCATCGTGAGCTCAGCAACACCAAAAGACCCGGAAGACCACGGACAACAACTATGGTGGATGACTGAAGAATTCTTTCCCTGGTGAAGAAAACACCCTTCACAACAGTTGGCCAGATCAAGAACACTCTCCAGGACCTTCTTATTCCTAAACTTTTCCCTCCACAGTAGGACTGCTGCCACTATGGGGAAAAGTTCCAGCAGCGCCAAATCCCTCACCCAGCCTCTACTCACCCAAGCGTCAGGCCACACCCCAGCACACCATTGCCCCGAACAATAAGCCCCATAGCCACATCCCCCCACCGCATCAGAAAAAAGGTCAAAGTCAAATGCCTCCACAACATCCCCCATAAACATATCCCGGCCATTGTACTGACTCAGAAACGATGCCCACACCCGTAAATCCTCCCTCAACTCCCTCCCTAACCTTATGTAATGATGCGGCGCCGTTACCCTCGCAGCCGCCAATCGCCTGCTAAAAATCCTCCCCATGGGCATTATACGGCAAGCAAAATTGAGCTTACCCAGGAGCGACTGAAGTTTTGCTAATCGCTGCGCCCTTCCCACCTCCCTTTCCAAATCCTCCAGCTTGTCCCGGGGCAGTCTACATTCCATGCGCTCCGAATCGATCACTATGCCCAGGAAGCTCAATTCCGTCGCGGGACCCACCGTTTTTTCCACCGCCAGGGGAACACCAAACGCAGCGAACAGCACCTCCAGTGAATGCAGCAATAAAGAACACACCTTTGAACCCGCGGGGCCAATACACAGAAAATCGTCTAAATAGTGAATGATAGATTCACATCCAGCCGAGTCCTTAACCGCCCACTGTGCTACGCACACGATAGCAAACAGCCCATCAGTAAACAACGATCAACGAAGAACCCCCCATCCCAAAAACACCCCAACAAATGCAGGCTATCCGGATGAACCGGCAGCAACCTGAACGCAGCCTCGATGTCTGTCTTCGCCATCAATGCCCCCCTCCCGAACTGTTTAACCCACTGCACTGCCGCGTCAAACAAGGTATAGACCACCGAACATAACGCTGGATCAATACCGTCGTTGACCGACGATCCCTTTGGGAAGGATAAATGATGAATGAGGTGAAATTTATTCGCCTCCTTCTTCGGAACCACCCCCAGAGGCGACAGGCGCAAATTCTCTATCGGGGGCTTCGAAAAAGGCCCATCCATCCTACCCAATCTCACCTCCTTCTCCAGCTTCTCAGCGACTACGCCTGGGTGTTCCCTAGCAGACCGCAAATTTTTTCTAATCAACACCGACCCGACGGAACAAAAGGGATACGAAACCCCCACAGGAAACCCTCCCGCAACAGTTCCGCGGCCTTTGCGTCCAGGTATCTAGCGAGGAACGGTTCCATCCTTTCCAGACGAACCGGCGTCACCCCCTTTGCTAGCACCCTCGCCTCCCCTCTGCCTAATCCCCCTGAATCACTGTGTGGCTCCATGGGACCCCCCACAGCTAGAGCACTCGTGCTTGAACTTGCACTTAGCACCGAACTTGCACCCCCCTTCATTAAATAGGAAACACAGTCCCTTAGCTGACGCTGCTGAAAAGGCCGACTGCCCTCCGACTCCCGACTCACCCCGAAACGACTGAGCTCCCGATTCCCCCCGAAAGGACTGGGCCGACCTAACCGGCGCCGTCACCTTCAACCACAAAGCTATATCTTTGTGATCCCATCTAATACTCGGGCGCACCGCCTTACGCTGCCTAAATTGTTCATCGTAACGCAGCCACGTCTGCCCCCCATACACACGATACGCTTCCCCAATGGAGTCCAGATAGCAAAACAGCGCAGAGCAGCACTCTGGCGCCTTCTCCTCTACCACACTGGCAAATATCGCAAACGCCTGTAACCAATTAGGGAACGTGCGCGGTATTAACCGGTACCGACGCTTCTCCTCTTCCTCCTTTTTACCCTCATCCTTCCTAGCCTTATCCAGGTTAAACTTCTCCAAGGGGAGCAGGGAAAAAATCTCCACATACTCCCCTCGCCAAATTTTTTCCCTAACTTCCTGCTTCAAATGGGCCCCCAACGGCGCCTCAAAGCAAACGTATACCTCCCCCCTTGCCTTATCGTCCAGCCGCACCCTATCCTCCTGTTCCGAACTACCCGCCTGCGTCTGCACTGATGCCGTGGCACTTTGCGGACCAAACACGGGCTGTCCTGTTTCCCCCATCCCACCAGAACTTCCCCCCAGGCTGGTAACGGGGACGACCCTCCCGCACCCCAACCAGCCAGCAACCCCGCCAAACCCCCCAGCAACTGCCCTAACCCCCTACCCAACTCCCCTTGGGGTCCCCCTGCCACCCCCCCCCCCCCCCAGAAGAACTAGCAAGTAACTGCACTAAAGGTCCCCAGATCGCCTCACCTGGCTGCCTGGGAGCTGTGACCCCATCAGCCGAAGTTCCTGACTCCAGACGTTCCTCCCTCTGCGACGATGCCGTTGAAAAGCGATCCCCCGACGGTCCCCTGGCCCGGCCGGGACCAGAGACGTGACATCCATGGTCTTCACTCGACGCCCCAGAGAAGGCGGAGCCTGGAGGGTCTTGCTGCAACCTCGCCGAGGGCCTGCTGCTCTGGGCCGCAGCCGCCCCGGGGTCTCCCGACACATGCTCACGCCGAGGGGCATCATCCACAATCATCTCCTGGGTAAGGCCCGCCGTACCTGGTCCTGAACACTGGAGGGCGCTGGTACATTGCTGGACAGACCTTCCAAGGCTTGCTCGAGGGCTCCGCCTGCTGGCCGGATTCCTCCCACACCTGGGCCCACAAGCAGAAGCTGTACCTGCGGCCTGCAAGCGTGAAGGGTCCTTTGCAGGGCTCCGTCTGCGGCGCTGAGCCCGAGGGGAGGACAATTGTGGACTAAGGCGCTCCAGCGGCCAGACCCGCCGAGGCCGTGACAATGAAGGCTGAGGCGAAACGGGTGCCTCAGTCGCCCCTCTCAGCAGCTGCTGGACCTGCTCCTGAAGTCAGCCCGGTCCTCTACTCGCCACCGCCGTCCTCAACTCTACGATCATGGCGTCCACCTCCATCGCGGTGCGCGTGACAGGTCAGTTTCACCTGCACCCCAAAATGGCCTCCACTCTCCTCCAGCCCTGGCTACTTAACCCCTCCAGTTCCACCCCCCAAACTTAAACTGGCCAATCCCTATCCCCCCGGGGCTCGATAAACCAAACCCCCCGTCATGGTAGCCTCCCCCCAGGCTACGCCCCCAGTCCGGCTATTTCTTCCTACTGTCTGTATTCGGCCTCTGTGTGCATCCTGCTGTCTGTATTCGGCCTCTGTACGCATCCTGCTGTCTGTATTCGGCCTCTGTACGCACCCTGCTGTCTGTATTCGACCTCTGTATTCATCCAGTGAGGCCGGACTAAAGCGGAGCTGAAGGGAGGCCAGCATGACGCTGGTTTGGTTGGC
Organism: Bufo bufo; assembly: GCF_905171765.1. NCBI lineage: Eukaryota > Metazoa > Chordata > Amphibia > Anura > Bufonidae > Bufo > Bufo bufo. The sequence continues at coordinate 165,146,039 of NC_053394.1, read as the reverse complement.
GAGGAGTCAGGCGGTGGAAGGGTTAATTAGGCTTGCAGCCGGGAGGTGGAGGGGTTGCCAGGGTAACTAAAGGGGTGTGGTGTGGGGTTATATAAAGTGTGGGTGATGAGGGGTTCGGGGTGCCATTTTGTTTGGGCGGTTAGCCAACTGCACGTACCTGTCTCCTCACCATGTCGGTAGACGAAATGCTGGCCCAGATCAGGATGGAGGCGGAGGCCCGGGGACCCGACTGGTTGAGGGAACAGTTAGGAGGCCTGCTTCAGGGACCCCCAGTGGCGGCGGTGACTCCTGAGGACGGGGCTAGACGGCCGCGGCGGGCCCGACCGCCGGCGCGCTTAAGCCCGGATGAAACCCCACGGGTCAGACGCCGATTGCGGAGCCCCTCCGGGGACCCTTCACGGCGGGGAGCGGCGCAGCAGGCTTCAGTCAGGCGCTCCGGCCGTGGGAGGAATCCAGTGCAGCGGCGGGCCCATGAGCAGAGCGGGGATGTAACCCCCCTCCCCCCGCTCTCTGCAGCAGTGTCGGCCGGATCGGGACCAGGGTCTGTGGATTCTCCCAGTTGTTCCGGTTCTGGGAGGTCCGCTCAGCGTGGGAGAGGGTCCGCTGTTGTACGGGCTGTGCAGGAGGCTCCCCAGGATTTGCACAGGCCCCATGCTTCCAGTGAGTTCGGTGATGGCCACGCCCCCCATTTGACTGTTGCCATGCCAGGCAGAAGCTGGAGGGATGATGAAAGAGATGGAGCAGTTCGGTCTGAAGACAGATGCAGCGCGGCAAGTACATCTGCTGAACGTCCTGTTGGCGAACTGGAGCGTCTGGATGCCGGATTAGCGGCGGCGGGATTCACAGCACCCGCGCGTCCTGGTGAGATATCATGGGGTCCTCTTTTGTCTTTACTGGGCTGTCCGGGGGGCGTCGGGGGTGCAGGACGGCCAGAGGAGGTGGGTAGGAGCTTGGGTAGGATTTTGGGTGGATTAGCGGGGTGGTTGTCGGGTGTCGGGGCGGGTGGAGCATCGCCGCTGCCGGCTTGGGGTGTGGGGCCCGGGGCCGGGGGGACGGATACGGGGGCGAGTTCTGTGTCAGTGGGGTCTGCGTCAGTGCAAACTCAGGCTGGGGGAGAGGAGGATAGGCCGAAAGTGGATGACGGTGCACGGGGAGAGGTTTACGTGGGTTTTGAGGGTCCGCTAGGGCGCACTTAAAACAGGAGGTTAGGGAACGGATCTGGAGGGGGGAGTATGTGGAAATATTTTCCCTGCTCCCGTTAGAGAGGTTTCAGATAGATAAGGTAAGGAAGGAGGAGGGTAAAAAAGAGGAGGATGAGAAGCGGCGTTACCGCTTGATTCCGCAAACGTTTGCTAACTGGTTGCAGGAGTTCGCAATTTTGGCTAGCGTCATTGGTGAAAAAGCGCCGGAATGTTGTTCGGCTCTTTTTTGTTATATGGACGCGATAGGGGAAGCATACCGGGTGTATGGGGGTACGGGTTGGCTCCGATATGACGAGCAATTCCGTCAGAGGAAGGCGGTCCGGCCTAACATACGGTGGGACCACAAGGATATCGGGCTGTGGTTAAGGGTTACAGCCCCGGTACGGTCTGGGCAGCCCTTTCGGGGGGAGTCGGGGGGGTCAGGACAAGGGAATTTCGCGGCGGCTTCAGCAAGAGGGTTGTGTTTCTTGTTTAATGACGGAAGCTGTAAATTTGGTGCAAAGTGTAAGTTCAAACACGAATGTACCAATTGTGGGGGATCTCATGGAGCGAATCGATGCTTCAGGGGAGGTCGGCAGAGAGGTGGGGACAATGTTGGAAAAGGGTCGGACGCCGGTACAGGTGGAAAGGATGGCACGCTTTCTAAGTAGGTACCCGCGTAGGGAGGCGGCGATGTTGCTGGTTGATGGTTTTCGGGTGGGTTTTGTTATTCCGTCAGTTGCGGCGCAGGGGTATGGGGTTCCTAAGAATTTGAGGTCAGCTTTAGCGCATCGGGAGGTAGTTTCTGAGAAATTGGCCAAGGAAGTGATGCTGGGTAGAATGGCGGGGCCGTTTCCCGTTCCGCCTTTGGCGAACCTGAGGGTGTCACCGTTAGGGGTGGTTCCCAAGAAAGAGCCAAATAAGTTTCGGCTCATTCATCACCTTTCCTTTCCAAAGGGGGCGTCGGTCAATGATGGGATAGATCCTGAATTATGTTCGGTGATTTATACGTCATTTGATGCGGCTGTGGATTGGGTACGGAAGTTGGGCCCGGGGACGTTGCTAGCAAAAATCGATATTGAGGCGGCGTTCCGGTTGTTACCGGTGCATCCGGAGAGTATGCACCTGTTGGGCTGTTGTTGGGAGGGGAGTTACTTTGTGGATAGGTGTTTGCCGATGGGGTGCTCCTTGTCGTGCGCCTATTTTGAGACATTTAGTTCGTTTCTTGAATGGGTGATAGTTGAGGTGTCTGGTTGCTCTTCAATTATTCATTATTTAGACGATTTTTTGTGTTTAGGCCCGGCAGGTTCGGGGGTGTGTTCGTTGCTGTTGCACACGGTGCAGGCAGTTTTTGGTGAGTTCGGGGTCCCGTTGGCGGAGGGGAAGACAGAGGGGCCGTCTACTGAGTTGTGTTTTTTGGGGATTATAATTGACACGGTAAGAATGGAATGCAGGTTGCCTGAGGATAAGTTGGCGAATTTGAGATTGGAAATCGGTAGGGCTAAACGGGTGGCAAAAATTAATTTGAGGGAATTACAGTCTTTGTTGGGTAAACTTAACTTTGCATGTAGGATTATGCCGATGGGGAGGATTTTTTGCAGGTGTTTGGCTCTCGCGACGGCAGGGGTTAAGTCTCCCCATCATTTTATTCGGCTGGGTAGGGTGTTACGGGGGGATCTGGAGGTGTGGGCACAGTTTTTGGAGTTGTATAATGGGAAGACGTTGGTGATGGGGGGGGTTGTGAGTAATGTTGATTTTGAGCTGTTTTCGGATGCGGCTGGGGGGGTTGGTTTTGGGGCGTACTGTCAGGGCCAATGGTGTGCGGGAAAGTGGCCGGACTCTTGGGTTACTAAGGGTTGGGTCAGGAATTTGGCGTTGCTTGAACTGTTTCCAATTGTGGTGGCGGTGGTGCTGTGGGGGGAAAAATTTGCGAACAAAAAAGTGCGGTTCCATTGTGACAATATGGGAGTGGTGCAAGCAATTAATAGTCTTTCTGCGTCATCTCCGCCGGTTGTGAAGCTGTTGCAGTTCTTAGTGCTTAAATGTTTGTCCATCAATGCTTGGATTGTGGCGGTTCATGTTCCGGGAGTTTCTAACTGTATTGCGGATGCCCTTTCTCGTTTTCAGTGGGAGCGTTTTCATCAGCTGGTTCCGGATGCGGAGGCCGAGGGGTTGGATTGTCCAGCATGTCTGTGGGAAATCTTGGAGGAACGGTAATGGGGCTGGTTCGGGCTTCCTTGTGTCCTGGCACCTGGGCTGCGTATGGTAAGGCATGGGAGGATTGGGAGAGGTGGTGCGTGCAGTTAGGTTTGCAGGAGGAGGACTGGGAGATGGCGTTATTGTTATTTTTGGGTCACATTAGGGAGGAAGGTTGGTCGGTGGAACGGTTGAATAGGTGTGTGGCAGGGTTGGCCTTTGGGTTTCGGTTGAGGGGTTATACGGATTTTACAAAAACATTTTTGGTGAGACAGCTATTGAAGGGGTGGAGGAGGGAAAAACGGGTGGAGGATGCTAGAAGACCAGTGTCTTTTCAGTTGTTGATTGATATGGGGGCTCAGTTGGAGGCAGTTTGCAGGTCTAGATGGGAGGTTTGCTTATTTAAAGCGGCCTTTTCTTTAGCTTTTTTTGGGGCATTTCGGTTGGGGGAATTGGTAAGCAGTAGTGTATCGAAGGCAGGGGGTTTGCGGTTGGAGGATGTCGATTTGTATGTGGATCGTGTGGAAATACGGATACGGAAGTCAAAAACGGATTGTGAGGGCAGGGGAAGGCGGTTGTCTCTGTTTGAGGTTCCGGGATGTCCGCTTTGTCCGATTAGGTGTTTGCGGCAGTACGCTGGGGGGAGGGGCATAGGTATTGAGCCTTTCCTGAGGCACGAAGACGGGTCATTTCTGTCTCGGTTTCAATTCTTGGCAATTTTTAAGCGGTGCTTGAAATTGTTGGGGATGGATGCGGTAGGCTATACAGGGCACTCTTTCAGGATCGGCGCTGCGACAGAGGCGGCAAGATGGGGATTGAGTGAGGAGGTGATAAAGAAGATAGGGCGCTGGGAGTCTATCCGGTTTCGCTCGTATGTGAGGATAGGGAGATTGTGATTGGTGTGGGAGGTGTTTCTGTTGTTAATGCGGCTGTTTTTTGTTGTTGTTTCATTCCAGGTTCACAGGCTGCCTTGGTGTGGATACTCGGACACTCGTTCGTGTTTTGGGGGGCAATAAGAGCGGATGTCCGACAGAACGGGCGGCAATTGGGTTTTGCACACGAGGTAGCGGTGTTGCGGTGGCTCGGGATGAGAGGTATGTTTTGGGGTGGGGTTTTGAGGGAGGTGCATAGGTTTGTGCGCCTGGATCGCCCCCCAGACGTTTTGGTGTTACACGTTGGGGGGAATGATCTGGGTTCGCGCCGTTCAGGGAATTGATTAGAGATATTAAATTTGACCTACTGAGATTATGGGCTTTGTTTCCGGGCATGATTACGGTTTGGTCCGATATTGTGCCTAGGCGGACGTGGAGGGGTGCACGGTCTGTGGATAGGTTAAACAAGGCCCGCATTAAGGTAAACAGGGTGGTCGGCAGGTTTATGGCTAGGAACGGGGCGGTTGCGGTGCGGCATTCTGAGCTAGAGGATGGTGTGGCCGAATTTTGGAGGGCTGATGGTGTGCACCTTAATGCGGTGGGAATTGATTTATGGGCGTTAGGAATCCAGAGTGGTATTGAGGTGGCTCTGAGGATGTGGAGGAGCGCGCATTCTTAAGGTGGTCAAGTTGCGCGCTGTTGGCGGTGGGAGGTCCTAGAAGTTGGTGGATATGGTGTTAGTGGAGAATGGGAGGGCCCCCACGGGTGGGGCTGGACTCTCATCGGTTATCAGGAATCAAGGATTAGGCGCCCATCACCTGGTGCCTCCGAGCTGGCGTTCATCGGCTGGGGGCAAGATGGAGTTGCCATTTGGTTTGGTAATTTATCTTATGTGGGCTTCTAGGACTTCCCTCGTCATTTACTTGGTATATTGGAGTTAATGTTAAATTATTCATGTGCTGTTATGTTATGTAATAAAACGGCTGCTGTGGCCGAATTTAATCCAATTCTTGAGTCTGGCTCTTATTTGGTAAACGGGGGGTTTGAAGAGGGGTAAGGATAGGAAGACCCGAGCAGTCTAACCAATACCCTAGTCATGCTGTCTGTATTCGGCCTCTGTACGCATCCAGCTGTCTGTATTCGGCCTCTGTATGCACCCTGCTGTCTGAATTCGGCTCTGCTGCTCGTCTGAATAAAGTTTTGTCAGCTGAAAGAGAAGACTCTGAGTCAGATCTCCGCGATCTCCAATGATGATGACTGTCTTGCTGTACGTGTTTTGCATGTGTTGTCTTGTGTATGCCTGTCATATCTGCTGCCATCAGGGTGCCTTCAGACACGGCAGATTCTGTGGCAGAAAATTCTGCGACTGAAAATCCGTTCCATTCACCTTTATGGGGCTTGAAGAAATCCATGTGCTTGCTGTCCTGTTCAAATGAGTGGAACTGATTTTCAGTCGTTGAACTTTTTGCCACAAAATCTGCTTTAAGTTTCCAGAGACTTAAAGGGCTTGTCTCACCTCATTATGTGGAAAACACCAAAAAGTAATTTACTAATTAGCTTTATTTTTCAGTAATGGCTCCAGTCCTTGGTGTTTTGAATTTGGCTTCACTTTATACCATGTGCAGTGACCAGGAACTGGATACACTGACACCACTTATGCAGTGGGTCAGGATACGGGTGGTTAATAGTCTATATTTTGTTCGTGACGCCAATTGCAGCGTGCGCAAGGTATTGTCACAGGGCCCTTCAAAGGTGTTATAACGCACGTCCCAGTTTAGGAATGCCAGAGTGGTGTAATGTCCTATAATGTCTCTGTATGGTGGTGATAATGGTGTCAACAGTGTCTCCAACCTGGGTACAGCTGGACTCCTGGCTCACTTGCAATAAATTGAGTGTAGTAATAGTCGGAGTAATAGAGGAATTTTGCAGCAGAAATGATGTCCAGACCTTTAGATGAAGTTCAAACTGTTCTTTACTGAAGATAACTCGTATCCAAACAGTATGCAGCTTTGGTCCTTGGTCCCAGCAGGTTTTGGCAATCATTGGCAGGAATAGAGGCTTCTGCTTTGAACTGTACCTTCTGCTGTATGGCGACAGACAGGCTGAGGAGGAATGGCTTCTCCTAGGTCTCTGGACTTGACTCACAGATATATTCTCAGGGGATGCTTTTTTCCTGGAATTCTGGAGGTTGTTTGCAACTTTCTGCTTTGTGTCATTCAGCTGAGCTGCAGGACTCAGACTGGGAATTTGATCAAATCTCAGCACGAGACTTGGTCCTTGCTGTCTTCCCTATGCAGGGGAAACTAGAACTGGTTCTAACAGTTTTTTTCCTCCTTTGCTGCAGGATGTGGGAACCTCCCACTTCTCCTCAGCAGGGGGGCAGAACAGAACAGGATTGTTCCACTCTGAATGGCCATAACAATAAGACTAACTCTAACAATGATGCAATGTAGCAGGTGGCTGGTGAACATGGAAAATTACAAGGAGAAATTACATTTAACATGGTTTTACATGCACATACAGTTGCAAGAAAAAGTATGTGAACCCTTTGGAATGATATGGATTTCTGCACAAATTGGTCATAAAATGTGATCTGATCTTCATCTAAGTCACAACAATAGACAATCACAGTCTGCTTAACCCCTTAAGGACTTATGACGTATGGCATGTTTCCTGAGTCCTTAAGGACCCATGACGTACCGGTACATAATAACTTTAAAACTAGCTTGTGGCGCGGCAGGGGTTAATAGGAACAGGATGTCCGCTGAAATCATTCAGCGGGCATCCTGTCACAACGCCGGGGGGGATGTTCATATGACCCCCCCGTATCGGCGATCGCCGCAAACCGCAGGTCAATTCAGACCTGCGGTTTGCGGCTTTTCTCTGGTGCGGCGGCGGCGGGTGCAGGTGCCATCGGGTCCCCATGCGGCTGTAGGGGGGACCCGATGGCATGGAAGGCATCGCCGCTGCCTTCCTGTGATGTGCCTGTAACATCCAGCCCCCTGGATCTCACAGGACGGAAGCTGTATGAGTAATACACACTGTATTACTCATACAGCCAATGCATTCCAATACAGAAGTATTGGAATGCATTGAAAAGGGGATTAGACCCTCCAAAAGTTTATTACAAAAAATAAAGTGAAAAAAAAGTTGAAAAAATAAAGTTTTCCCCCCCAAAAATTCTAAGTTTCAAGTAAAAATAAACAAAAATGTCATTTTCCCCAAATAAAGTTAAACAAAATTGGTAAAAAATAGGGGGGGGGGAGTATACATATTAGGTATCGCCATGTCCGTATCGACCGGCTCTATAAACATATCACATGACCTAACCCCTCAGATGAACACCGTAAAAAAAAAAAAAAAAAACTGTGCTAAATAAACCATTTTTTGTCACCTTACATCACAAAAAGTACAACAGCAAGCGATCAAAAATGCGTTTGCCCACCAAAATAGTACCAATCTAATCGTCACCTCATCCCGCAAAAAATGAGTTATTGGCAAATGGAGATGAGTTTTTTATATTTTTTGGACGATTGTCTCAGGTAGGGGCTCATTTTTTGCGGGATGAGGTCCCCCTACCTGACAATCGCCCAAAAAATAAAAAAAACTATGGCTCAGAATATGGAGACACTAAAACATCATTTTTTTTGTTTTAAAAAAGCTGTTATTGTGTAAAACTTAAATAAATAAAAAAAAGTATACATATTAGGTCTCGCTGCGTCCGTATCGACTGGCTCTATAAAAATATCACATGACCTAACCCCTGAGATGAACACCGTAAAAAATAAAAAATAAAAACTGTGCTAAATAAACCATTTTGTGTCACCTTACATCACAAAAAGTGTAATAGCAAGCGATCAAAAAGTCATATGCACCCCAAAATAGTGCCAATCAAACCGTCATCTCATCCCGCAAAAAATGATAAACCTATCTAAGATAATCGCCCAAAAACTTAAAAAACTATGGCTCTCAGAATATGGAGACACTAAAACATGATATTTTTTTTTGTTTCAAAAATGATATTATTGTGTAAAGCTTACATAAATAAATAAAAAGTATACATATTAGGTATCGCCAAATCCGTATCGACCGGCTCTATAAAAATATCACATAACCTAACCCCTCAGATGAACACCGTAAAAAATAAAAAATAAAAACTGTGCTAAATAAACCATTTTTTGTCACCTTACATCACAAAAAGTGTAATAGCAAGCGATCAAAAAAGTCACACGCACCCCAAAATAGTGCCAATAAAACCGTCATCTCATCCCGCAAAATTACACCCTACCCAAGGTAATCGCCCAAAAACTGAAAAAATTATAGCTCTCAGACTATGGAAATACTAAAACATGATTTTTTTTGCTTCAAAAATGAAATCATTGTGTAAAACTTACATAAATAAAAAAAGTATACATATTAGGTATCGCAGCGTCCGTGACAACTTGGTCTATAAAAATATCACATGATCTAACCTGTCAGTTGAATGTTGTAAATAACAAAAAATAAAAACGGTGCCAAAACAGCTATTTCTTGTTACCTTGCCTCACAAAAAGTGTAATATAGAGCAACCAAAAATCATATGTACCCTAAACTAGTACCAAAAATATTGCCACCCTATCCCGTAGTTTCTAAAATGGGGTCACTTTTCTGGAGTTTCTACTCTAGGGGTGCATCAGGGGGGCTTCAAATGGGACATGGTGTCCAAAAAAACAGTCCAGCAAAACCTGCCTTCCAAAAACCGTATGGCATTCCTTTCCTTCTGCGCCCTGCCGTGTGCCCGTACAGCGGTTTACGACCACATATGGGGTGTTTCTGTAAACTACAGAATCAGGGCCATAAATATTGAGTTTTGTTTGGCTGTTAACCCTTGCTTTGCAACTGGAAAAAAATTATTAAAATGGAAAATCTGCCAAAAAAGTGAAATTTTGAAATTGTATCTCTATTTTCCATTAATTCTTGTGGAACACCTAAAGGGTTAACGACGTTTGTAAAATCTGTTTTGAATACCTTGAGGGGTGTAGTTTCTTAGATGGGGTCACTTTTATGGAGTTTCTACTCTAGGGGTGCATCAGGGGGCTTCAAATGGGACATGGTGTCAAAAAAAACAGTCCAGCAAAACCTGCCTTCCAAAAACCGTATGGCATTCCTTTCCTTCTGCGCCCTGCTGTGTGCCTGTACAGCGGTTAAGACCACATATGGGGTGTTTCTGTAAACTTCAGAATCAGAGCCATAAATATTGAGTTTTGTTTGGCTGTTAACCCTTGCTTTGTTACTGGAAAAAAATTATTAAAATGGAAAATCTGCCAAAAAAGTGAAATTTTTAAATTGTATCTCTATTTTCCATTAATTCTTGTGGAACACCTAAAGGGTTAACAAAGTTTGTAAAATCAGTTTTGAATACCTTGAGGAGTGTAGTTTATAGAATGGGCTCATTTTTTGGTGGTTTCTATTATGTAAGCCTCGCAAAAAGTGACTTCAGACCTGAACTGGTCCCTAAAAATTGGGTTTTTGAAAATTTCTGAAAAATTTCAAGATTTGCTTCTAAACTTCTAAGCCTTGTAACATCCCCAAAAAATAAAATATCATTCCCAAAATGATCCAAACATGAAGTAGACATGGGGAATGTAAAGTAATAACTATTTTTGGAGGTATTACTATGTATTATAGAAGTAGAGAAATTGAAACTTGGAAATTTGCAATTTTTTACAAATTTTTGGTAAATTTGGTATTTTTTTTATAAATAAAAATGATTTTTTTTTACTTCATTTTACCAGTGTCATGAAGTACAATATGTGACGAAAAAACTGTCTCAGAATGGCCTGAATAAGTCAAAGCGTTTTAAAGTTATCCTTTTGAGGAAGCTGTGCGAAACGCGCGTCAGGGGTGCGCTCACTCAGGTCTCCAGGTTGGTTCCCCCCACATTGTATTTTTATTTATGCATGTTGTTTATGCTGGCTGCTTGTTTGGGTGTTGGGTGCATGTTGTAATCCAGCTACATGGTGTGAATATCTCATCCACACACTGCATTCGTTCACTCTTATAACCTGCCAGCATGACAACATTTATATCATATAATAAGCTAACGCCACTATTTTGTCTGGATGGGAGATCATTCATCTCAGACATTTGCCATTAGGCTTAATCAGACTAATAGGTGACGTACGCTTTGGGGATAGACTTACTATCTGGTACCTTAGTGAGGCGCTGGTCCACAGTGCCACTACATTACTGCTATTTGTTCATCAATTTTATTCATTACTGTCTATGTTGTTGTCCTTTATGTGACTATTTAATAAATATATTATTCATGCATATGTGTTTTGTTGTCTTTCGGTTACATTTCTTCCAAACAACTCAACTTTGGTTTCATCTGTCCACAGAATATTTTGCCAGTACTGCTGTGGAACATCCAGGTGCTCTTGTGCAAACTGTAAACGTGCAGCAATGTTTTTTGTGGACAGCAGTGGCTTCCTCTGTGGTATCCTCCCATGAAATCCATTCTTGTTTAATGTTTTACGTATCGTAGATTCGCTAACAGGGATGTTAACATATGCCAGAGACTTTTGTAAGTCTTTAGCTGACACTCTAGGATTCTTCTTCACCTCATTGAGCAGTCTGCGCTGTGCTCTTGCAGTCATCTTTACAGGACGGCCACTCCTGAGGAGAGTAGCAGCAGTGCTGAACCTTCGCCATTTATAGACAGTTTGTCTTACCGTGGACTGATGAACAGCAAGGCTTTTGGAGATACTTTTATAACCCTTTCCAGCTTTATGCAAGTTAACAATTCTTAATCGTAGGTCTTCTGAGAGCTCTTTCGTGCGAGACATCATTCACATCAGGCAATGCTTCTTGTGAAAAGCAAACCCAGAACTGGTGTATGTTTTTATAGGGAAGGGCAGCTGTAACCAACACCTCCAATCTCATCTCATTGATTGGACTCCAGTTGGCTGACACCTCACTCCAATTAGCTCTTGGAGAGGTCATTAGTCTAGGGGTTCACATACTTTTTCCACCAGCGCTGTGAATGTTTACATGGTGTGTTCAATAAAAACATGGTAACATTTAATTCTTTGTGTGTTATTAGTTTAAGCAGACTGTGATTGTCTATTGTTGTGACTTAGATGAAGATCAGATCACATTTTATGACCAATTTGGGCAGAAATCCATATTATTCCAAAGGGTTCACATACTTTTTCTTGCAACTGTATGTGGAGACATAATCAAAATGACATCAGATGACAATATAACGGCTCCTAAAGGGCAGTAGCGGAGTAGAGGAGTGTAGTAACACAACTCTGGGGTGTTACACATGCTTGTCTCTAGGGGTTGCAGCCACCGATGCAATGCAGCAATGGTGGCCACACAAGCGCAATAAACAGCTAAAACACCAGCCTTTCTGGTGGCTGGATTATGGGAATGAGCGAGCATAGACCTGCGCTCATGAGCAGTAGCTCCCATCCGTGGCCACCTTGTTTCTCCTCTAGCAGATGCTCAGCTCCCTGGCCACCTGTATCTCCTCCAAGGCTGCTATCGATGTGCTGAGCAGACCAAGGCTGCTACTGAATCATTAGCAGCCTCAGGAGCACGCATGCACAGGCAAGGGGCAGGATTACAGAGCCCCAGCTCCCCTTGCCTGTGCTGCCAGTAATACTTGCAGACCTCAACCCCTAGAGTGCTGAAAGTCCTGGCCCGAAGCGCAAAAGTGAGGAGGCGAGACAACTTCTTTAAAGGGGTTCTCTGTGATTCTTCTATTGATGGCTTACGCTTAAGTTATGTCATCAATACCACATCATTGGGGGTTCGACTCCTGGCGTACCCGCACATCAGTTGTTCTGTACTAGCTGTGGCGTTGGAAATAGGCCATGGAACTTCACAGCACCATTCACGGAACTGAAGGGAATGGGAGCAGTGCTGCAGTAACCAGCATTGTCAACTACACAATGGACAGAGCTACTGCAGATTCACTGGAGTTGGACCCCCACTGATATTCCCAATCCATCTAAAAGATAAGACATCAATATAAAAACCCAGAGAACTCCTTTAAAGGGGTTGTCTGTTAGGCTGCATTGACACGTCCGTGGAACACGGTCTGTGAGATACCGGACTGGCATCCTGCTTAGTGCAGGAGACACCGCGTCATTGGTCGCTATGACGACGTGCGCTTCCTGCTGCAGCCGCAGTACAGTAATACACTCGTATGATCTATACTAGTGTATTACTGTATACTGTACAGCAGCGGCGGCACAAAGGGCACGGCGTCATAGCAACCAATGGCGCCAGTCCGGTATCTCACGGACGTGTGAATTATGTATTTATAAAAGTGCTTAAAGCCACTAAATGTTTCTAACACCAGTGCTCCGATCCTTTCAGCTGTTTACTTGCTGCATACACCAATCACTGGCCTCCGTCTACGGCTAATTTAAAGGGGTATTCCAGTTAGACTAAGTTACCCCCTATCCACAGATTGGTGGGGGTGCTACCTCTGGGATCCCCACCGATCGGGTCCCCCACCTATCTGTGCATAGGGAATAACTTAATCTAACCCGAATTCCCCTTTTTAAATGCCCTAGGCTGGGGAAGGGGGGGGGGGATTGGGAGCTGCTAAAAGGGAAAAATGCTGTGTTTGTGTTGCTGAGTCATTTCTCCTGAGTGCAAGCTCTAACAATACAGCAAAAGCACTGCTAACCTAGACTAGAGCATATACCTGACTCCATCACTAACTTCCATCTCCCAGCAGCAGGTGGCGCTGAGGTACATATACTGTGCCTACAGAGGATGTGCTCACTGCGCATGCGGCCTGCTGGGTTGTCGCCAGAACTACTATTCCCGAAATGCATTGCGCCAGGCGACCCGGAAGAAGCGTAAAGACGAAGCTGGTGGTGAGGGTGAGGCTGCTGTGGGGATTAATCTTTGTATTTATCCATCTTCTCGATGGTGAGCGATCTTACCATGTCCGTGTACACCTCACTATAACGTGTGGGTCCGAGCAGACAGTGGCTCTGCAGATTGTGGGGAACTACAAGTCCCAGCATGGCTGAAGCTGGCCTGTGGCACCATGGCAATCGTTTCTTGCAGTTTTAGCAAGTCAGCAATCAGCCCCTGAGAAGTTGACAGGTGCACACGCCCTCTGATCAGGGGGGCACAAACGTTGTCAGGCGTGTACATGGATTAAAGCCCTTGTGCCAGTCAGATGGCGACAGAAGGGTCACTTTGTGGCCACCGCTGCCTTCATGGACTAAAAGATCCCTGGCATCTGATTGGCCAGGATGTCTCCACCCAGACAGTTGGCGTTTATTGGGTCAGAATGTATACAAATTGCTTGTATAGATGCCCTTGCCACCCGGGCTCTTCCAGCCTTTAAAGCTGTTTTCCAGATTGTGGATTTTTTTACTGGATTTATTTTTTTAAGTTAAATTATTCACAATTTTCAAGATTTCTGCTTGCTGTCAGTGATTGGAAACACGCCTTGATGACGATCAGGAGCTTTAATGCTCTTACTAAGCCTGGACTGGATGTGAGCAACATTTGCTGAATGCAAGCAGAGATCTTGACCATGGCAAGGGATTGAGGCTCTGGCAGATGTCTGCACACTGATCTCTCAGATTCCTCTGCAGTAACACCCTAACCCTTTTGTTCCCAGCAGATGCCCCCTCCAGCACGTTGACCAGGAGCCGCCGCTGGTGTAACGCCATGGATAACCGCTTTGCCACAGCACTGGTGATTGGCAGCGTCCTGTCTCTCCTGTCAGTGATTTACCTGTGTGCAGCAGTGGGTACCGTCTCCTGGTACCACTATTTCACCTCCCCCGTCCTCGCCAACGTCAGTGAGATGTCTGCAAATGAATTCTTAAATGAACTGGAAAAGGCCAATGAGAAGGCGTACACGGACGCCCTGTACCACTGCAACGGGACCCTGGGGCTATGGCAGCAGTGCATCACCTTCTCCCAGCAGCACTATGATAGCGATGGTGGGTAGCTCTCACAGGCATAGGTGCTCTGGCCTCTTGATTTAACCCTTGAGATGCTTTGTTCCTGTTCCAACCATGGTGTTCATAATTAAGTTAAAGGGGTTTTCCAAGATTTTTATACTGATGACCTATCCTTTGGAGAGGTCATCAGTATCTGATCGGTGGGGGAGTGACACCTGGGACCCCCATCTGTTTGAGAAGGCTGCGGTGCTCCTATGAGCACCGTGGCCTTCTCACAGTTTCTTCTAGGCCACATGACTACACTTAGCCTTGGCACAGCTCAGCCCCATAGAAGTGAATGGGGCTGAGCACAATACCAAGGACAGCCGCTATACAATGTACGGCGATGTGCTTGGTCAGCAGAGCGACGGCATCAGCGTTCACAGGAGCACCGCTGCCTTCTTAAACACCTGATCGGCGGTGGTCCGGGTGTCGGACCCCCACAGATTACTTACTGATGACCTATCCTGGCAATAGGTCATCAGTAGGGATGAGGATACATCATAAAGTGGTACCTTGGAACTGAACCTGAGTTCGGGAAATGTTTTTCCTACAGTAGAAATCAATTTCTGAAGTTATTACCCGAAGTCTCGTGAGACTTCGCAAAGTAATAACTTGGGCTCATCGGAGCCAATACGTTCTAATACTGTACAGAGCTCTCGCTCCGTACAGTATTCTAATGGAGTTTTATGTGAATCGACTTTGGATGTTTCGTCCGAAGTCGATTCGCTCATTCCTAGTCATAAGTATACAATTCTCGGAAAACCCTTTTAAGTGTCATCTGGCACTTTGCCACCATCTGCATGGCTACGTGGCAGACTTGCTGGCAAGGACACCCAGTCTCCCATTTGTGCTGGACATTGTCGGACTGGTAATAAGATCACAAGCCACCCTTGTTGTAGGAGGGAGATGGTTGCTAGCCCTATTTGTAGTGACCTTTGCTCCAATCAGTAGGAACCTCGCAAAACGCTCATTCATCCGGTAGACACCCCAGTCATCGTTTCTGGTAAAGAGTGATCTGCTGTAAGAGGACATCACTCGTCCTCATACAGTGGAGGTGATCGATCACCTCCACTGATGAGCAGGCAGTTATCAGGAAGGAACCGTTCCCTCCCGACAGTGTAAATGCGCCTTTCATTTCCATGAATCTTACACCTCAGATGACGAGGACAAGTCAGAAATCCTCTATGGGCTGCTTTCTTGTAAAGTGTAGGTTGGGGGTCCATAGTGAGAAAATAAATACGTACACAGCTGAACTTTGGGGGTTGATGAACTGTACTCTCCATTCTTTAACAGATCTGTCTTCCAATTTGCGATGCGTCTCATTGTCTTTTTCGGATCAGTTCTTAGAAAAATACAGCCAGCCCGGAAATCACAACACCGAAATTGACCTGATCCGTACATGTAAGTAAGAGCCTGACCTTGTGGGACCATAAATGTTCACAACCGGTGTGAGTCAATCCAACCTGACATTATAGGAGCATAATGACCATAAAGGTTAGTGACCGGCCTGACCTTACGGGACAAAAATGAAAGGTTAGTGACCAGTCAGCTGACAGTCCAAGGAATGATGCCGGAGATTCATCACGAGAAAACGGAAAAAGACTTCAGATTGATGACCTGGATTTATAGGAAAATGTTCACATATTTAAAGGGAATGTCTCATCAGAAAATGACCAAGTTTTTATGTTCAACATACTTTATTTTAGGAATTTTTGCAAGTTGTTTTGCAAGATTTTTTTTTACTGATGACTTATCTGATTTGTGGGGGTCCAACCCCCACCCCCCCCTTTTCCTCCTGTAAGGGCTCTTTCACACTTGCATTGTCCGGATCCGGCGTGCACTCCATTTGCCGGAATTACACGCCGGATCCGGAAAAACGCAAGTGAACTGAAAGCATTTGAAGACTGATCCGTCTTCAAAATGCGTTCAGTGTTACTATGGCACCCAGGACGCTATTAAAGTCCTGGCTGCCATAGTAGTAGTGGGGAGCGGTATACTTACAGTCCGTGCGGCTCCCGGGGCGCTCCAGAATGACGTCAGAGCGCCCCATGCGCATGGATCACATGATCCATGCAACACGTCATCCATGCGCGTGGGGCGCCCTGACGTCACTCTGAAGCGCCCCGCGAGCCGCACGGACGGTAAGTATACTGCTCCCCCGCTCCCCACTACACTTTACCATGGCTGCCAGGACTTTAGCATCCCGGCAGCCATGGTAACCATTCAGAAAAAGCTAAACGTCGGATCCGGTAATGCGCCGAAACGACGTTTAGCTTAAGGCCGGATCCGGATCAATGCCTTTCAATGGGCATTAATTCCGGATCCGGCCTTGCGGCAAGTGTTCAGGATTTTTGGCCGGAGCAAAAAGCGCAGCATGCTGCGGTATTTTCTCCGGCCAAAAAACGTTCCGGTCCGGAACTGAAGACATCCTGATGCATCCTGAACGGATTTCTCTCCATTCAGAATGCATTGGGATAATCCTGATCAGGATTCTTCCGGCATAGAGCCCCGACGACGGAACTGTATGCCGGAAGACAACAACGGAAGTGTGAAAGAGCCCTAAAGAACCGCGGCCATCTTTCTGCTTTTCCTGACGTGGCCTAGGAGCAGCTCAGCTCCATTGAAGTGAATGAGGCTGAGAGCGATACCATGAACAGCCGGTATACAATGTTTGGTGAGGTGAGAGAAGGCCACAGCGCTTTCTCAAAACAGCTGATTGGTGGGGGTCCCTGGTGCTGAACCCCTCCCCCCCCAACCGATCAGATTCTGATGAATAGGTCATCAGTATAAAAATCTTGGAAAACCCTTTTAAAAATGTATAAAATCCTGCAGTTTTCACACTGGTCACTAGGCCTAAAATATGTTTTTGAGAGCAGCTACACAGACACAATGGACAGGAGGGGACCCTATTAATTTCTATGAGAGAATTTATAGACAGGCTTCGTGACCTGTACAGAGGTCAAAAAGGGAGTAGATAAGTTATAATATCACCTATCTTATCTGTATGGAGGCAGCTACTAAATAGTTTCCAGTACAGAGCAGGAAATCATGGCCTAGTGGTCAGCGCGAAAATTGCAGCATTATGTACATTTTCCTTAAATATAGACCGTGAAACAAAAACATTTAAAATAAACTCAAGAAAAATGTTTCACATGGAAACATAATTTAAACAATAGGTCATTTTCTGATGACACATTCCCTTTAAAGGATTCTAAGTGCAAAAGGAAGCATCCTTGGTGTCCAGGGTTTGCCTCCTGCCATCCATGCTTTTTGAGCCCTGCTGTCATTACTGGGAGGGAGCGTGGGCTGGGGGGAGGAAATCCCACTGAATATTGAGAAGTAAAGATGGGATTGGATGAAAAGGGGTAGATATGACTGCTGTGAGAGGACTAGCTTGACAACTAGGAGAGGTCACAGTTAGGGCTCTTTCACACAAGCGGATGCCGTGCGGGTAATCCACTGCGTGAAAGACCGCCAAGCCCCGTTCCGGACAGAAGAGACACGGAGCATTAACATGATTGATAATGCTCCGTGCCTCTGTGACAACTTTGTCACTGATTTTGTAGGAAAAAGGTCACAGAGAGGCACGGAGCATTATCAATCATGTTAATGCTCCGTGTCTCTTCTGTCCGGAACGGGGCTTGGCGGTCTTTCACACAGCGGATTACCCACACAGGATCCGCTTGTGTGAAAGAGCCCTTAGGCCCCTTTCACACGGGCGAGTATTCCACGCGGATGCGATGCGTGAGTTGAACGCATTGCACCTGCACTGAATCCTGACCCATTCATTTCTATGGGGCTGTGCACACGAGCGGTGATTTTCACGCATCACTTGTGCGTTGCGTGAAAATCGCAGCATGCTCCTCTTTGTGCGTTTTTCACGTAACGCAGGCCCCTATAGAAATGAATGGGGTTGCGTAAAAATCACAAGCAAGCGCGGATGCAGTGCGATTTTCACGCACGGTTGCTAGGAGACGATCGGGATGGAGACCCGATCATTATTATTTTCCCTTATAACATGGTTATAAGGGAAAATAATAGCATTCTGAATACAGAATGCATAGTACAATAGCGCTGGAGGGGTTAAAAAAATAAATAAAAAATAATTAAACTCACCTTAACCCACTTGATCGCGCAGCCCGGCATCTCTTCTGTCTTCTTTTTTGCTGTGTGCAGGAAAAGGACCTGTGGTGACATCACTCTGGTAATCACATGGTCCTTCACATGATCTTTTACCATGGTTATGGATCATGTGACGGACCATGTGATGACCGGGGTGATGTCACCACAGGTCCTTTTCCTGCAATCAGCAAAAAAGAAGACAGAAGAGATGCCGGGCTCCGTGATCAAGTGGATTAAGGTGAGTTTTTAATTTATTTATTTTTTAACCCCTCCAGCCCTATTGTACTATGCATTCTGTATTAAGAATGCTATTATTTTCCCTTATAACCATGTTATAAGGGAAAATAATACAATCTACAGAACACCGATCCCAAGCCCGAACTTCTGTGAAGAAGTTCGGGTTTGGGTACCAAACATGCACGATTTTTCTCACGCGAGTGCAAAACGCATTACAATGTTTTGCACTCGCGCAGAAAAATCGTGCATGTTCCCGCAACGCACCCGCATCTTATCCCGCAACGCCCGTGTGAAAGAGGCCTTAAGGATTGGGGGGAAGGTTTGGCATATGTGTAACTACCAAGGGGAGCTCTATTTTGAGTGCCGAGGGAATGGGGGCAAAAACTTTAGTCATCTACATCTCCAATTGTTTATTTTTTTAAATTATTTTTTTGCTAATGTGTTTTCATGCAGCCCAATAAGATACTGTTTCTGAGACCTGATTTGTAGGACTCGTGAGATTTGTCCAGTCCTGCAAGCTCTGCTGACGGAAGCCACGCCTTACTATATGGCATACTCCCCCCGACTTGATTGGTAATAGCTGCCCACAGATGCTCTCAAAATGCCATTCACATAATACACGCTGCTTTAAAGGGTTACTGAGCTTTCACAAAACTTTGGATATGTCATAGCGACATATCAAAGGTTTTGATCGGTTGGGGTCTGAGTGCTGAGACCTCCACTGATTGCTAGAAGAAGCCAGAGGGACACAATTTAAAGTCTATGGGCCTGTATCGCTTCTGTCTCCTGCAGCGAGCGCATCTCTCTCCTCATTCTAACGATTGGTGGGGGTCTCAGCACTCAGACCCCCCCCCCCCCCCCCCCCCCGATTAAAACCTTTTGATATGTTATTATAAAATATGACAGTTATGTGAAAGCTCAGTGACCCTTAAATCTCACTTCGTGATGTGGGGGATGCCCCTATTAGTCGTGGTAGAAGAATGCTGTGCTGACTTTGGAGTGGTTGCCCCACAATAATGGCTGATACTGGAAGGGTTGTGGGTCACATCAGTGGGATCTAAGGAGACATGTGGACAGCTGTCCTTGTGTTCGTCATCCTAGTGTAAAGCAGGTGCATTTTTGTTTCAGATCTGTGGCGTTGTCAGTTCCTGCTCCCATTGGTCGCCCTCGGACTTATATTTGTTGGAGCGATTATTGGTCTGGCTGGCTGTGTCTGCCGCAGTCTGTATCCGGCACTGGTAACTGGGGCCTTGCATCTACTGGCAGGTATGTGACGATCAGGATGGCTCTTCTCTACTGTCTAACTCCTCACCAGGCGCCTGACTGTGTCATTCCTCTGCCTTGCAGGTGTGTGCACATTGGGAGCAGTTCTGTGTTTCGCCAGCGGGGTGTATATGCTGCAGAAGAGTCTGCCCCTTCCACCAGGGGTTCGGGGAGAGTATGGATGGTCCTTCTGTTTGGCTTGTGTCTCGTCACCTCTGCAGATCATGGCTGGAGCCCTGTTTCTTTGGGCATCTCGCGCTAGTCGGAAAGAGTATTCCTTGATGAAGGCTTATCGTGTGGCATAAAGGAACTCAACGTGAAAAGGACTACTCACACTGGCAGGTGTCGTGGTGCCAGGATTCAAATGCAGGTCATAAGAGTCCATCTGAAATTTGTCCTGACGTTCTGTATTTTTTTACATATTATTTTTTAACAGAAGTCCTTTCCTTATCAGCAACGGGCTTTAATGTGACTAAACTTAGAAGTCCACATGACCACCCGTTATTCTCCAGTATTCCTGAATTCAGGCCTGTACCATCTACCTAGATGGAGGCATTGATCCCAGCTGCCCTTTTCTTTCCAGTTTAAGCACACAACATGACCTAAATTGACGTCCCACTATATATTATTACCAAGGTCAGCATACTTTAGGGAGGGTGACCTATGGGATCAGCAAGGTCAAATACCGTTGTGTCCCACTTATATATGCCATAGAAGACAATCCAAAGACGCTCTCCCTGTAGCTAGCGAGCCTACTGTAGTCAGATCACATGGAATATCTGGTTCTGGTATATTCCATTTCCTGGTTATTTACCAGATCGGTTGTACTTTAGAGCAATGTAGTTAGTTTTTTTTATGAGACCCTTATTAAAGGTTTAAGTCTTATGTGACATTTGGTCATCTTGACCTGTAAAGGTAAATCTCACACCACAGTAATACTGAAAAAATATATAAAAGGGAGATATTGGGGTATAATACAAGCAAGCCTTTCTGCACCTATTGTCCCAGCCCAAGGCATCTCACCAGTTGCCAGAATGGGGGCATGTAGAGCTTTTCTATCCAGCATGATGACCTGATACATCTACAGCAGGGTTGTCCAGGCTTACCCTCTGGGTGTGAAGAGCACAACTGCATGCTGACAGGGCAACCATCCAATGGCCAGCAAGTACGCGGATATCAATAATTAGAATAGGACCTGTGTATGACACTTGCTGGACACAGAGCAGGATGCATTGATGACCCCTTTAAAGGGAACATGTCAGGAACCTCATTCAGCTCCTGACAGGTTCCCTTTAAAGCCCTCAGCAGCCCACTTGCTGGATATGTTTTCAGGATTCCCCTTAGTATCTCTGTATAACTACTGTCAATACATTAGGACTTATCCTATAGGATATTCCCAAATCATGACCGGCAGGTGCGCCTCGAGGACTGGAGATGAGGAACACTGCTTTGAAGTATGTTTGCTCTGAGATAAGAATCCCCACTGACTGATTTAGCCTTTCTGGATTACAACACTTTTGATACGGACACATTATTATGATTGCCACTCAACTTTCCCAGACTGTTCATAACTAGGTGGATTGGCAGCTACCCACAAGTCAGAATGGTTGGGGAAATGCGGTTTTATGTTATGCCAGAGGTAACATAGATATGTCTTGGATATGACGCCCACCTCTCAGACTTTTTACTATGTACTTTTTTTTAATGGCTGTTTTAACTTATATTGTTTGTATATGTGTGTTTTTGTTACTTTAGTGTAAATCCTTGCGTTGTCACCTGATATGGTGCTCACAGTTAAAGGGTCTGCTTCCCCCAAACTGCACCTATCTGAGGTTGAGCTGCAATACCAGTGGGCAAGAGGAGCACAGTTCCATCCTCTCTAACCATATAGTGTCGTCATGCGACCACCGACAGTAGCACACTTGATTACATGCCCAACATTGAGAAAACATGTCTGACAACAGTCTATTGACATCATGTTTGGATATAGGAAAAAAGCAATCCATTCCGAACACTGGGCCAAACTACTAGGTAAGCTTTTGGATGGAGAGGAAGATACGATGTAACTCCAACTTAGCAAAATCTGTGCAAGCGAGTTCAATATTGTAAAGCTAAAATGGAACGCGATGCTCAAAAGTAAGCCTTCAGCTTATTAACCCTACTCAACAGCAGAAATGTATTGTAAGGCATAGGATCCATTGACATGTCTGCTAGTGTGAAAGCACAACTGTAGCCAATACCCCACCCCTAACAGTGCGCATTACTTAGGACTGGGCCCTTAGATCAACAATCCCTAATTTCATAGACCTCTGTATGTAAGGCATACACAAGCTGCAGATAAAAGGAACAGTTCAGTAGTCTAAATGTTAGGCATACTCTTATGTATAGATCATGTTTGAGGTGACACCACATTTCTACCACTTCTTACTTTGACCACTAGGGGCACTGTTGCAATGGAGCATAGATCATGTTTTATTTATAAATTGTATTTTAATGTACCATCTGTCCTATAGTGGCGAGATGTTTTGCTTGTGTTGAATGACTCTCTAGAAAATGTTCATGTCACTTGATTTAAGGGAATATTAAAACAGAGCACCTTTTCAAATGGTTTTAAATGAAGACCATCTTCTGTAACTTTGTCTACAGCTCATTTACAGACCTTTTTGTCTCTATGGTAACAGACTACGAACAATGTAGTCTGATCCAACACTCATTTCCTTCCATATGTCCTTAACTCTGACTAACATTTTGTAGTTTACAGGTAGGGGATAGATGGTAGTATGACTACAATCACCCTACTTTTATTTGTAGTCTGTTACCATGGAAACATCGGTCTCCACTGTAGCGGTAGATTAACAGATTATTGCCTAATTCCTTTATTTTTAATTTGTGCTGCATTAGAGCAATAAAGATAATACGTACAAGTAGGGCTTGTAAAAATGCACAGCACGTGACAAAATCCACATGCCAGGTATAAGAGCCTAACGATTCATGTATATTTGGTCCTCAGCTCCTCTGACATGGTTGAAACACATATAGCTTGCAGTTCCTTAATTTGCATACCTGGTGTTGGGTACAGTGCATTATTTTACATAATCCTAACCATGCTTCTTTGGCTTTACTAGTCACCGAAAATGAAAGGGAATGGGGCTGCCAGGACTCGGTCTTTGTTAAAGGACGGCTCTCGGATTTGCCCATCAAGGAGTATTAGGGTTTAGTCTCAGGGGATGTAATGGTGCTACAGCTTTACCATTACTGCAGGAAGACCACATGTAAATATGTGCGGTTCCAGCAGATGCAATGCCACACCATGACCACCCTCTATATAAACCCTAAAAGTTTCTGTGATTTCTCCAGTGTTGTTTCCAGACTCTAGTACTATGGCTTGATCATCCAGATTTCCACTACCTAGAAGGCCCACATCCAGTAATGTCATCATCATGTAAACCAAATCTGTATCATGAAGCAATACCTGGAAACGGCATAGTGCAGACCAGGGTTCAGGGGCTTCTACCTGGTACTTGGACATTTACCCTGTGGATTTGTGTTCGTACTGTAAAGTATATTTGTATGTATAGATGATGTACCTGACTATGTCGATGGCTGTACCGGCAGTGTTCTTGGTTTCCTGTCTAAACACTCCGAACTACTGTGATTAAAACTCCTTTAGTATTCAGCAGTAATAGAACATTTATTATACAAACCATATCCCATTTATATTTGGTACACAATAAAAAAAAAAAACTACTGAAAAAACTGTTAAATCCTTATTCTTTGTGCATAGCTTTAAGAAATGATTGATCTTCCTTCCTTTCCTGGGTCACGGTACCTACTACTTAGTTTTCAGGAACGGTTCATGTAGAGCATCAAACAGTCTCTTAGCCTAGAAGAATACAAATGAAAGTTAGAAGACAAACAGATCTAATGCTCATGGAAGTGACCAGAGATAACTGAAGAACTTCTGCATGTATTCTTGTTCTGGATTTATTTTTATTCATTATTTTTTTAAATTGTCAACACACAGTCTTTAGCTGAAGATACAGGTGGAGTATATTCCTATACATGGATGAAGCACATGTTTCTTTAGCCATACAAATAAAAGGATTTCCCCACTGCCCCAAATTCATGGTCCATGCAACATCACTTACCTTTTGGGGTCCAAGTCCTGGACAAAGAGAGAGATCTTCTCGAGATGCATTTGCCAGGTCAGCGAGAGTCTGTAGGGAACAAAATGATTGAATAATGACTACATACATGTACGTGACAGGATTAAATGAGGTTCTTGGGACTCAACATTTACTATTGACCTATCCATTAATGTTCAATTGGCGGAGGCAGCCCATCATCACTCGGGCTGCATATTCCCCCTTTCCCAATTCTATGTCTAGAAATAAGCATAACTGGTATCGCTGTGTCCAAATATCCCAGAGCGATTATAACATAAAAAATGTGCAGTGAACACCGTAACAACAAATACACAAATCCATGATTCACCATTTTTTGTTCTCCCTAGCCCCACCCTAAAAAAAAGTAACAAACGATAGCAAAAAGCCGTTAAAACCCCCAAATAGTACCACAGAAAACAAGCCCTCATACAGCTCTGTAGACAGAAATATGAAAATGTTACTCCCTAAAAAAAAAAGACTCACGAGTATCAATACGCAATAGACTTTTCCCTGCCATTCATGACAATGAACAGCACAACGATGATGTTGGAGGGGCTGGAGAGAAGGTGGGATGTTATTTGGAGAAGCTGAGTGGACGGGAGAGATGTTATTTACATGGGACTGTATGTTGGAAGGGCAGTGATATTTACATGGAATTGTATATTGGAGAAGCAGAGGAGAGAAGTTATTTACATGGGGCTGTATGTTAGAGAAGCTGATGGGAGGGGAGAGATATTATTTAGACTAGTAATGGTTCCCCTGCATAAATACCCACCTCTTAGGGCACGTTCACACCACCGCTAGTTATCGCTCTGTTAGATGAGCAGAATAACAAAAAATCTGGATGTTCTGGAGCGGACACATAACTGAGATAAACTATGAAGGAGTCCGTTCAGTTTCTGTTTGGGATCCTGTCTTTCTTACCAGACAAATAAATCCTGCATATAAGGTTTTTGTTTTGTCCAGTCTTTTTGACAGAATCTGCAACAGAGCTTCCACCGCAGATGTGAACAAGCCCTTAACATTATGTAGGCCTACGTATTATTTATTTGAATTACTGCAACTTTTGCACTCCTCCTTGAGTAAAAATAATCCTCAAAAATGGTAACAGGAGTATTTTTACTCTTCCGGAAAAAAATGTAGTGCACCCTCTGTGCACAAATTTATTGCAAAAATTGTATGTCGCCATATATACAGATGTTTTATTCTGTTCAGGACCTTTGTCAAACAGTCGCCTGACTAAGGAAGAACTTGGAGTGGGAGCGAAGCACGTGTCACTGTGAGGCATGCCAACACAGGACCGCATTTCGCCCTCTCTGGGCTCTGACTCATTCCACAAGGGCATGATTGGATCATGAACATTATGTCTGTTGTTTATAGGTGGTCACAAATAAAAACGGTTTGGTAAATTGCAATATTTCATGAGTATGCTGGCTAATTTTTTCTTATTGCCTGTGCAGTGGTTCTCAACCCCACGTCCCCAGACAGCACCTTATAACCCGTTTTAGCGGTGCACATCCAACTTTCTCCTAACATGGAACATTTAAAAAAGTTATAGCTCTTCCAATGTGGGAAGGAAAAAACAAAAATGCAAAAAGGAAAATATGCCTGGTCCGCAAGGGGTTAAAAGCCACCTTCCCCTTAAGAATTTTTGGGTATATTTATATTGCTGGCCTATTCTCAGAATAAGCCATCAATATCTGTTCATTGGAGGTCTGACCCCCACATAGCTGTTCTGCAGTAGTTAAAATCAGGGTGGATTTGATTGAAATCACTAGTCAGTAAGGCTTGATTTAAATCGTAGTTTTCTACATAAAGACAAATTCTTGCTGGTATAACTTATAATATGCAAGTAGATGAAGATTTTTAGAATAACAACTTTTCATATTAGTTTGATTCTGTATTCATAGGTTTGTAGAAGTTAGGATTAAGGTATTTTTCTCAACTCTGTTCATGTTATAACATTTTTGCTGTGAAGAAGAGGCATGTGATCTCTGCTGAGTCAAATTCAGTTTTGAGAACTGCAAAAGTAAACCAAGCATCTGTGATAATATCTTGTAGGCAGAGAAACTGCCCAATAATCTTACAAAAACCTCTGGAAGAGCATGACATTGTGAATGGATTCATGGAATTTATTTACCAAAAAAATTACACATATATTCTACATAATTAAAAAAAACGAATCTTTATTTCATAACCTTTGGATGGTAATATATTTTCCTCAAAAAGCATTTTATATTAAAAAAATATATATATATATATATATATATATATATATATATATCAGTTTTGATTATTTTTTTTTTTAAATCATAGATTTTTGGCCACCCTGGTTAAAGGGAACCTGTCACCGGGATTTTGGGTATAGAGCTGAGGACATGGATTTCTAGATGGCCGCTAGCACATCTGCAATACCCAGTCCCCATAGCTCTGTGTGCTTTTATTGTGTAAAAAAAAAACTGATTTGATCCATATGGAAATTAACCTGAGAAGTCCTGTCCCTGACTCATCTCAGGGACAGGACTCATCTGAGGTTAATTTGCATATGTATCAAATAGTTTTTTTTTACACAATAAAAGCACACAGAGCTATGGGGACTGGGTATTGCAGATGTGCTAGCGGCCATCTAGCAACCCATGTCCTCAGCTCTATATACAAAATCCCGGTGACAGGTTCCCTTTAAGGAACCACACAGCTCCGTCCATTGCTTAGTGCAATGCTCCTATACGTACTTAAAGGGGTTGTCTCATCTCAGACAATGGGGGCATATCGCAAGGATATGCCCCCATTGTCTTACAGGTGCGGGCCCCACCGCTGGGACCTGCACCTATATCGAGAACAGAGCCCCAAAAGTGGTGCAGAGTGCACTGCGTATGCGCAGCCGTCCTCCGTTCACTTTTTATGGGGTCGCCGAAAATAGCCGAGCACTGGCTTGGCTATTTCCGATGGGCCCATAGATGTGAATTGGAGCGGTGGCCGGTCATGCGCAGTGCACTCCCATTCACTTCTATGAGGACAGTGCTTGATGGTAGCCGGACTGGAGTCCTCCAGCCACCACTTCGCAGGTCTCCGTTCCCAATAAGACAATGGGGGCATATCCTAGCAATATGCCCCCATTGTCTGAGATGAGACAACCCCTTTAAATTAGCCTCCGCAGTCAAGTTTGTGACGATACTACTGACATCCAGCTTTCTCAGGATCCTGAATGGCATACCTGCCCAGTTATGCAGATATTCAGAACGGTAGGAAAGCAGGATGACTGCCCTGTGTCAGCCATATTGTCATGGGGTCATACACTATGAGGATCTACAGATGAAGAGATAGAAAAGCCTGAGAAAAACTGACCCCAAATGTGGTGAGTAAAGTGCAACTGTCTGTCTTGTTCACGGACTTCACGGTGGTGAGGCAGTCTGTAATCTGCAATAAGCCAGAGAAATAACCATGATGCCTGACATATGCACAGACCAGGCTGCAGCATAAGATCCAGACCACGTGGTGCCTTACTCACCCTGGACATGAAGTCACTTTCCATCCTCTCTTTGAGTACATCAGCCGGCTTTTGTTCATAGCATTTGTACGTCTCTAAGTATCTTGCAGCCTCCTCTGGACTATAGGAGAGAGTGAGCCATTATACTACAATGACAACACACACAGAAATAGCCATATACATCTACGTACCTCCTACACAGGATGTGTGTACTAAGAGTCCGATCCCACCAGTCTGGCATTTAGTCCTGCACTCACCACCACATGCTTTTTCTGGACTATTAGGTGCCAGGCCGCTGGAATTTGACTGTGTACATATCCCCGTGTTCACTTCTTACCTCCAGCTCAGCACCAATGTGCAGTCTGATAGGATACAGATCTTTGCCAGCTCTTTTAGAGTGAAATGTGGGTCTTTCTGCAAAAATAAGTGTGCAAGAAAGAAAAAAACTTCAGAATTTTACTGATCTGACCACCTCCTCCTAAATATTGTCTGGATCTTAAAACTTACCACATCCACCAGCACCAAAAGAACCCGGAGTGCATAGGACTGACCCAAAGACCTCAGCCGTGTGTGTATATATTCTGGATTCAGGTTGTGATACCGCAAACTAGAGAAGAAGATGGCGAGATTGTACCGCTGCAATGTGACCTGCAGATGGATTTACAGCTCTGTGTATTTCCAGTCTTTACTATAAAGCATGGAAAGTGCAACATTAAATGTTCGTAGCACCCCTCTATACATATTGGGGCAGATTTACTAATCCGCCAGATGGTGTACTCTTAGACAAGCTGGGTGATAAATGTGGTGCAGGGATAGACACTTCTCCAACTCTATACCATGTATTGTTTGGCTTACTTTGCGGTAAAATTGTAACGCAGTTTTGTAACTAAATGGCGAATGGACCCCTAACCCACACCACCATGCTGGGCTAGACACAGAACATTTGTATAAACACCAATGCGCCAAATTGCTCCATGTTCTGGTGAAATTTACCCCAGAAACTAGGCATGCTGACTTTAGTAAATGTGGGCCATTGGCTGTGAAGCAAATAGTCAGTTCTGGGGAGTCCTTTTGGTGCAGTCACATCTCAGTAGACTGGGGGCGCTGTTGACTGCAGTGGTCAAAATTGGTGGTATAACTGCCAGAAGGTGCTATGACTACCTCCCTTCACAAAGTGCAGCAACCTTGCCACTGATTATTATTGAAATGCTATTGTATACTTTCATATAGAGACTTACCTAAGAAAGAGGGCACAACATGTCTCCCCAAGGAGATAATCTGGCACAATTTCTCCAAACTCCCAGGGTATATTTCGAACATGCTTAAGAAGTGGGTTACCCCTCTGCAATAAAATGAGGCGGTGACTAGAACGGTACCTGAAGAAACAGCTTTAACCCTTTAGAGACCAGGCCTAGTTTCATTTTTTATTTTTCCTCCCCACGTTCCAATAGACATAACTTTTAAATTTTCCGTTCATATAGCCATATGAGGGCTTGTTGTTTGCGGGACAAGATGCATTTTGTTAATGCCACCAATGGGTTTTCCGGGAATAATTGACAGGATTTTCGGTTTAGGAAGGCAGACTGCAGTTATTTGGTAACAAGTAATTATTCCCAGAAAACCACTTTAAACGGATAGGTCATCATTATGAGATTGGCGGAGGTCCAACTCCAGACACCCACGACAATCAGCTGTTTGAGAAAGCCGCAGAGCTTACCACGCACACTGTCCATTTGATAGCGGCTGTGCTTGGCGCCACAGCTCAGCCCAATTCACTGGCCAAGTGACTGATGAATGTGATGTCATAGGCCTAAGTCCTCACAGACCCTTCAAACACCTGACTGGCCGGAGTGCGGGAGCCAGACCCCCACTGATCTGATACTGATGACCTATCTCGAGGATAGGACATTGATATGAAAAACCCCTTTAAAAAGAATTGAGCTTGGACCCTTATAACGATATATTATAAAATTAATCAGCTCAGAATTTTGCATCAGTTTAGATGACAGAAAAGGACATAATAGGTAGACCTTGTTCACTATTCTGCATTACCTGTCGAGGGCTAACCACAATACAGCTCCTCCCGCCTCCAGGCTTAAGAACTGGGATGGCCGTCTGTCCTGCAGTGGAACCGGTCACAGTCTTAGGATCCTCCTTGTCATTTAGATTCGAGGCCAAGGCACTGCTTTCCCTTTCAGATTTTGATTCTGGGCCTAAATATGTCTTCTCACACTGGACATTCACTTCCAGGCCCAAATTCAACTTCTCATGCAGAGGCTTCTGGCACGGAGGTTTCTGTTCAGGAACTTTGGCCTCCTTCTGAAAAATGTAATCTGCATAACTCCCGGCCGACCCCACAACGGATGGCTGAGCCGCCGCCGGGGCTTGAAACAAGGAACGTACCTAGCACCAACACACAAACAAAAGAGCCACGTCAGCTGTGGTCAGTGGTAGTGTGGTACCCTGCTATATGGCCCAACGTCACCTCTCCACATGCACCTATGTGCTGGAAAGTAACGCTAACAGGAGCCAAAGTGGTACCCCGAATCCCATGTATGTATATTTCTTCTTATGACAGGTACACTTTAAAGTAAAAGAAAAGATGGACAGGTTTGGGGAATGGGAGACCTTATGTTCCTCAAGAAACAATTATGAGAAAGTGTCCAAATATTCAGTACAGTCAGCCTAGCGCAAGTACATCCAGCAGCTACAGAATTGCTGTCCGGTCCTATTAAAGGGGTATTCCGGTTACCATAAATATAACTTATGTTTTAGACTAATTCATCATCAATAATTACCTAATATAATATAAATTTCACATATTTGCCGATCAGTAGTTCTAACAGTAGTTTTCTTCCTCTGCTACCCACTGTTTCCCCATAAATTACTATGGCACTGACCTGTAGTTCTGAGCCTTTGTCAGGTCGAGCATGCTCAGTGTGTTGCTATCAGTTCTCTAGCTAAATGTCTTGTGAAACAAAGGGCGTGTCAGTGTGCTGCTGATTACTGAGTAGAGGGGGCGTGACTGGTCGGTATATCAGGCAGCCAATCAATAATCATCAACACAGCAGGAAAGCTAAGGACTGTGGGGATTGTAGTTCTGTGAGGGAAGATCAGGCGCCATGACACTCTCAGTGTGCTGCAGGCTCACACAGGAGCTAGACAAATGGATTGCAAGGTAGATTGAAGCTCTGGTTATATGTATAGGTACAGGTTCTGGTTGGGTCCCAGCTTGCAGCCTTAATGACATTTTTTTTTAAATTAAGTTACTTTACTGGAATACCCTTTTAACTATAAATTCAACTTCTCATGCAGCGGTATTTGTCCGGCCGATTCTCTGCGTATTTGCCGGGTTGCGGACGGATCTCCGCTGGTCTATTCCTTCTTCTTTCGTATGAACTAACGTGGTGCTGGATGTTAAGCTAAGATTACTAGATTACAGCTCACGCCCCGGCCGGTGGCGTGATGCCGAGTGTATAATTCGTACCTCGCGCTGTTCCAAAGCAGATAGTGACGCCACTATACAGACTACGGTGAATAGTGGGTACCAGAATTCCTATCTACGCATTTCGGACAGTGCGCTGTCCTTCGTCAGGAAAAGGAATACGGCGATACCGCTTGGTACCTAATATTTATACACTCCTCTCTATGAGGGTTAAATCCCAAAATTGAGCTGTTTGCATTTGAATAAGGCAGGGATCAGTGGGGAGTGTGCACCCAGGAATCTAGAATCAAAAGATGTGGAGCAGAGGAGTGAATTGGTTAAGGTCATAGAGAGGAGTGTATAAATATTAGGTACCAAGCAGT
Organism: Bufo bufo; assembly: GCF_905171765.1. Classification (NCBI taxonomy): domain Eukaryota; kingdom Metazoa; phylum Chordata; class Amphibia; order Anura; family Bufonidae; genus Bufo; species Bufo bufo. The sequence goes on along the minus strand of NC_053394.1, from coordinate 165,114,738 downwards.
ATCGCCGGTGTTCTGGAATTTTCTGCTACCCGGAATATTTTGCTACCCACGTCGCTTCCGGTAGTGACGTGGGAGGTGTGTCTCTCACCTCGGCTTCTCATTGGCTCTGCCGGGGGTTTGTCGGCGCAGGCGCGGAGGATTCACCCATAGCGTGAACGCGCCGAGGGTAGCAGAAAATTCCGGACCACTGTGCATGCGTGAAAGACACGGCCGAAGGTAGCAGAAAATTCCGGCCCACTGCGCATGCGCGAAGAAGACCGACCGAAAGTAGCAGAAACTTCCGGCTGCCTGCACCGAGCCGAAGGTAGCATAAAATTCTGGCTTACTGCGCCGAGACGTCTTTTATAGCGAGCTGAAGGTAGCAGAAAATTCCGGCCCACTGCGCATGCGCGAAAAAGGACGGTTTGGTGCAGGCGCAGTAGAGCATTGTCAGTTAACAATAAAGTTTAACAAAATGCAAATATCTAGACCTCTTCAGCACCTCTGTGATGTTTACTTGACAGTATTAAGTCTATATTGTGGAAGATAGTTTTAAGGAAATGAAATAAAGATTTAAAATGTTATATTAGTCAGCAGTTCAAGCTAGACGTAATGTGGTCTGAGTGACCAATTAATAAAAATACTGTGAACCCGCCGAAGGTAGCATAAAATTCCGGCCCACTGCGCATGCGCGAAGCCGGAATTTTCTGCTACCTTCAGTCGTCTTCTTCGCGCATGCGCAGTGGTGTGAACGCGCCGAAGGTAGCAGAAAATTCCGGCCCACTGCGCATGTGCGAAGACGGCCGAAGGTAGCAGAAAATTCCGGCCCACTGCGCATGCGCGAAAAAGACGGCTGAAGGTAGCAGAAAATTCCAGCCCACTGCGCATGTGCGGAGAAGACGACCGAAGGTAGCAGAAAATTCCGGCTTCGCGCATGCGCCAGAATTTTATGCTACCTTCGGCGGGTTCACAGTATTTTTATTAATTGGTCACTCAGACCACATTACGTCTAGCTTGAAGTGCTGACTAACATTTTAAATCTTTATTTCATTTCCTTAAAACTATCTTCCACAATATAGACATAATACTATCAAGTAAACGTCACAGAGGTGCTGAAGAGGTCTAGATATTTGCATTTTGTTAAACTTTATTGTTAACTGACTCGGCGCTACTGCGCCTGCGCCAAACCGTCCTTTTTCGCGCATGCGCAGTGGGCCGGAATGTTCTGCTACCTTTGGCTCGCTATAAAAGACGGCTCGGCGCAGTAGGAGCCGAAGGTAGCAGAAAAAAAATTCTGGCCTACTGCGCATGCGCGAAGCTGGAATTTTCTGCTACCTTCGGTCGGTCTTCTTCGCGCATGCGCAGTGGTCCGGAATTTTCTGCTACCCTCGGCGCGTTCACGCGATGGGTGAATCCTCCGCGCCTGCGCCGACAAACCCCCGCCAGAGCCAATGAGAAGCCGAGGTGAGAGACACACCTCCCACGTCACTACCGGAAGTGACGTGCGTAGCAAAATATTCCGGGTAGCAGAAAATTCCGGAACACCGGATTCCTTTTCCTGACGAAGGACAGCGCACTGTCCGAAACGCGTAGATAGGAATTCTGGTACCCACTACTCACCGTAGTCTGTATAGTGACGTCACTATCTGCTTGGGAACAGCGCGAGGTACGAATTATACACTCGGCAACACGCCACCGGCCGGGGCGTGAGCCGTAATTTAGTAATCTTAGCCTAACATCCAGCACACTGTTAGTTCACACGAAAGAAGAAGGAATAGACACAGAGGAAACGCTAAGGAACAGGTAATTACCTAAAGCCTGTGTTATTTATTGGCAAGTGTGTCGGTGATACCTTCATTGTGGGCTGGCAGAGCGCCGTGTCATACTTATTGATATTTACAGTCTATACAGTTTAGCAGCGGTTTGTGCGGTGCCGCTGCGACACCAGCAGCCAAGTAGGTAAGCAGGAGTAAGAGAGCGCCAGGGGTACTGACTGCTAATATATTGTTATTATCCATATTGCTTCCATTGCTGGCTGGATTCATTTTACCATCACATACACGGCTCATATCCATGATTACGACCACCCTGCAATCCATCAGTGGTGGTCGTGCTTTCACACTATAGGAAAAAGCGTCAGCCTCTCTGTTGGCCGGGACCATGGGAGCACATATAGGCTACGGCTTTTTCCTATAGTGTGCAAGCACGACCACCACTGATGGATTGCAGGGTGGTCTGTAACCATGGAGGCGAGCAGTGTATAATGTGGTGGAAAAACGAATCCAGCCAGCAAAGGAAGCAATATGGATAATAACAATACATTAGTAAGTGGCTTGTATCAACTTTCTCTACATGACAAATGCCACTTACTGAAGTGACACAACCCCTTAAACTGTTTTTCTAGCTGTGTGACTGGTACTTTCACTGTGGTCATCTAAGAAGCCTCATCTCTAAACTACTAAGAGGTCATAAACACTTATTTAAGACACATTCTTATCAGTAATATAAGGATTGAGCTATAATGGGCGTTTATAATGTGAGAGAGCAGAGATAAGGAGGCCTCAGCTCCCCAGGTGACGGAGAAAAAAAAATCTACAAGCAGCTACTACAGCATCTCAGCTCTGTACACAAAGAAGGATTCCAAAATAAATAAGTACAATGCAATAATAAAAAAGAATTGCCCCCAAAGGTGTACATAGACTTTAATGATTGAGTGCCTAAACTGAGGACTTCTTTAATTCCCCATTCCCATCTCCGTCATGTGTAGCATCAATAGATAAGGTTATTAATGTCCAATAGACTGCTGTCCTCTGACTCCTCTTGGTGCAAACTGGCCTCAAATTAATTCAGGCTCCGACTCTATACTCCTTTACATTATACAGATAAAACCTCACCGGGGCTGCCTCGGGCTCCTGAGAAGGAATGATGAATCGTTTGTGTTCTCCTTCAGCTGCCTTAGCGTCTCCTCTTGGGATCTCCATTTCCTGGATTAGGAGCGTTTGTCAGTATCTAGAAAAGTGAAAACACGGAATGAGTAGCTTCCTATTAGGGTGAAATCCAGGCACAAATTAGGTATATGTAATATATGCATCCCCGATGTGCTAATAGAGAGGGTTCCAAATGGGTCACCCCTTCTTGGGCAAAGACATGGAAAGATGGTCCTCAGAGGGAAAACATATTCTGCAGTTTTCAAACCAGCACCTGGAACTCAATATTTTTGCATGTAATTAAGGATTTAGGTGCTGAGTTACTCAATAAAATGTATCTACATGGCGCCACCTGCTGAATGTTTTCTCTCGATTCTCTGTCCACCTTCCTGAGGTGGACACACATGCTCAATTCCATCCTTCAACTGCGTCCTGAGCTGTGATAGGTAGAGAGCGGCCACAGACAGGATACGCCCCCTGAGCTGCAGCAGAAAGGACACACCCCCTGAGCTGCCAGCTTGATATATATCTAGCAGAGCAATTGGAGCACTGAATGGGAGATCTTTGGACCCATGTGAGGTACAGGGATGGTTCTGGCTGCTTTATAAAGAGATTGTCATGTACTATATGATGTCTGATTTTCATTTTTTTTACATTAATCTTGGGATAACCCTTAAGGACGAGCGGCGTACATGTACCTGCTCATACAGGGCCTGGCTGTCAGTAACAAAAATAATATTATCAAGCGATCAAAAAGTCTTGTGTACCCCAATATGGCACCAATGAAAGGATCACTTCATCCTGCAAAAAACTGAGCCCTCACACAAGACCATTGCCAGAAAAATAAAAAATATGGCTTTCAGAAACCGGCAACACAAAAACATGATTTTTTTCAAAAACGTTTTTGTGTAAAACGGAAAAAAAAAATAATATATACATATTTGGTATCAACACATCTGTAACAACCAGATCTATAGAAAAATCACAATCTACCGCATCGGGTGAACATGTGCAACAGGAGCTCATTTGCATCCCATTCTTCCCAGAGGAGCATGTATGGCCTATAAGCCTCCTCCCGGAGAGATAGTACCCCCCAAAAAAACACAAAAAACAAGCACTCACACAACGCCCCAGCCAGAATAGGAAAAAAATGGTGCCACAAAAACATGATGCTTTTGATGACTTGTCCTCAGGATAGGTCATCAGCACCTAATTGGTGGCAGATCCAATGCCCGGGACCTCCGCTGATCAGCTTCCTCTATTCAAGTGAATGGGGCAAAGCTGCAATACCAGGCACAGCCACTATACAATGTACAGCGCTGTGCCTGGTACTAGGACCAATGACAGTAACGCATACCGCAAAAGGGGTTGACTCTTTACGACAACCGCTGGATAGCCCCTAATAGGATGCCAAAGAGGGAGGGTACCCCCATGTATTATCCAGAGAGGACAAACAGCGTTCCTTGCTCCACTGCAGCAGGCGCATCCATTACAATGACCGGCATCTAATACCACGTTCCTGTAGCGAACATTCATATACAATGAACATTTTTCACTGGGTCAACTTTGGTAAAAAGAAAAAGACAACCCCTTTAAGGCAATTAATCTATTATATCTAAATATCTTGCCAATGACAATTGTAGTAAAAGCCTCATTCATGTCCTGTGACCACATGTGATCACTGGACAGGAAATCGACCTTCTGGCACAATGCAAGGTTTCCTAGCAGAAGTCTGGGACAGCTGTGACGCAGGCAAGGTTGGGGGTCACCCAGCTTTCCCAGTAATGGCAAAGCACTACATTTGGATGTTTACCATGGCTGTGGGGACATCAGAGTCTGGCGGTGCTCCCAAGCTCCACAGCGCCCTCCCATGGGTGCGGCCGCCTTCTCCACCGGCTCCCCTCGATGTGATATTCTCTGCAACAAAAACATAGCACAACGTCAAACATGGCGGCTGTGGAGGCGAGGCCCCCCTCTGGCCTACTGGCACTTGTAGTTCTACAAAAGCCAGTGAGACACCCTATAGTCCACCTAGGTGAGAGACCCGTCACTGCTGAAACTACGCCCCCAATGTGATTTCAGTAACTGGCAGTGTTATCTGGGCGCTATATGGCACACTACAGACGAGGAACATACATGCTGAGCCTTGCAGTGCTTATTTCTCACAGTAATAACTGACATAGCCGAAGGCATGCTGGGACTTGTAGGTAAATCCTCCCTTGCAGTATCCACCCCATAGACCATAATGCCCCGGGCGCACAGCTGGATAGTACAGTATATAACGCCGATCTCACCCTGTCAGGCTCAGAAGGGTAGCGACTAAACTCCAGACACGAAACGGACCTTCTGACGTCACACTATCACGTGACCTTTCTAGGTCACGTGGCTCGGCAGCCAGCGCGCGCTTCTATTTCAGTGCTGTTACCATTACAGTAGGAAGGTTAGGCATGGCTGCTCTGCGCACCAGCGTCTTTAGCACTGACAGGGGAGAGTGTTTGCCTGAGAGGTACATGTGAAGCCTGTGGAGGGGGCTGACCTGTGGGATTGTATGATGGGGGGGCTCTATGGTGTGGGATTGTATGATGGGGGGGCTCTATGGTGTGGGATTGTATGATGGGGGGGCTCTATGGTGTGGGATTGTATGATGGGGGGGCTCTATGGTGTGGGATTGTATGATGGGGGGGCTCTATGGTGTGGGATTGTATGATGGGGGGGCTCTATGGTGTGGGATTGTATGATGGGGGGGCTCTATGGTGTGGGATTGTATGATGGGGGGGCTCTATGGTGTGGGATTGTATGATGGGGGGGCTCTATGGTGTGGGATTGTATGATGGGGGGGCTCTATGGTGTGGGATTGTATGATGGGGGGGGTCTATGGTGTGGGATTGTATGATGGGGGGGCTCTATGGTGTGGGATTGTATGATGGGGGGGCTCTATGGTGTGGGATTGTATGATGGGGGGGCTCTATGGTGTGGGATTGTATGATGGGGGGGCTCTATGGTGTGGGATTGTATGATGGGGGGGCTCTATGGTGTGGGATTGTATGATGGGGGGGCTCTATGGTGTGGGATTGTATGATGGGGGGGCTCTATGGTGTGGGATTGTATGATGGGGGGGCTCTATGGTGTGGGATTGTATGATGGGGGGGCTCTATGGTGTGGGATTGTATGATGGGGGGGGCTCTATGGTGTGGGATTGTATGATGGGGGGGGCTCTATGGTGTGGGATTGTATGATGGGGGGGGCTCTATGGTGTGGGATTGTATGATGGGGGGGCATTGTAATATTGGATGCAGGGGGGTTGCTGTGTGATTTTGTTTGCAGGCTGCTATCTGGGGGGCCACGTTGTATGTCACATGTTTTGCTAAATAGAACAGGTTTTCATCTTCTCCGCACCCGATATTTATTCTTATATATTTTCTACTGTACAAGTCGAAGTGAAAGCTGCAGGTTTTACTGTTTCTAATAAAAACTTATTGTTGAACCCAAAAACATGTATTCTATATTTTTATGTTCATTTCTCTATTTTTTTTTAAATAATTTTTTATTGCAGTTTTTCTGTATTCTCGGCGCTTGTAGCTGTGCATAGAGACGGCCGCAGACGTAAATAATGGTCAGTGTTGAGTGAAGCTTCAGATGCTTCATTCAAAACTTGGGAATAATACTGTACAGTGTAGGGGTGCATCGAAATTCCGGCAGCCGAAAATATCGGCCGAAAATGTACCTAATCCATTTCGGCCGATATTGTTACATATCGGCCGAAAATATGGGGTGTGGGATTTGTCGCTCACCATCTGCGGGCGGGCGGTTTACTTTGAGTCACTGCATCTTTATTTTACCTTACAATCATGACGCTCCAGTAACAACTCTGCAGGCAGAGCGGAGGGTGGCGTAACGTCACTTACTCACGTGATGCACCTGCTCCGCCTCCTTTATTCATAAAGTGGGCGGAGCAGGTGCGTCACGTGAGTAAGTGACGTTACGCCGCCCTCCGCTCTTCCTGCAGAGTTGTTACTGGAGCGTCATGATTGTAAGGTAAAATAAAGATGCAGTGAGTGTAGAGTTGTTGCGATACCAAATTTTTGATTCGGTTTCGATACCATGAAAAAGTATTGCGATACTCGATACCATTCGATACCACGCGAAAAAAATAAACAAAAAAAGCCACGTGCATTCCTCATTTTTAAAAATGGCGAATCGCGCAGTTTTTATTTTATTTTTTCTGTTCCGGCATTCACCACCTAGATTTTTTTTTTTATATTTTAATAGTTTGGACTTTTCTGACGTGGCGATGTAATATGTTTATTTATATATTTTATATGTGAAATTGGGAAAAGGGGGGTGATTTATACTTCATATTTTAGTGTTTTTTTTTTTTCACTTTTTATTTAATAACTATTTCCCCCCTTAGGGGCTAGAACCTGGGATCTTTCATCCCTTTTCCTATTCACCCTGATAGATCTCTATCAGGGTGAATAGGACTCCACACTGTCCCTGCTGCTCTGTGCTTTGTGCACACAGCATCAGGGATGTTACCATGGCAACCAGGGCTTCTGTAGCGTCCTGGCTGCCATGGTAACCGATCGGAGCCCCAGGCTTACACAGCTGGGGCTCCGATCAGAAGCTGCCACTGCACCACCAATGAGGGGGAGTGGAGAGGTCCCTGTGGCCACTGCCACCAATGATTTTAATACTGGAGGGTTGAGAGGGGCCGGCGCACTGTGCCACCAATGATTTTAATGGGATGGGGGGGGCACACTGCACCACCAATGATTTTACCCCTTTATACAGGAGGCGGGTACTAGCAGATCAGCGGCAGTTAACTGCCGCTGATCGCAGCTCCCTGTCAGGGGCAGGGTGCCGGCAATGCGATTCTGCTGCCGGCACCCGCCTCCTGTATGTGTTAAAGACTGACTACTGTATATGAGTCCAGACTTTCACTATTAGGCCACACAGAGCGGCGCCCAGCGATGTCTCAGCACTCACCATTAGTCCTGGGCGCCGCTCCGTTCGCCCGCAGTGCCCCATTACTGTCTCCTCTCCTGCTCCACATGCTGCTGATTACTATCGGAGCGATGGGAGGAGACATCAGCTTCACTAGTGGGCGTTCCTTCTCCCTGGCTGTAGCGCTGTCCAATCGCAGCGCAGGGAAAAGGAACGCCCACTAGTGAAGCTGATGTCTCCTCCCATCGCTCCGATAGTAATCCTATCATTGGTGGCGCAGTGCGCCCGCCCCTCCTCCGCCCCTCTCTTCTCATTGCCGCCCCTCCTCCGCCCCTCTCTTCTCATTGCCGCCCCTCCTCCGCCCCTCTCTTCTCATTGCCGCCCCTCCTCCGCCCCTCTCTTCTCATTGGTGGCAGCGGCAGCAGCACAGGGGGAGGGAGGACAGCTTCCTTCTCCCCGTGCTGCTGAGAGAGAACATGAGCGCGCCGATAGCAGCGCGCTCATGTTCAGAGATACTAGACTGCGCAGAAGCGCAGCCCAGTATCGAAAAAACGGAAATCCCGGTATCGTATCGATACCGGGACAAAAGTATCGATTGGGTATCGAAATTTCGATACCCGCAACAACCCTAAGTGAGTGATACTGTGAGTAGCAGGGCCGGGGCTGTTATGGGTAGGGGGATCGGTCTATGGCACTGCTATGGGGAGGGGGGGGGATCTGTGCACTGTTATGCCCATAACAGTGCACATATCCCCCCCTCCATAACAGCGCCACCCACAAATCCCCCTCTCCATAACAGCGCCACCCACAGATCCCCCTCTCCATAACAGCGCCACCCACAGATCCCCCTCTCCATAACAGAGCCACCCACAGATCCCCCCCTCCATAACAGAGCCACCCACAGATCCCCCTCTCCATAACAGAGCCACCCACAGATTCCCCTCTCCATAACAGAGCCACCCACAGATCCCCCTCTCCATAACAGCGCCACCCACAGATCCCCCTCTCCATAACAGTGCACAGATCCCCCTCTCCATAACAGTGCACAGATCCCCCTCTCCATAACAGAGCCACCCACAGATCCCCCCCCTCCATAACAGCGCCACCCACAGATCCCCCTCTCCATAACAGCGCCACCCACAGATCCCCCTCTCCATAACAGCGCCACCCACAGATCCCCCTCTCCATAACAGCGCCACCCACAGATCCCCCTCTCCATATATAATATGATTTATTAAATTCATGAAAAAGAATTATTAATAAAATCATTAAAAAAAAAGTATTTGAGCAAAAAGGCAGTTTCGGTCAAGGGCATCCAGAATTTTCGGTTTCGGACCAGAATTTTCATTTCGGTGCACCCCTAGTACAGTGATTAGTCTCTGTACAGTCTAAGGCTACATTCACACGTCCGTGGTGTGTTGCGGACCCGTAAATTGCGGGTCTGCAACAAACCAGCCCGTCGCCCCCATAGAAATGCCTATTCTTGTCCGCAAGCTGCGGACAAGAATAGGACATGCTCTATCTTTTTGAGGAGCTGCGGACCCAAAATCGGGGCCGCGCTCTGCAATTGCGGCTGCAGACAGCACACTGTGTGCTGTCCGCATCCATTCCGTCCCCATAGAGAATGAATGGGTCCGCACCCATTCCGCAAAATTGCGGAAAGGATGCGGACCCATTTTGCGGACGTGTGAATGGAGCCTTACAATGTATGGGCTCCTCGGAGCCGAAGTAAGTTATTCACGAAGTTGCACGAGACTCCATTGAATAACTCAGGTAGTTGATTTTTAAAGTGGAAAAACACTTTAAAACTTTAATCAGAACGCTGCTTCGGTTCAGAGGTTCTAGAATGGACCGAAGCCGAGTTCGGTTTCAAGTTTTAAAGTGTTTTTCGACTTAAAAAATCAACTACCTGAGTTATTCAGTGGTGTCTCTCGCAACTTCATGAATAACTAACTTCGGCTCCTCGGAGCCCATACATTCTAAGACTACGTAGATTAATCACTGTACAGTATTAATCCGAAGTTTTAAATGAAGCGACTTCGGATGAAGCCTCCAACGCTCACGGCCCTTGACACCAACAATGGCCTAACAGACGCACACATTACACCGCCCCGCGGATCTGTGAGGAGCAGCATTTACCGCTACAAGGGGACTCCCTGTACAATGCTTTAACCCCTTTGTGACCACCCAACGTAAATATACAGTCCTGATCAAAAGATCACTTGAAAAATGGCAAAAAATCCTATTTATCATGGCTGGATCTTAACAAGGTTCCAAGTGGAGCTTCAACAAGCAACAAGAAGAGATGGGAGGGAGACAAAACATTTTTTGAGCATTCAATTTAATGAAAACAACGAATAAACTGAAACAGGCTGTTTTTTAGCTGATCAAAAGTTTAGGACCAAACCTCCAAAAAAAACTAAACCAACTTCCAAACATGAACTCAGTAATGAGTAGCTCCGCCGTTATTGTTTCGGCATGCTTGATGCAAGCGTTTCCATGAGGTGAGTGGGAACATTTCTCCAAGTGGTGAAGACGGCCGCACGAAGGCCATCTACTGTCTGGAACTGTTGTCCATTTTTGTAAACTTCCCTTGCCATCCATCCCCAAAGGTTCTCAATTGGATTTAGATCAGGGGAACACGCAGGATGGGCCAAAAGAGTGATGTTATTCTCCTGGAAGAAGTCCCTTGTCCTGCGGCCATTGTGTACTGTAGCGTTGTCCTGTTGAAAAACTCAATCGTTACCACACAGACGAGGGCCCTCAGTCATGAGGAATGCTCTCTGCAACATCTGGACATAGCCAGCAGCCGTTTGACGCCCCTGCACTTCCTGAAGCTCCATTGTTCCACTGAAGGAAAAAGCACCCCAGACCATTATGGCGCCCCCTCCACTGTGGCGCGTAGAAAACATCTCCGGTGGGATCTGCTTGTCATGCCAGTAACGTTGGAAACCATCAGGACCATCAAGGTTAAACTTTTTTCCCACCTTTTAATGTCCCATGTTTGGTGCTCTCTTGCAAAGTCCAAACGAGCAGTTCTGTGGCGTTCAAGGAGACGAGGTCTTTGAAGATGTTTTTTGTTTTTGAAGCCCTTCAGTCTCAGATGCCGTCTGATGGTTATGGGGCTGCAGTCAGCACCAGTAAGGGCCTTGATTTGGGTCGAGGATCGTCCAGTGTCTTGACCGACAGCCAATTGGATCCTCCGGCTCAGGGCTGGTGACATTTTTTTGGGTTCTTCCACTTGACTTTTTTGTTCCATAACCCTCAGGATCATTTAAAGGGTTTCTACCACCAGAAATACCGTTATGTAGCTGACTGATATAGCGATGCGCTAATGTCAGCACTACATAACAGTATGTTTCTAACATTAGTCCCTGCAGCACTATGCTAATGAGCCTCTAGGTGCTATGTGGGCGTAAAATCAGCACCTAGAGGCTCCGTCCACTCACCCTTTATCCCGCCCAGGTCCAGTGTTCTGCCCGCCCCGCTCCTCTTGATTGATGCCAGTGTTCTCTGCATCGTTGGCGAAATCCCGCGCCTGCGCCGTTCACTTCGGCGCAGTGAGTGAAGGCCGCTCTCCTGAAGCCGGCTTCCTCACTGTGACGTATCCGGCGCAGTGAGGAATCCAGCACCAGGATTGCATCATTCACTCACTGTGCCGAAGACAGAAGTGAACGGCGCGGGATTTCGTCAACGATGCGGTGGACTGTGCCATCAATCAAGAGGAGCGGGGCGGGCAGAACAGAGGACCTGGGCGGGATAAAGGGTGAGTGGACGGAGCCTCTAGGTGCTGATTTTACACCCACATAGCACCTAGAGGCTCATTAGCATATAATAAAAGTGCTTTTTTTTTACAAAAACGGCTGCAGGGACTAATGTTAGAAACATACTAATGTCAGTCAGCTACATAACAGTATTTCTGGTGGTGGAAACCCTTTAAGAAATTCCAAATGACTGTCTTCCTGCGTCCCACCTCAGCAGCGATGGCGCGCTGTGAGAGACCCTGCTTATGCAGTTCAACAACCCGACCACCTTCAAAAAGGGAGAGTTTTTTTGCCTTTGCCATCACAACGTGTGACTACTTGACAGAAAATGACAATGAATCCACATCTTTGCACAGATTTGGCCTTTTAAAGGCATGTGGTCCTAAAATTTGGATCAGCTGAAAAACTGCCTGTTTCAGTTTAATCGTTGTTTTCATTAAATTGAATGCTCAAAAAATGTTTTGTCTCACTCCCATTTCTTCTTGTTGCATGTTGAAGCTCTACTTGGAACCTTGTTAAGATCCAGCCATGCTAAATAGGATTTTTTGCCATTTTTCAAGTGGTCTTAAACTTTTGATCAGGACTGTACCTCGGTGGGTGGGTATTTAAATATGGCAGCCGCTCTCGAGCACCATACCTGCTGGGTGCTGTTTTAACCCCTTAAGGACCCATGATGTACATGTATGTCATATCTTGATGGGACTTAAAAGACCCATGACGTACATGTACTTCATGAGGTCTGGGGGAAGATCGGGGTGGAATCGCTGCACCATGGCTGCTCTTACCGGTAGGCAGATATGCCGGGAAAGAGCAGCATGGTGCCGATCCACCCCCCTGCAGCTCCAAGCGCTGCGATTGGATGATCAATGTGTCGGTCACATCGCAGCACAGGAAGCTGTCAGCAGCTGCGGGGAGGGTCGGGAGGAGGTCAGGGGACAGTGGCCAGTGCTGAGCTGGTCAGCACCGGTCACATCCGAGGTGAGGCAGGGGACACCAGTGTTTTGGGTCCCCTGCCAGCGCTGCGATTATCTAAAACAACGCTCCAGCCAATGGCAGCGCTATAGCTGCACAGGAAGAGGCAGAACGTCCCTGCATGCAGCCATTCTAGCTGGTGACTGCTTGCAGAGAGGTTCTGTGCTGCTGTGGCTTGCTGGGACTTGTGCTGCACCACCACTACAAATTTAACGCCTTTGCATGCTGAAAAGAAGAATGAACAACAACATCTGGAATAGCTGCACAATTTATTTTTTTTTTCATTTGCAGCTGTTCCAGATCCCTCTGTTCCTGTCCCCCCCCCCAGGCTTTTTTTTACGGACACCATTTGGTCCGTGCACTTTTTTTGGTATTTTATTTAATTTTTTAACCATTTTCCAGCTCTGCATCACTTTTTCTGTGTGCGAGCAGTGACTGCTAAGTGCTTTTCAGTGCATACCTCCCTGATCAGCACCTGCGGATTATTTGTGCAGATTTGTTTGTAAATTTTTTTCATATTTTATTTTTTTGGGTTAAAAAAGAACTGGTAGTTAGGGCTTTATATAAATATATATAGAGTTATATATTTATATATATATATATATATATATATATATATAATAGCAGCACGCACAATCAGTAGCATCTGCACATTTGTGTGTGAAAAAATAACTGCAGTTAGTGGTAGTTAGTTAGATATATCTATCTATCTCTATCTCAATTTCAGTTAGTGTCAGTTTAGATTTCAGCACGAACGCACCATCTGCATACGTGCCTTTTGCAACCACTGAGCACCGATCAGTAGTGTCCATTATTGATCGCGACTGCTCAGTTTGCGCTACAAGTAATTTTTTTTTTGCAGAAAATGTTTTTGTTTTTTTTAGAACTTTTCTTCTAATTTGAAATTTATTACAAGCCCCTTCACGTGACATACACTCCCCACACTAAATAAAGGTTTACACGTTTCACACGTCACACCCCAATAAAATAAAAATGTCCCATTCATCCCAACGACTATTCTCAGCTGAAGAGGCATTCGCCATGCTTGCCTCCGATACAGAGTCTGCCAGTGGGGAAGAAGAGGGTGCCACTTTCCTCTACTCCCTCATCATCATCCGCTGATGAGGGACCCTTTAGAGCAGGCATGCTCAACCTGTGGCCCTCCAGCTGTTGGAAAACTACAACTCCCACAATGCCCTGCTGTAGGCTGTTCGGGCTTGCTGGGAGTTGTAGTTTTGCAACAGCTGGAGGGCCGCAGGTTGAGCATGCCTGCTTTAGAAGGTGCCACAGGGTAGCAGCGGAGGCAGCCCCCCAGAGTGAGCCCACATGGACCCCACCCCCTGACGATTATCAGCCCCAAATTCCGGAGTTCATGGGTCACTCAGGATTTCTGATAGATTGTGCGGACTTCACTGAGCTAGATTTTTTCAAAATCTTCTCTGAAGATTTTGTAAATCTAATGGTGGCCCAAACCAACTTATACGCCCAACAATTCATTGCTCAGAAACCTAGTTCGCCATATGCTAGACCCCTAGGTTGGACCCCAGTAGATGCAGCAGAGATGATGAAGTTTTGGGGACTCGTGCTGCATATGGGCGTAGTAAAGAAGCTAAACGTCAGACAATATTGGAATTCTGACATTTTCTACCAGTCTCCAATTTACAGTCAGACCATGACCCGGAAGCGGTTTAAATGGCAGCAAAAATCCATGTCTGCCAATTCAGGCCTGCAAAAACCATATTTTGCACTTTGCCTGTAGAGGCCTGCTGTGCGCCAATACAGCAGACTACGAGCACACATGGGGTGTTCGCAAAATGGGGAACATATACTGGGGTGCACTTTCTCCTTTAACCCCTTGTGTAAGTGAAAAATTGGGGTCTGCTAGTAATTTTTCATTTTTACAAATGTGTGCTTCGAAATCCTCTCTCTAGTATTTCTGCCTTCTGTGAGACTCCTGTTTGGTAAAAAGTCCCCTTTCCACCCCTTAAAATGTTTGTACGGGGATGTATATTCTGGAATGGGGTCACTTTTAGGGGTTTCCACTCTAGGGCCACCTCTGGGTGTCTTCATATGCGACATAGCTCCCAATTACCATTCCAGCTAAATCCTCTCTCCTAACCGCCATATGGTGCTCCTTCCACTCTGAAGCCTGCCGTGCGGCTATACATCATGTGGGGTGCATTTTGTCCTGTTACCTCTTGCGAAAGTGAAAAATGTGGGTGTAAAGCAACTGTTTCTGGAAAAAATTGTGTGTGGTAGACAGAGGTAGATTTGGTTAGCAAATGTTTGGCAAAAGAAAATCATTTCTAGGTTCGTCCACTAGTAACATGTCCACTCCTGCCGCCACTGCAAACCCACTACAGCCAGACGACATCTCCTGCACCTTGTCCGTCATGATCCACACCGTCACTCCTGCAACCAACTGCTACTACAACTGCAAGGCCAGACATCTTCTGCACCTGTATTGCCATCTGGTGTATGGGAAATAGACAGTTCACTGTAAGCAGGCTAAACTCCATACCTGAAGAGGACCTCACCAGCAGGAGAACCTCTCTGTAGGTAACACATAGAACAGGTCCATCTGGTGTATGGGAAATAGACAGTACACTGTGAGCAGGCTAAACTCCATACCTGAAGAGGACCTCACCAGCAGATCTGATGGGGCCACATGCTGAGCTTTCCTTTGACCATGATGATGGTGAAATCACAGGTTACCGGCAGAGTATTGCAATCTGAATACTTTGATGGGAACATTTCACAGATAACTCTTGATGAGTAGAAAATTTGAGCCGATACTTTAGTTTTCTCGGACACTGGACGGCGGACATTTCTCAGTGATTAGAGGCTCCTCTGCAGCATCATCTGAGCTCCCACCCTGTTCTCACAGGACTCGGGGTGAAGTATGTCCATGATACGGATTCATGTTTTATGGTGATATTAAACAGTTAGGCCTCCTGCACACAAACGTTTTTTGTTTCCGTTTGGCAGAACGCTTTTTCAATTCCATATATGGAACCATTCATTTCAATAGGTCCGCAACAAAACGGAATGTACTCCGTATGCATTCAGTTTCCGTTTTTCAGTTCAAAGATAGAACAGGTCATATTATTGCCCGCAAATCATGTCCCGTGGCTCCATTCAAGTCAATAGGGCTGCAAAATGAACGGATACAGAATGTATCCGTATGTTTTCCGTATTTGTTCCATTTTTTTGCGGAACCGTCTATTGAAAATGTTATGCCCAGCCGAATTTTAGAATGTAATTACTGTATATGCCTTGTTTCCGTTCCTCAAAAAACGCAAACCAAACGGAAAAACGGAACGGAAGCTGAGACAGTACTGAAACAAAAAAAAAGTAAAAACGGATCCTTTTAAAACGGACCGCAAAACCATCTGGTCTTCTGCAGGAGGCCTTATAAGGATTAAAAATAAAAAAGAGATTTTCTACCACTCATCTGTTCATCTTTATTTGGCAAAATTAATTGTAATGGATCACATACCACAAAGGGTTAAGAAGGTCCTTACGGAGTATGGAGTTTAGCCAATTCACTTTGAATCTGCTAAATCCCATCATAGTTCCGTACCTGACCACCAGGGGGCCGAGAGGTCCGCACCGTGTCTGGAGTTTAGCCAAATCACTGTGAGCTGGCTAAACACTAGCTCTGTTCCGGACCCGTCCACTAGGGGGCTAAGAGGTCCGTACCGTGTCTGGAGTTTAGACGGCTCTTAGAGACCTGGCTATTTCCCATACTGCAAAAGGACCAGGTCCGTTTGGTGTCTGGAGTTTAGACACAACCGGCTCAGAAGTGAATTCCCCGGGTGCCGCACGCAACTACATCCGGGTGAACAGGAAGTCGCAGTGTATCCTGGGAAACGTAGTCTCTGCTATTTACAGCCATGGCTGACTGTAGATTGGAGCTGCTCCTGTAGGATCTTTTATATTTTATATATATATACACACACACACACACACACACACACACACACTGAAAGGATATATATATATGTTAAGCAGAATCAAAATAGAAAAAAAGGCTGAAAAAGCTCAATTTAAATAATGGCACCAGATTATATATATGTATAATCTGGTGCCATTATTTAAATTGAGCTTTTTCACCCTTTTTTTTCTGTTTTGATTTTGCTTAACAAGAATGTTTTCGTTTTCTTTTTTAGTTTTTCTTCCGTACAAGACCCCTAACTTTTTACTTTTATTTTCACACGGTCTTATAAAGGCCTATTTTTACGGGACGAGTTTTACTAATCTTTTTTTTTACCAAATCTCTTTTTATTGAAATAGGCATTTGTTACACTTACAATTATGGATCCAATAACAGTTGCAATAGTCATAACATTTACAATAACAATAACAATTGGAAAGATGTTTGCATTCAGACAGCTTTTTCCTGGGTGTTGTTACATCCCTTCGGGTGTAATGTAGATTCGGAGGTGGGAGAAGGCTACTGGAATCTTAGAGTAGCCTATCCTAGATGGATGAGAGCATAATAGTAGATCTGAAAGGTGGGTGCTATTTGCACATAACAGGGGAGCAGTGAGGGGGGATGGGTGTGTGTCTGTTGTAGATATCAACTAAGAGAAAGTCCTAGTGTGATTGGAGGCATAAGATGTAGGGAATGATGGTATCATCTTTGTTTTAAAGATATTAGGCAGAATGGTCAGGAGTATTCATCACCTGCTGGTCTTTGGTTTTAGAGACCAGGGTGGAGTCCTGGGTGTATCATAGGGTTATAGATATGTTCATCCCACGGCCAAGGCGCACCTGCGTCAGCCGAGGTAGGAACACAGCTGCTAGTGAAATTCCCTGTACACCTTCCAGGGTCCCCATATTTTAAGGAACCTATTGCGTGAGGGGATTTCCCAATGAGCGAGTTCCTCAAAGCGGTAGATTTGGTCAACTTTTTCGGTCAATGCTGAATTGGTTGGAGCAGAACAGCTCCTCCAGCTCCTTATTTTTGTTTCAGGCCTTTTTTATCTTGAACCATATTAGTGTTTTTTTTAAATAATTTTATATAATTAAAAGTTATGTTTTATTTCATACCTTCTGTGAACATATACTGCCAGCATGGTGTGGCTATTGGCATTTCGGTGATATATCCACTCCTGGTTTTGGCTTACAAATACTGAAGCAAAATACTGAGGTGTGAAATAATAAAATAAGCTATACTCACCCATTTCATCCTCCTCCTCTTTCATGGTCCCCTCTTCATTTCTGGGATTTGTTTGCTTGGCTGCAGCAGTTATGTGTCTGTATATCCCGCATGACGACTGCAGCCAATCACTGGCTTCTGCAGTCTCTCTTATACCACTGAGGGCGGTGATTGGTTGTAGAGGTCATGTGGGGTATACATGCAGCTGTATAAACGAAAACTGGTGTGGATTATCAGGGAGGCAGCACTGGAGGTGGTGGGGCATTAAACCGATGAGCTTGGCTACTTGTTATTTTTTTACCGCAATAACTAGCAGTGGCACAATTTTTAAGTAACTTGGAAAACCGTTTGGGTGTATAGACACACATGGCAAGTGCACTGCGGGTTTTGCACAGCAGATCTGATCTGAAACCATCAGGAGCAAAATCGCCACTAGGGGTCACTTTTTGGGGACTTTTTATTTCAGATCTTCAGCATTTTTCAGCCATTACAGTATAAATCCCTAAATTAGGCCTCAAATATGCATGATGCACTTCAGGAAACACAGTATAATAATTATATAGCTGAATTTTTACAGCTGCACAAATTTGGCAAAACATATTGGGCACTGAAATGGCTTAATTGTGGAGACATTGCAATTTTCACTTTTCACTATCCACTACACATTGATTTCTGAAGACACCTACATCCCTTGAAAAATTCTTTGAGGGTTGAAGTTTCCAAAATGGGGTAATTTCTTGAGGGTTTATACTGTAGGGGCAGGGACAGACTGGGGAGTTAAAGTGGCCCTGGAAAAAACCTAAATGTAGCCCTATTTTGTAGGCGGGTCCTAATTGACAGAAGGTGGGGAAACACAAGTAGACAGGGCTAGCAATACTGTACTTCAACACAAAATACCCCCCCCCCCCCCCAGCAGAACCAAATATCACAGTACAGCACAAAGTACTGCATGAGGTGAACCAAATACTACAATGCAGCACAAAATAGTGTCTCCCTCACAACAGTATTCAATTAATGCTGAGAGCATCAGATCCTTATGTACTCAGCCAGCGGCCATGAGTAGGGCTTGTGCGGCTCTCTTGGCATCTGCCCACCAAGGGTACTTCAGGGTCCCAAAAACCATTTGAGCAAAATCTGCCCTTAAAAAGCGATATGGCTCTCCTTCCCTTCTGAGCCCTGTGGTGCACCCATACAGCAGTAGATGAGCATTTATGGTGTGTTGCCGTATGCAGGAGAAAATGGTTAACAAGTTGTTAGGTGCAAATGAAACATTTGGGGCTAAAGCCACATTTTATTGTAAAAAAAAATTAATTTTTCATTTTCTAGTATTTCTAAATTCTATAAAAAGCTTGTTGGGTCAAAGTGCTCACTTCACCCCTTGAACAGTTCCTTGAAGTTTCTTGAGGGGTGTAGTTCCCAAAAGAGTGTCACCTTTTGGAGGTTTCCAGTGTAGGGGTACTTCAGGGTCTCTTCAAACGCGACAATGCACCTAAAAATTATTTCAGCTAAATCTGCCCTCCAAAAGCTATATGGCACTCCTTCCCTTCTGGATCCTGAAGTATGCCCACACAGTGGTTTACAAGCACATATGGGGTGTCGTTGTATTCAGGAGAAAATGAGGCTCAACAACATTTTATTGTAAAAATTGTAGTTCAATATCACAACTATGGGAGATGGTGAGAGCATTGCCCACCAGATCTCATCTGGAAGCACAAGTGGCCTGTATCGAGACCAAACAGGCCCAGGCCCGGCAAGCAGTGCACGAGACTGTACAATCGCTGACTGACAGTCACCACACTTGAACAACAATGCTCAACTTCAACAGCTACTCTGTCTTCCTTCTGTGTTACTATGGATGCCCATACTACTCAAATGAAGGATTTTTCTCTCCATTTGGATGACGTGGAAAATAGAGGTCACTAATGACATCCTTATATGACTCTGTGGTAACCATCTTTAACAAAGTAATGGACAGCAGAGGTCGTTTGCGCCGAACATGCGAACATATGGCGATGTCCGCTGGCGCCATATTCTTTTGCATTGCACCCAACTTTGACCTATGACACACACATCAGGTGGGATGTGGGCTACCCGATCTGGTAGCCATTTTACATTCTGTGTTTTGCTAGTGTAGGGAGAGGTTGCTTTGTGGAGCAGGGACAGACTGTCAGGACACCAAATGCTAGCTAATAGGGCCATAAAAGTCCTTTTAAGGACTGGTATAGGTGTGCTATCGATAGGTGTGATAAACTGAGGGGTGTGATATACCTATAATATGCTTTCTAACATAGAAAGTATATAGTACATTTCTATTGTGCAGCAGTTGTGTGCGGTTCTGCTGATATACCGCAGGTATATAGAGGGACAAGCGCTAATGGAACAACTGTTTGCAACAGGTGTGATATACCTGTTGCCCCCCCAAAAAACTGATTAAGGGGTTTGATATACCTGCTTCCACAAAATACTGAGTGAGAAATATCTTGGCAAAAGACAACTTTGTATAAAAAAATGGGAAAAGTTGTCTTTTGCCAAGATATTTCTCTCGCCCAGCATGATGGGCATAGTAAGTTCATGGAAGTTTTTATTTTTTGTCACAAGTTAGTGGAATATGAGACTTTGTAAGAAAAAAATAAATAAATAAAATCATCATTTTCCACTAACTTGTGACAAAAAATAAAAAATTCTAGGAACTCGCCATGCCCCTCACGGAATACCTTGGGGTGTCTTCTTTCCAAAATGGGGTCACTTGTGGGGTAGTTATACTGCCCTGGCATTCTAGGGGCCCAAATGTGTGGTAAGGAGTTTGAAATCAAATTCTGTAAAAAATGGCCAGTGAAATCCGAAAGGTGCTCTTTGGAATGTGGGCCCCTTTGCCCACCTAGGCTGCAAAAAAGTGTCACACATCTGGTATCTCCATATTCAGGAGAAGTTGGGGAATGTGTTTTGGGGTGTCATTTTACATATACCCATGCTGGGTGAGATAAATATCTTGGTCAAATGCTAACTTTGTATAAAAAAATGGGAAAAGTTGTCTTTTGCCAAGATATTTCTCTCACCCAGCATGGGTATATGTAAAATGACACCCCAAAACACATTCCCCAACTTCTCCTGAGTACGGAGATACCACATGTGTGACACTTTTTTGCAGCCTAGGTGGGCAAAGGGGCCCATATTCCAAAGAGCACCTTTCGGATTTCACCGGTCATTTTTTACACATTTTGATTTCAAACTTCTTACCACACATTTGGGCCCCTAGAATGCCAGGGCAGTATAACTACCCCAAAAGTGACCCCATTTTGGAAAGAAGACACCCCAAGGTATTTCGTGATGGGCATAGTGAGTTCATGGAAGTTTTTATTTTTTGTCACAAGTTAGTGGAATATGAGACTTTGTAAGGGAAAAAAAAATAAAAAATCATCATTTTCCACTAACTTGTGACAAAAAATATAAAATTCTAGGAACTCGCCATGCCCCTCACGGAATACCTTGGGGTGTCTTCTTTCCAAAATGGGGTCACTTGTGGGGTAGTTATACTGCCCTGGCATTTTCCAGGGGCCCTAATGTGTGGTAAGTAGGTAAATGACCTGTGAAATCCTAAAGGTGCTCTTTGGAATGTGGGCCCCTTTGCCCACCTAGGCTGCAAAAAAGTGTCACACATGTGGTATCGCCGTATTCAGGAGAAGTTGGGGAATGTGTTTTGGGGTGTCTTTTTTACATATACTCATGCTGGGTGAGAGAAATATCTCGGCAAAAGACAACTTTTCCCATTTTTTTATACAAAGTTGGCATTTGACCAAGATATTTATCTCACCCAGCATGGGTATATGTAAAATGACACCCCAAAACACATTGCCCAACTTCTCCTGAGTACGGCGATACCAGATGTGTGACACTTTTTTGCAGCCTAGATGCGCAAAGGGGCCCACATTCCTTTTATGAGGGCATTTTTAGACATTTGGATCCCAGACTCCTTCTCACGCTTTAGGGCCCCTAAAATGCCAGGGCAGTATAAATACCCCACATGTGACCCCATTTTGGAAAGAAGACACCCCAAGGTATTCAATGAGGGGCATGGCGAGTTCATAGAATTTTTTTTTTTGGGCACAAGTTAGAGGAAATAGATTTTATTATTTTTTTTCTCACAAAGTCTCCCTTTCCGCTAACTTGGGACAAAAATTTCAATCTTTCATGGACTCAATATGCCCTCACGGAATACCTGGGGGTGTCTTCTTTCCGAAATGGGGGCACATGTGGGGTATTTATACTGCCCTGGCATTCTAGGGGCCCTAAAGCGTGAGAAGAAGTCTGGAATATAAATGTCTAAAAAATTTTACGCATTTGGATTCCGTGAGGGGTATGGTGAGTTCATGTGAGATTTAATTTTTTTTACACAAGTTAGTGGAATATGAGACTTTGTAAGAAAAAAAAAAAAATTTCCGCTAACTTGGGCCCAAAAAATGTCTGAATGGAGCCTTACAGGGGGGTGATCAATGACAGGGGGGGTGATCAGGGAGTCTATATGGGGTGATCACCACCCTGTCATTGATCACCCCCCTATAAGGCTCCATTCAGATGTCCGTATGTGTTTTGCGGATCCGATCCATGTATCCGTGGATCCGTAAAAATCATACGGACATCTGAATGCAGCCTGACAGGGGGGGGTGATCAATGACAGGGGGGGGTGATCAATGACAGGGGGGTGATCAGGGAGTCTATATGGGGTGATCACCCCCCCGGAAGGCTCCAGGGAGACGCCTGTATGTGTTTTGCGGATCCGATCCATCTATCAGTGGATCCGTAAAAATCATGCGGACATCTGAATGGAGCTTTACAGGGGGGTGATCAATGACAGGGGGGTAATCAATGACAGGGAATGATCAGGGAGTCTATATGGGGTGATCACCACAGTCATTGATCACGCCCCTGTAAGGCTCCATTCAGACGTCCGTATGCGTTTTGCGGATCCGATCCATCTATCAGTGGATCCGTAAAAATCATGCGGACATCTGAATGGAGCTTTACAGGGGGGTGATCAATGACAGGGGGGTAATCAATGACAGGGGGGTGATCAGGGAGTCTATATGGGGTGATCAAGGGTGAATAAGGGGTTAATAAGTGACAGGGGGGGTGTAGTGTAGTGGTGCTTGGTGCAACATATTACTGAGCTACCTGTGTCCTCTGGTGGTCGATCCAAACAAAGGGGACCACCAGAGGACCAGGTAGCAGGTATATTAGACGCTGTTATCAAAACAGCATCTAATATACCTGTTAGGGGTTAAAAAAATCACATCTCCAGCCTGCCAGCGAACGATCGCCGCTGGCAGGCTGGAGATCCACTCTCTTACCTTCCGTTCCTGTGAGCGCGCGCGCCTGTGTGCGCGCGTTCACAGGAAATCTCGGCCGTCGCGAGATGACGCATATATGCGTAACTCTGCGCAGGGCTGCCGCCTCCGGAACGCGAATCTGCGTTAGGCGGTCCGGAGGCGGTTAAGGGGTTCTATATACTTGCTTCCACAAAATACTGATTGAGGGGTGCGATATACCTGCTTCCACCAAATATTGATTAAAGGGGTTCTATATACCTGCTTCCACAAAATACAGATTGAGGGGTGCGATATACCTGCTTCCACAAATTACTGAGTGAGGGTTTTTTATATACCTACTTCCACAAAATACTGATTGAGGGGTTCTATATACCTTCTTCCACAAAATACTGATTGAGGGGTGCGATATACCTGCTTCCACATAAAATACTGATTAAGGGTTTGATATACCTGCTTCCACCAAATACTGATTGAGGGGTGCGATATACCCTGCTTCCACAAAATACTGATTAAGGGGATTGATATACTTGCTTCCACCAAATACTGATTGAGGGGTTCTATATACCTGCTTCCCACCAAATACTGATTTGAGGCCTGTAAGATACCTGCTTCCACAAAATACTGATTGAAGTGTGCGATATACCTGCTTCCACAAAATATTGATTAAGGGGTTTGATATACCTGCTCCACAAAATATTGATTAAGGGGTTCTACATACTGCTTCCACAAAATAAATATTGAGGGGTGCGATACACCTGTTTCCACAAAATACTGATTAAGGGGTGCGATATACCTGCTTCCACAAAATACTGATTGAGGGGTGCGATATACCTGCTTCCACAAAATATTGATTAAGGGGTTTCTATATACCTGCTTCCACAAATACAGATTGAGGGGTGCGATATACCTGCTTCCACAAATTAGTGAGTGAGGGGTTTTTATATACCTGCTTCCACAAAATACTGATTGAGGGTGGCGATATACCTACTTCCAAAAATTACTGATTGAGGGGTTCTATATACCTTCTTCCACAAAATACTGATTAAGGGGTGCGATATACCTGCCTCCACAAAATACTGATTGAGGGGTGCGATATACCTGCTTCCACCAAATATTGATTAAGGGGTTCTATATACCTGCTTCCACAAAATACAGATTGAGGGGTACGATAAACCTGCTTCCACAAATTAATGAGTGAGGGGTTTTTATATACCTGCTTCCACAAAATACTGATTGAGGGGTGCGATATACCTACTTCACCCAAACACTGATGGAGGGGTTCTATATACCTTCTTCCCACAAAATACTGATTGAGGGGTGCGATATACCTGCTTCCAAAAAATACTGATTAGTGGTTTTGATATACCTGCTTTCATCAAATACTGATTGAGGTGTGCGATATACCTGCTTCCACAAAATACGATTAAGGGGATTGATATACTTGCTTTCCACCAAATACTGAATGAGGGGTTCTATATACCTGCTTCCACCAAATACTGATTGAGGTCTATAAGATACCTGCTTCCACAAAATACTGATTGAAGGGGTGCGATATACCTGCTTCAACAAAATACTGATTAAGGGGTTCTATTCACCTGCTTCAACAAAATAAATATTGAGGGGTGCGATACACCTGATTCCACAAAATACTGATTAAGGGGTTTTATATGCCTGCTTACACAAAATACTGATTGAGGTGTGCGATATACCTGCTTCCACAAAATATTGATTAAGGGGTTCTATATACCTGCTTCCACAAAATACAGATTGAGGGGTGTGATATACCTGCTTCCACAAAATACTGATTAAGGGGTTTGATATACCCGCTTCTACCAAATACTGATTAAGGGGTTTTATATGCCTGCTTACACAAAATACTGATTTAGGGGTGCGATATTCCTACTTCCACCAAATATTGATTAAGGGGTTCTTTATACCTGCTTCCACAAAATACTTGCGATATACCTGCTTCCATAAAATACTGATTAAGAGGTTTGATGTACCTGTTTCCACAAAATACTGATTAAGGGGTTTGATATACCTGCTTCCACAAAATACTGATTAAGGGGATTAAAATACCTGCATCCACCAAATATTGATTGAGGCCTGCAATACAACTGCTTCCACAAAATACTGATTAAGGAGTTTGATATACGTGCTTCCACAAAATACTGTTAAGGGGTCTGATATGCCTGCTTCCACAAAAATACTAATTGAGGGGTGCAATATACCTGCTTCCACAAAATACTGATTAAGGGGTTTGATATACCTGCTCCACAAAATACAGATTGAGGGGTGCGATATACCTGCTTCCACCAAATATTGATTAGGGGGTTCTATATACCTGCTTCCACAAAATACTGAATAGGGGTGCGATATACCTGCTTACACAAACTACTGATTAAGGGTTTTTTATATAGCTGCTTCCACAAAATACTGATTGAGAGGTGCGATATACCTGCTTCCACCAAATATTGATTAAGGGGTTCTATATACCTGCTTCCACAAAATACAGATTAAGGGGTGCGATATACCTGCTTCCACAAAATACTGATTGAGGGGTGCGATATACCTGCTTCCACCAATATTGATTAAGGGGTTCTATATACTTGCTTCCACAAAATACTGATTAAGGGGTTTTGATATAACCTGTTTCCACCAAATATTGATTAAGGGTTTTGATTAACCTGCTTCCACCAAATGCTGATTGAGGGGTGTGATATACCTGCTTCCACCATATATTGATTAAGGGGTTCTATATACTTGCTTCCACAAAATACTGATTGTGGGGTGTGATATACCTGCTTCCACAAAATCCTGATTAAGGGGTTTGATATACCTGCTTACACAAAATACTGATTAAGGGGTTTGATATACCTGCTTCCAACAAATACTGATTGAGGGGTGCAATATACCTACTTCCACAAAATACTGATTAGGGATTGATATACCTGCTTCCACCAAATATTGATTGAGGCTTTGCGATACACCTGCTTCCACAAAATACTGATTGAGGGGTTTGATATACCTGCTTCCACAAAATACTGATTTGAGGTGTGCGATATACCTGATTCCACCAAATATTGATTAAGGGGTTCTATATACCTGCTTCCACAAAATACTGATTAACGGTATGATATACCTGCTTCCACCAAATATTGATTGAGGCCTGCAATTATACCTGCTTCCACAAAATACTGATTAAGGTGATTGATATATCTGCTTTCCAACCAAATATTGATTGAGGCCTGCAAGACACCTGCTCCACAAAATACTGATTAAGGGGATTGATATACCTGCTTCCACCAATATTGATTGAGGCCTGCGATACACCTGCCTTCCACAAAATACTGATTAAGGGGTTTGATATACCTGCTTCCACAAAATATTGATTAAGGTGTTTGATATACTGCTTCCACAAAATACTGATTGAGGGGGTGCGATTATACCTGCCTCCACAAATTTGATGAGGCCTGCGATACACCTTCTTCCACAAAATACTGATTAAGGGGATTGATATACCTTTTTTCCCTTAAATACTGATTGAGGCCTGCGATATACCCGCTTCCACAAATACTGCTTTTCTCTAGGGACTTTGGCACAGGGTCATTTTGAAAATGATAGGCAGAGAAAGAGGCAGGCCATTCCGCAGGGGTGGTATGAGTCGGGGAGGTGCACCAGGCTGGAGCCTAAGTGGGAAGTTGGATAAGGTGCTTGCAATTACGTCAAAGGACACACCAGAGTTGGTTGAGTGGCTCACTCAGCCTTCCGCTTCTGCACCCTCCTCATCCTCTGTATCTGCACCCTCCTCACTCTCTGCTGTGTTCACCCCCAAAGACACCACCACCACCATAGCCCCTCCACTCGAGTCAGAGGAACTATTTTCCCATCCATTCCCAGACCTTACCAATGCGCAACCATTCTTGGCATCGGATGAGGAAGAGGAGGTAGCAAGGGCCGCCACCCAGCGGTCTGACGACAGTACCCAGATCTGCCCAAGGAGGGTGGTCCCCGCTGTTGCTGCCTACTCCGAGATCTTTAATGTGAGTGGTGGTGAAGGTGATGATGATGACGTGTCGATAAACGTCACGTGGGTGCCCACAAGAGGGGAAGAGGAGTTCAGAGGGAGAGATGGATCAGCAGATAAGTAGGAGAAGCAGGCAGAACTCGCAGTGCACAGAAGGCAAAAAGCAGACTGCAAATGTATCTGGAGCGAGCCATTCACCATGCACGGTAACATCTTGCGCTCCCAGGACGCTGGCACATGGCTCCGCATGTGCTGCTGACAATAGTGTTGCTATCTGCAGCCTGTGCTGTCAATGCATATGTCGCGGTAAGCCCAACACTCACCTAGGGACGACCGCCTTAAGAAGGCACCTGACCTCCCATCACTGAGCCCAGTGGGAGCAACGCTATCAGAACCCACAAAGCCACACTCCCGGCACTACACGTCCTTCTTCTCTCCTCCCATTTGTCCTCCACTCCACCTTCCACCGTGCCGTTGTCACGTTCATTCTGGCACAAGGCAGGGCTCCGTAGCCCAAATGTTCGAGAGTACAAAAAATGATGCCGGATAATCCTCTTGCCCAACGGCTGACCGCTGGCTTGTCGGAACTGCTAGCCCGCCAACTACTGCAATACAAATTGGTGGACTCGGAGGCCTTAGAAATTTGTGGCCATTGGCACACCGCAATGGAAGGTCCCTGGAAGGAAATATTTTCTCCCAGAAGGGCATCCTTGAACTATATGGCCCGTTAGTGGCAAGTGAATATATCTCTGGCACACAGTGTCGGTGCCAAGATACATCTGACCACAGACACGTGGTCTAGCAAACTTGGGCAGGGAAGGTACATAACTTTAACTGCCCACTGGGTGAACCTTCTGACGGCCGTCAAGCATGTAACCCGTGGCACCCGTGTGGATTTGGTGTTACCGCCACGGATTGCATGCAGGCCTGCCTCTTTTTCTCCTCCTCCTACTCCATCCTCGGCTGACTCCTCCTTTTTCACTGCTACCGCCTCTTCCGCTGCACCCCCCAAGCTCCCCAGAACCTATTTTGAGATGTTGCTATGCTCTGCTGCGGTTGTTGTGCCTGGAAGCCAAGAGCCACACCGGTCCTGCACTTTTTTCAGCTCTGCGGTCACAGGTCGATCAGTGGCTAACCCCGCTCAATTTGACAGTTGATAAAGTGGTGTGCGACAACGGTGCCAATCTGCTGAGCGTGCTAAAACAGGGCAAAATGACACACGTGCCGTGCATGGCACACGTCCTGAACTTAGTTGTGCAGCGATTCATTGCCAAATACCCCGTTACAAGATCTTACACGGCCATGGCTCGTCTTGCTGACGTTCAGCGGCGACACCACCTGCCCGTCAGATGTCTGATTTGTGACAGCCCAACGCACTGGAACTCCACCTTGTATATGCTTGATAGACTGCTCCAGCAGCAACATGCCGTTAACGACTACCTGTACGAACTCTGCAGCAGGACAGGTTCTGGGGAGCTTGGTTTTCTTTCACCACGCCAGTGGCTGCTCATGCACGACGCATGCAGACTTCTGTGGCCATTTGATGAGATCACCAAACTGGTCAGTCGCAGCCAGGGCACCATCAGTGACATCGTACCTTACACCTTCTTTCTAGAGCCTGCATTGTGTCCGTGTCATTGATCAATCCGTCGAGGAGCATGAGCTGGAGATGAGGAAGTCGCAATGCTGAAGGAATTCCCAGGGGGGCTACTCCATCTGAGACAAGTCAGCAGGAGTCTGAAGAGGAGTCAGAGGTGGATGGTGGCTGGGGGGGAGGAGGAGGAGCAAGAAGAGCAGGCTTTGAGGGGACTTTAAAATTTCGGGGATACCTGGTGTTGTCCGTGGCTGGGGGGAGGTTTGAATATGTGTTGGTCACTTCGGATATGAGATCATTCTTGCAAACCACTCCCATCGACAGCCGCCTCCAGATCCAGCCTCAGGGAACGCCTAGACCGACAGGTGTCCGACTACATCGGGTTAACGGCCGATGTGGACGCTCTGAGAAGCGATAAACCCCTGGACTACTGGGTGTGCAGGCTTGACCTGTGGCCAGAGCTGGCACAATTTGCCATGGAACTCTTGGCTTGCCCCTCGTCGAGTGTCCTGTCCGACAGGACGTTCAGCACAGCAGGGGGGATCGTGACCGATAAGCGCACTCGCCTAGCCCACGACAGTGTGGACTACCTCACATTCATAAAAATGAATAAGGCATGGATCTCGGAGGAACTCAACACTTGTGACGACCACATGTAATTGAATTTCTTAATGGCAGCCCACACATATCCATCACCACCCAGAACAAAGAAAGGTCCTTGTCTTATGTATATACAGCGGCATAAAAGGCCTTTTCTGTCAGGTGAATGCCTAATTTTTGGGGCCTCTACTCCAGTGGCCTACAGTAAAATTGTTATCCAGTAACCTCCTAATGTACCTCCAGCCACAATCACTTGTTCTTTTCTGTCAGGTGAATGCCTAATTTTTGGGGCCTGTACTGGCCTACAGTAAAATGTTATCCAGTGACCGTCTAATATACCTCCAGCCATATATCACTTGTCTCTTTCGGTCAGGTGAATGCCTAATTTTGGGGCCTGTACTCCCGTGGCCCAAAAGAAAATTTTTGCCTAGGCTCCAGCAGGGAAACATTTTTAAGAGTTTCCTTTAAGACGCATAAAATCGCCCCTGATTGAAAAACATATTATTTTGTGGGAATTTTTGCTATAGATCCCCCTCTGGTATGTCACGGTCCATGTTGTAGGACTATTTGTGCACTTCTAGTATTTGGTGGCTGCAAATATGACCTGAAGGTTTTTTAGGGTTTGCCTGCCATTAAGTCAATGGGTCCTCCGCAAAACGCGCAGTTTGCGAATATTTGATCGTGAACGCTCGTTCGCGAATCGTCCCGGCCGATGTTCGTCCATCACTACTGGACAGACATCACAGACTCGAGATGGAACTGGACAGAGTGCACAGAGTAGCGGGTCGAGTAACCGTGACCCAGACAAGCTTTGTGAGTGATATGCCGCGGTTCACTATAAGGTGAAAGAGGACCTTCTCCGCGGGGCCTGGAGAAAGAGGAAATCCGTCCATAACGCTTCCTCGAGACGCACCATCAAGTCTTTCCCCACTGAGCTTGAAGCAGAATGACATACAAAAAGGGACGCTTAACATGGACTAGGATGGAACTTCCCGAAGATTGTGTGGTGCACTTTCCGCCATCCTAGACCCTCTGTGGAGTAGTTTCCCCTATGTTACTGGGGGAGGGGATGGGGAGGGATGGTAGCGGTGGCTTGGAACAGGGTCTCTCTTTTCCATTGACCCCCAAGGTATTTCCCCTCTTCTTCACCCCTTTCCATCTGTTCAGGGTTTCCCTCTGTTACCAGCATTTATTTAGAGTTGGAGTGAGTCTGTTTTTCCTTTTGGTATATTGCTTTACTCGCCTAACTGTTTCACTTCCCCCCATTAGGGTACTATGTCGATCACCCCTCCGGACGGTTTTCACTGCCGGCCGGGTCAAACAACAGCTGTTTAGAGCTTCGGCTCAACTGTAGGTCTTTACATAGACTTTGTCTCTTTCAACCCCCTTTTTCCCTTCCCTGACCCTTTCCTTCCTGTTCTCCTCAACCCCCCCCCCGTTAAATTATATATTTTTTTCAATGGCTTTAGGAAAAGCTATGTCAGATATACTAATTGTCTCTCTCAATGTGCAGGGCTTGAACGTTCTGGAAAAAAAGGTCCTCTCTTCTCAGACTTCTGTGGAAGAAAAGAGCACATGTCCCCTTTCTACAGGAGACGCATTTCCGCTCAGATTGAATTCAATCCCTCACCAACGCCCGATTTCCTCATGCGTACCACTGCACTTCCCCAGAATCTAAGACCAAAGGGGTTTCCATTCTGATCTGCAATTTCACCCCTTGGGAGCTGATTGACACCCCTGTTGATGGATACAGATGGTGTCTTGGTACTAGGAGGGATCTTAACCTCACCATAGACCCAAACATCGACTCCTCTAGGGGTCACTCATATTTACATCACTCTACACAGGGTAAACTGAAAGAGCTCCTTCATTCACACCATTTAGCGGATTCTTGGCGTATACTACACCCGACGGCCCGAGACTATACATGTTAGTCGAATCCTCACAACTCATATTCCAGATTGGACTCTCTCTTTGTGCACCACTCACGATTGGAACAACTCACTGGGGCACAAATTGACCAATTACTTTCTCAGACCACGCTTTAATATCCATGTCAGTCACAATACCAACCTTACACGCCAGAGAGTGGCATTGGCAGGTGAATGATACTCTGCTACAAAATCTACAGTTCATATCAGAGGTCCAGAAGGACCTGTCTGATTATTTCTCTCTCAAAGCCACACCAGATAGCCACCCTCTCACCATTTGGGAGGCACACAAATGCTACATCAGGGGTACATTCATTAAGATGGGCGCTCGGATGAAAAAGGAACGGGCAGTGCTGTTGGCTAGACTAGTAGCTCGGATTTACAACCCGGAACAACAACAAGACTACCTTGGATAGGCACCTGGGAGCTGAGCTGACACAACTTAGAGATCAGGTTCGCTCCTTGTGTCTATCAAGTGCAAAAGCGACCCTGGTTAAATGCCGCAGGCACTATTACAAACACGGGAACAAACCAGGTAGGGCACTAGCGAGGGCACTGCGCAAAACCCGTGCACACTCATCTCTCGGGTACTACTGGTCAATTTGTAACCTTACCTTGGCAAGTAGCAGAAGCTTTCCGTTCATACAACACTATATAACTTACAATCCTCTACGGCCCATAACTCGGACACCACCAATCTATCCGACCATAGGCCCCACACTCTGATCTGTATCTTCTGCCTTTGACCTACTGGACATTTCTCTGTCCCCTTCACTGCTGTTTCCTATCTTGGGCAATCCTCTGTTTCCTCCTGGGATGGAAGGGGGTCCCTTTCGATAGTGGGTGAGTGCAAATAGGTTTAGAGCCTACCATTTCATTACGTCCAATTCTTGGCTCTCCCCTCACTTAATGACATCTCAGACCCTATAGCCCTGCCAAGCTGGCAATCCCAACAACTACGACATTTTCTTCTGTCGCTCCCACCAGCCTCCACATACTGTATACTAGGGACAGGACTGCCTTTGAGTGCATTTGCAGTGAGAGAGGAGTGGTGAGACACGTCTCATCTCAGATTTATAATCTACTTATCTCCCCATCTAATCAACCACCCCCTACTTACATACTGAAATGGGAACAGGATCTGGGAATCTCTCTCACACCTGTGACTGTCTCTATGTCCTAACACATAAGACCTCTATTGCCAGCAAAATCCAGGAGGTAGGTTTTAAGGTCCTCCCCAGATGGTATAGGGTTCCGTCCAGACTTTATTCAATTTTCCCTACAGTATCTCCGCTTTGTTGGAGATGTAACACTGCTAGAGGTTCGATTTTACACATCTTTTGGGAGTGTCCTGCGCTGGCTGACTACTGGCAGCAGGTGTGGCGTATCACATCCAAATTCACATCTTTCACACTCCCCAAAACACCTGTGTTCTTTTTACTCCATCATAGTGAGATTCCTTTGCCTACGTACAGAAAGTCAGTGGTGCGACATTTGGTTAATACCGCAAGAGCCTGCATCCCTTGCATGTGGAAGCAAACTTCCACTCCCACAATAGCAATGTGGCTCAGTAAGGTTCAGGATGTCATGAGAGTGGAGGACCTGAGAGCATCTATGAGGAACATGCACACAAAATTCAACAACACGTGGCCACATTGGTTTGAGTTTCAAAACTCCCAGGAATATAGACTATTATTGTCAGGTGTTTTTTTTTTCTCTTCCTCCTCCTCCTCCCTTCCACTTCCTTTTCATCATACACTTGCATTAAGGCTAGTCTTTGTAACTTCAACAGTTGATTGTTATTACTGCTGCCTACCTCAGAATATAATTAAGATTGCACCCTTAGATACTTTAGTTGTCTAACATGTTGACCTTTTTCAAAAGGGCTGAGACTCAAAATGTTATTGCCTTCTATAATGTTTTATTAAAAAAATTAATAAATAATTAACAAAAAAAAGCACTCATTACATCCCTCAAATTCCTCAAAGAGTGTAGCTTACAAAATTGGGTCACCTTTTGAAAATTCCACTATAGGGTCTCTTCAAATGCAATGTGGTGTCTGTAAACCATTGCAGAAACTGCAGATAGCACTTAGATGAAAAATACAGTTTTGCACATGAAATCTTACACAGTATATAATATAAACGATTTCAAGACCTGTATTAGAGTAATGAGAAACACAAGTGTTTTTTTTTACAGAAAGTATTTAATGACATGTTCCCAGTTCATTTTGGTCATTCTGTAAACAGCAGTAAGGCAACAGTGTGTGATGGTTTAATATACAGTATATTCAGATCTTATGCAGACACAATGCCTCTTATACACCCCTCTCACTTGGCGCGATCATTTCTCCCAGCATGGAATCATTACCATGTAGTACCAAATATCACTACTACATGGACTTTTAAAGTTTTGGACATACCACCTGAAAGAAAGGATGTGATTTAGCTTTGGACAACCTACATAAATGGCTCGGTGTATGGACTTGACGAAAGCCCCTTAGATAATAAAAGCTTGGTAGTGAAGAACGGGAGAGAAGTTCAATAGGTGTAGCTTGGTTGGAAGAGAGACTTAGCAGAAGCGGCGTCAGAAGATCCAGATGGCACATACTTTCCAAGGGATGCCAGGCCATTAATCTGCAATACACATAAGAAATAATCATCTCCTGCATTATCTAGATGTGTGAAGATAATGTTATGGGCTGTATCATACAGCCCAGCCAAGTTTTGAGTTTTTTTTAGACCCATCTTGAAAGGACCACCAAGTGTTATTCAGTTGTGGCCCCCTGACCATTATAATGCTAACAATTTCATCTGGTATTGACAAGAACCTGCCACAAGCAGGACCTGCAGGACACGACAATTTGCCCTAACAGAGGCAGGATTATGGAGTTATGCATGGGCAATTAATTGCCGCTTCTAAATTATTATGAAGTTAGGAACTAATATGAAGAACAATATCTGCTGTGTAATAGAATGAGACCACTTACAGTCCTCACATCCATAGGTCAGGGACTGGTACTAACCTTAGCCCTCTTGAGGAAAGCCTCTTGGGAAGCCTTCTCATTTTCTGCCTTCCCGAGCCAGGCGGAGAGTGCTGAAGCTTGCAAAGCACGGCCGTATGAGAATGATACACGCCAGGGGCGTAGAAGATTACAGCGGTTCATGGCATTCAGGTTGAGAGATGCCTCTTCTTCACTCTGACCTCCAGACAAGAAGCAGATACCTGGAAAAATCCATTGCAAAAAAGTTACCAATTAGAGAAAACAGAATTGATGGGATTTTAGGCTAAAGGAAAGAAATATATGAAAGGAAAAGGGTAGGAAAGGATTGAGTCCTTTATAGGTCGATTTCTAGTGCTATATCATTCAGAGAATCCGCTATTTAAATATGCTGCTCTCCACCCTTAGGTCTCTTGCTTTGACATGTAGTGCCAGTCTTTATATCCCCTGATTCCCCGGATTCGCTTAGTTTATGGTGAGGCGCACACCTCCAGCTGTCCACGCACTTTTATGGTTTGATGTAAGAGTATTTTTAAGAACTGATCAATTCTGTCCCTTTAATTCTGTCCCCTTTTTATTAAATTTTACTCTGTCTAATGATAGTTAGAAAGCATACTTATTCATTCTCAAATCGTCAAATTCTCGATAAGACATACAGAAATCTAGGGCAGCTCGCCGCTGACATAAATTCCAGTCTTCATTTATGTGTAAAAGAAGATAAATGCTTTGAAACTGCGGGCTCTGCCCCATTCACTGCCCTTGCCATGCCCCCTATTTGGAAAGTGATGAGATCAGCGTACAAACTACAATTGCGACTATATTTTGTCACAATTGTGTTTGAAAAGTCTTAAACACCGTATTTTTGGTCCGCATCCGATCTACATTTTTTGCGGATTGGATGCGGACCTATTCATTTCAATTAGGCTGCAAAAAATGGGGACAGCACACATTGTGCTGTCTGCATCTGTATATCTGATCCACAGTCCCGCTAAAAAGACAGAACATGTCCTATTCTTGTCTGTTTTGTGAACAAGAATAGGCATTATTACAATGGATCCACAAAAAAAAAAAAAAAAACACCTGGACGTCATTCGTATTTTTTGTGGATCCGCGTTTTGCAGACCGTACTATCGTGTGAATGCACCCTAAGGCCTGGTTCACACTTGAGCGTATTTGATACGCGCGTTTTACGAGCGTTTTTGTCGGACGTTTTCACAGCGCGTTTTTGGAAATAGGAAATGCGCGTTCTTGCGATTGAACGCAGAGGCGTCCAATGAAAAACAGAGGTGTTATGCGCGACAATACGCCCCAAAGAAGCTCCTGTACTTCTTTGGGCGTAGGGCGTTTTACAGCGCATTCGTACGCGCTGTAAAACGCTCAGGTGAGAACCATGCCCATAGGGAAACATGGGTTTTCGCCTGTTGAGCGTTTTACAGCGCGTAGGAACGCGCTGTAAAACGCTCAGGTGTGAACCAGGCCTAAAACTGGCGTGAGATGTTAAATCTCCCCCATAGATTTCAGTGGAACAGTGTAATGTTTAGACTCTCCTGTGGTGGCGCTGTAGTGAGATAGAGCACTTGCTGCCAGGTTCTTCCAGAGATTACAACTGATCGTGGGGATCACAGCAGCGGGACAATCTGTATTTAACGGATTATTCAGGGTCCTTTTAATTATACAATGCGGCCAACTCTTGTAAGACTTTGCTGTATCCCGTCTAGGATCCTTTTCCATAGTCTCTTGACTCTGGCACTCTTGCTTGCAAAGAAATCCAAACCAAAACTAGGTACCTAATAGGCATATTAGGGAATTGTTATTTATGCAATTCCTTCCTTATTTTTTCATCGTAAATTCACCAAATGAATGACTGCACTTACAATACTTTCACCTAAGAATCATTTGCATTGAAGATCACCCGAGCAGATTTTCAGAGAAAAGGGTGGAATTTGGAAAATAGTCCAATAGTATAGTCCATAAAGCTGAGCGAAAGAGAGATAGGGGCTTCATTACCGGGCACTGCAGCAGGAACTGTTCGTCTCAGAGCTGTAACAGTTGCCATAGCGACCTGCTCTGGGGTGAATTTTTGGGGACAGGACTGTCCACCTGTAACCATATTTGGTTTTAAGAGCGTTCCCTCAAGATATACGTGATGTTGGATGAGAGCAGCGTACACTGCAGACAGGACCTGTGTTGAAAGATGGGCATGCATACATTTACACGATTCCCAGAGACTATACACCAATGCTGTACAGTAATAAAAGCTTACTCACTCTAGAATGAGAATCTATTATTTTCAAGATCTCTGCTTGCTGTTGGTGAATGGCAACTCTTCACGTTGTAGCCATGCTCACTCAGCTGTACGTTGAGCTACTTTTTAAACAGACGTGCCAATATATTTGTCACATGGCTGTTTTTACGCAACATTTGACACAAAGGAGTGTTGAGGGGGTGGCAAGGGCAGGGTCTGGGCCAGGCTGAGGCAAATTTACTCATTTTACGTCAGGAAAAAGGCATAAAAGTTGCAGGGGCTGGAGTTGATATTCCAGCCAGTACAAGGACTACAAAAGTAGCGCCTATGTGCCTAATTAATGACGAGGTGCAAGCCCCATCATAAATTAGGCGCATCTTCCGGCAGCAACACCGGCGTAAAAGACATGAAAAAGACCACCAAAAAATTACCCCCAATGAGTCTGTGTAGGCAAGAAGTTAGGCCTCATGCACACAAACGTATTTTCATTCCGTGTCCATTCCGGGGTTTTTTGCGGACCGTATACGGAACCATTCATTTCAATGGGTCCGGAGAAAAAAACTGAGGGTACCGTCTCCGCATTTCTGTTCTGCAAAAAAATAGAACATGTCCTATTATTGTCCGCATCACGGACAAGGATAGTACTGTTCTATTAGCGGCTAGCTGTTCCGTTCCACAAAATACGGAATGCACACGGATGTCATCCGTATAGGTCGTGTGCTAGAGGCCTTAGCCTGGAGTCCCGGACAGAAGACGTTTGTGATGTCCCTAAGTGAATTGCTTACGCTGATGATATGTAAGAAAGAACAGCTTTGTGAGCAGGACTAGGTCAGGGCAGCCTTCCAGTGTCTGGAAATAACCACTAATGTTTCCAGTCGCTGACAGCATAAAGAGACCTTGAAAAACTTGTCATCATACAGTGATTTAAGATTTTGTACACGACTAGAATACATGCCATAAAACTGCGCCAAACAGGTTTGTGGGTTGTGTGTAGTATGACAACTCGGCTCCATTAAAGGGGTTGTTCACCCCTAGGGGCCTTTCGTGCAGACCCCACCCTAGTGTGGCTGGACGTACAGGGAGAATCCTACCTACCTGATCCCTGCTGCTGAGTTCCGGCTCCTTTGCTCACTCGCCGCGTATGCAGATCTCCGGGGACCTCACTTTAACATCCGCATGACTTCGGTTATGTGGCCACTGCAGCCACATGCATCACATGACCCAGTGACATGACGCATGGGGGCACGTCACCACCACATCATAACGGATGTTAACACAGGGAGACCAGAGATCTGCAGCTGCAGCAGGGAAGAAAGCAGCTGGTACAGCGGCGTGGATCTGATATGTGTGGTTTCCCCCACAGACCACGCTGGGGTATCTGCTCGAATGGCTCCCAGGGGTAAACAACCCTTTTAATGAGACTTAGCTGCAATACCAGACACAACCTATGGACTATTGTGGTGCGGTTTCTGGTTTTTCTAATCTTGGCTTTACATCAAAACTATACTATCTCACTGACATTATATGTCCATAGACAATGTAGAACTAATATATAGATAGATATATATATATATCTATCTATATATATCTATCTCTATATCTCTCTATATATATATATATATATATATATATATATATATATATATATACACACACACACACAATAAAGGGGGTTCCAGGATTTTACAGCACATTGTTGAATGTGTGTTTGATGGTGCTCCCGTCCCTAGGACTCGCATTGCTCCTTCACCGCAGAACCCGGTGCAGCCAAGTCAATATACTCTACATGTGGCTGTACCTATTACTGCAGCTCATGCCATTCAAGTAACTGGGACTGAGCTGCAGTACCAGGTGAAGCCACACTTGTATGTCAGTGTATGAGGTACTGCAGTGATGGGTCTGCAGTGCCTCCATAGACCCTACATTTGACTGATAAATGGGGGTACAGGTATCATACATCAATAGGGTATTATTGCAAAATGCTGGAAAACCCCCTCAGAAGCAGTCCATGGGCAGGCTTTTATATAAGCCTTCAACCGTATTAAACCATGCATACTGCCTGGTAGGTTTGATCGTGGTAACTAAAATAAGCCCCTTGGTAATACAAATTGCAGAGACATTTTTATCTTTAGTTATGTGCAGTTGAGGTGCTTGAAGCACTGAGGGGCTGGCCTAGCCCCTCGGAGCACCGCTTCACCTCAGTCTCTCTCTGTTGCCAGACCTTCTCCCAGTAAGACTGACAGTACCAGGCATCCTCACTGCTCTGATGTGTGGCTCTAAAATCTCATGCATGCACCAGCGCAGTGAAGGTCTCAGACTTGTCGTCCTCGTTCTGAGATCTTCACCACACATGTGCTGACCATACTGCTGCCAGCACACGCTAGAACTGAACTGTACTATCTGCTAACTCTACTCTTGATCATTAGGTCCAAGTTCCACTTGGCATCATTCCCAGACATCCAATAATCATATGCTTGGACATGTGAAAAAAAAGAAATGTTAATATTTAACAAGAAAGTAGGCTAATCATGAACTACAACACCCAACATGTCTGAAAGAAAGCATTTAGAACATGGTTAGACTTACCTTCTCTGTCTCATATTGGCACCTCTGGAGATCATGTGACCCATCGGACAAAATTTCAGGTTCAACAATTGGTACCAGCCCATTCTGAAAGACAAGTTCTCATAATATAAGTAACCAGTCACATTATGTTCTCCGAAGCTTGGAATGGCAGAAATCTAGTAAAGCTCATTTACTCTGAAACACCTGGACCTGGAGTGATGGCGGATTATGATTTAAATATGTTAATCGATGCATAGGACTACCTTACTAATTAGATCAGAACCAAACAACCAGACCTTTCAAGTTCCAAATTTGAGCAGCCTGGTCTGGTAGTCCCTTATCTTACATCCATTTTAAAGGTCAGATTAAAGATTTTTCTAGATTACTGAACATTTGTTGCAGAAGAAACACAGACTGGTGGCTTATCTGCAGCCCCCAACTTTCAGGCCCTCTTCTTACTCTTCACACAACTTTTATATCTTCATAGTACAAGGGGATTGACCAACCTTGAAGCCCCCCTGTCCCCCTACACATAAAACACTCACCTGCCCTTGGTTCTACCGCTGCTCCATTCCTGGCCCTTTCCATCATCCGGTCCAGTGACAACTGGAGCAAATCACAGGTCTCAGCGGTAACAGTGGCTTAAACACTACGGCATAGTAGTGATGTACTGTTCAAGCTGCTGTCACCGGCCACAGGGCTCATGCGACCAAGCCACTTCCTGGTTCTGTGGAGAACAGAAGTGGCCAG
Organism: Bufo bufo; assembly: GCF_905171765.1. Lineage (NCBI taxonomy): Eukaryota > Metazoa > Chordata > Amphibia > Anura > Bufonidae > Bufo > Bufo bufo. The sequence goes on along the minus strand of NC_053394.1, from coordinate 165,074,951 downwards.
GGATGAAGCAGTGGCAGGACCACAAATAGGTGAGTGGGGTTTGTCAGGAGACAACCCCTTTAAATTTCACATGGATTCTGGAGCATATACTGATAAAATCATTGCAAATCTGCATCCTATAAGGCTGCAGATTTTTTTTTATGTGGATTTGAAATCCATGTCAAGAAGGGAATGGCTATAATCTGTTGCTGGATCCTAGGATTTGCACCAAAGACGCCATGTCAAATACACGTCATATTTTTCCAACATTTATTTTGCCAGGTGAACATGGCCATAGAGGCATCTGGCAGCACAACAAGCTGCTTCCTGCTCTGCTCAAGCTTGGAGATGCACCATTTGTGGATGGCATGTTTTCGAAGCATTGAATATAATATGTAATATGTGGCCCTCGAATGGAGTAAAGGGCTGCATGATGTATGGGTTGCATACTACTGTGTACCTTGCAGTCAAGAGCCAGGCTGTGTATGGCTTCCCCAGTGCTAGATATGGGCACATCAATTGGCTTCTTTATCAAACACTAAGATCTACAAAATGTTTCTTACAAGAAAAGGAAGCATGTACTGTTGAGGAGGTCTCTGTGGAATCTCTCTGGTGGGGCATGCATTGAGGATCCAAAAAGATTTTAACAGGGTTGTCCAGGATTACAAAAACATGCCTGCCTTCTTCCAGTGCCTGCCCATGGGTTATGTCTTAGGGCTCATTCACATGACCGTATGAATGGGTCATCATCCGTTCCAAAATTTAGCGGAACGGGTGCGTCCATCTTAATATAGTGTGAGCCTCTCAACACTATTTTCTGTTTTGTGCTTGTTAATGCAGCTCAGTGCCATTCACTTCAACAGAGCTGAGCTGCAATAGCAGACGCAGTCCATGGGCAGGTGTGGTGCTCTTTCTGGAAGAAGGAAGCCATGTTATATTCATACTGTATAAACCCTTTAAAACAAATACAGTAAGGGAAGTCTTGACCTGGCTTGGTCAGCTCTTTCCCTTGTGGACAGCTCATACGTGCCAAAGTTCAAGAAGAGAGATGTTTTGAAATTGTGCCTTATGAAATACAGAAACTCAAGTTACAGAGCAAGCAAAAGATAGGAGGAACAAAAGTAAGAAATGGCAAGATTAAATAATCACCTGTTGGCATATGCTTGCATATCGAGCCAACACATTGGCGTTCTCGTAAATAGCAAGGCTTGAAGGTGCATGGTCTGAGATCTTCAGCACGCATCTCCACTTGGCAAAGTCAACGCCATCCTTTTTATACTGAGCACATCTCTCTCCAAGTCCATCCAGTCCTGAAATTGTAAAAACCAAGGGTGTGGAAGAGTCAGGGATGATTGTTGGTGAGGACCAGTTCCAAGGAATTCCTTAGAGATCTAGGTACTCACCTTGAGTGGTGGTCTCTCCATCAGTCCCAGCAAGAGCAGCTGTGCCTTTATCTACCTGTGGAAGATGGGACAGATGAGAAATTGTTGAGAGATGGCATCATTGATCACTCTAAAAGTGAAATTGAATGCGAGAAGACAGACCTTAATTCCTACTACAATGCCAAGGTCCTTCAGAACTTTGGGGAATGGAACACCACTGTTGGATTTTTGGTACAGTGTTTCATGGAAAAGAATGACTCCACCAATGCTCTCATTTAGATTGGCGTCAGATGAGAACAGAAGATTACGGAATACGCGTCTGTTTTCTTCTGTATTTTCCACATTGATGCGCTTTAAGCGGCTGCCCATGGTCCCTGAGAGGAAAAGACCATTAATATTATTTAACTTCAGCATTAGTGGTGCAGCTATCCCTCTGAAATGATCATCTCGCTCTATCGTCTTATTTCCCAGAGCACAAAAGGATAAGGCATGTTGAAATCCAACCATTCTTTCCTGACATCTGCATTGTGGGAGGCCCCCATATACATTAGGGTGGGCTCACATTACGTTTTTGCCATACATTTGAGGTATACATTGGAAAAAAAAGGATACAAAAGTGCATCACACCATGCTTTTCCATTCTGCAGAGTTCGGTAAAAAAAAAACTTATACGTCGACGTGTATATATATTATTTTTATTTATTTTTTACAATGGAACTCTATGGTGACGGATGCCATCGTATGGCATATTTCTGAGGCATATATTTAATGTACACATTTTTGTATACGTTAAATGGATGGGAAAAATGTGATGTGAACCCAACCCAGCCTTAGATGATCAGTGGGTTTGGCAGACATATATCTAATGTGTTTGGCCAGCCAGCAGAAACCAAGCTCTCTGTAAGAAGGATTCCACATGGTGAATAATGGTGTCCACCGGAAATGCACTATAGACAGAGAAGTAGGTGGACAGATAAAGTGAAATGTTTCAGCGTTCATGATACTGAAGATAGACATTATTGCTCAGTTCTGATCATTCCACTAGTTGAAAAATCCCTGCAAAGAGGGAGCTATACCTAGTTAGACCTATCCCCATAGCTTCTGGGTGGTGACAATGTTTGAAGGATTCCAGAGATGTACGATTAATTAGCAAACAAGGTGGTGGAGAACTGGCTGAAGAGTCAAAGGGAAGGAAACCATATGTCCCTTTTGTCTTGGGTGGCAAAGCCCCCTCTTCTATGTACGAGATAAATAATCTTTTCTTACCCACAGACTCATCTGCTGCCAAAATCCCTCTGCCATCCTTGACAATACGTTGAGCAATTTCTGTGAGCTCCTTCTTCTGTTCAGAAGTGAGTGCTGGGAACTGGTGGGCCATTCTTGACAGCCTGTTGAATTGAATGAAATTAGAATCAAGTATTAAAAGGGAAACTCCTTAGAAATGATGAAATCTACTACCAGAATCATGGATTAGTATTCATCATCTATTCTTCATCCAGACTTAGGTTTGTAAACCATCCAGAAGCCAAACCCCCACATGGAGGTAGCGTCCTCATAGACAATCCGTTTCAGGCCACTGCCACGATCAGATAGACGATTGCCACGAGTTCTCCATGAAGCCATAACAGTCAAGGGATATATAGGATATCATAGCGGCCATTCAAATGAATGGCCATCCATGTAATGTAAGGGTGGCTAGAATTTGCCAGACCGGGAGTCACTCGTTTGGGAAAGCTGGGTGGCAACTAATTTAGCCACTACAGCATCCTAAGGGGTTGTCACCCTGTTTCCCAATTGTGCATTGATACAATCTCTGCTCCTGACCTGTGGCATAAATTCACCTATTTGTTGTTTTTAAGTCTTGGAGTCATTTAGCTTTCCTAGAACAGAGATCACTAAAAGGGACCAGGCATATTAGTCTAAAGTTGATCAAAATGGACTATTTCAACCAAAATGATCGTTCTGTGGGGGAAATTTAACAACGAACAATCATTTCCGCCAACAGATGACCATTCTGGTCGGAAAAGAAGTTGCCAGTGTTTGAAATTTTCATCAGAGAAAAGATCTTTCGTTTCAGGAACGATCATTCATGGACGAAAGATAATTCTTGGGAAGAACGTTCCTAGAAAGATCTTCAGTCCAGATTACAAACATGTTTGGCTACTTAGAACATCAGTAAAATGTGTGTAGCCGTTCCTGCGAAAAGATTGCTCACCAGATGATTGTTTGACTTTTAGCCATCAACCAACTTCCATCGAACGTGTATGACTAGTACCTTAATTAGGAGACATCTTGAAAGGATTTATATAGATACAGCTTATAAGAAGAGCTGGTGACAAGATGGCGATAGGTTGGATACAGCAGTGATTATAGGGGCAGATAATTACACAAGAGGCAGTCCCTCCCCGGCTTTAAAAGGCTGTTAACAGGGCACAACAGCCAGCTTTCAATTGCACAACTAATATAGATTACAGATAAGATAGCCTTTAGGTGGAGCGTCCACTTACCTTGTATCCACCATTATTTTTGTGGTGCCACTCCTGTTCATGGGCTGGCTATGTATTACAGCTCAATCCTGTTCCAATAAATTGGTTTGAGCTGCAGTACCAGACACAGCCCACGAACAAGAGTGGTGCTGTTTTTGGAAAAGAAGTAGTCATTTTTCTTTTTTTCAGTCCTTGAAAACCTTTATGGTGAACGGCCACATGGGACAGAATTTCCGCCGCAGAGTTTATCATATGTATTGCAAAGGATCTGCAGTGGAAATCTGCAGCCAACGGATGGATGGGACTTGTTTTAATCTCATCCACTTTGCCGCTCTGTAAAATTGTGCTTAAAGTCTGTGTGGTCATACTCTTAAAGTGGTTTGCCCACCATTACAACATATGGCCTATTCTATTATTAGGTTATGCCTTCTCTTTCTGATCGAATTGGTCTTCTCCCAACTATTGGACCACACCACCAATCCTCCAGAAAGAAGGGACTTAAGCCCCAGCGCAGGGTCTTTTCTGCCTCTATCATGCAGTGCTGGCACATCTAGCGATATACCCCTTTAATTGTAGATATAAGTAGGAGTTTTTGTAAGCTCCGCCAGGACGTCTATCCGCCTGAACAAATCTAGGTAACTAAGTGCATGCTTGTACGCTGCCGTCCCGCACATGCGGTCCAGTTGCAGTAGACGCAGGGTCTGGCACATTGGAAAGCACACAGGGTAGGATCCAGCTGCACAGCAGGATGCAGGCGAGGCGTGTCCTACCAGGATCCCCCTCCCCCAAAATAAACAACATTGCGAGTCCTGCAGAGCATTGCACCAAGCACTAACACATTGCAAAAACTCAGTCTGCAGAGCATGACCACCCCCCCCCCCCCCCCCAACTATTACAGATAACAAGCTGCAGAGTATTACTCCCCTTCTAGAACTATATGTTAACGGTGTGCAAGCTTGATATGTAATGCCTGGGATATAATCTTCTATAGTATAGGCAATCCCTACACACTGTACTTACTGGTGTGTGGCTCTAGGGTGGCAGGCAGGCTTGTTGAGAGAGGTGGGACGGGCGCAGCCACATCACACAGTTTATATGCAGTGACACCTATAGGACTGTGGGTTGTGCCTATGGGCTCTGCTCTCCTACAGGCTCTTAACTTGCACACTCCTTCACAGGGAGCCATTCACTGCCAGCCAGGCTACAGAGGGAGGGGGCCCGTAATTCTTACTGTGGACAAAGGTTTCACACCCACGTACTCCATGGGAAAGACCAGACAAAAGTTTTATGGTTCAGCTCCAAACCCATCACATGACCGTTCCTGTGCTATTAGCACCCATTTCATGTAGCCATCTTAGTCTGCCCCATCAATGTAATAGCTGACTGTGCACAACAAGCACGTCTCATGTAGTATCTTTTGGTGGCGTTGTTTTGCACGTCTGTACATTTAGTGGTGTTTTCTGCAGTAAAAACACCAACTCCAGATGTTATGTGAAAGTCTCTATAGAGAATGCCACAAAAATGACAGTGCCAAATTCATGGGTGTAAGGATACGTAAAGGGTTATTAAAATGAATGGGAGATATTGAAATAGCCAGACCCCTCACTGGGCACCTCTATTTTGGGTGTACGATCAGCTTCTATGTAGTCAGAGGGGGGTCATTCACAGAGACCGGAATTTTACGCCACTCTTTGTTTGTAAAAACCATTGCCTTGGCCGTACCCTAAAAGTTTTATGATGGCACACCCCATTTATTAGCGGTGCTAGAAGACGACTTTGAAATAAGAGCCATCAGACTACATGAAGGTTACAGCAGACGGAGTCTTTGGCTTGGTATGGAATGCCAGTTGCGCTTCGATGGCGGTGCACTTAGGCTGGGTTCACACCTGAGCGTTTTACAGCGCGTTCCTACGCGCTGTAAAACGCTCAACAGGCAAGAACCAATGATTCCCTATGGGGCATGGTTCTCACCTGAGCGTTTTACAGCACGTACGAACGTGCTGTAAAACACCCTACGCCCCAAGAAGTACAGGAGCTTCTTTGGGGCGTAATGTCGCGCGTTCCCTTACATAGACTTCCAGGAACGCACGACAATGGGCGTTTGCTTGTTTCTGGAGCCGCGTATGTAAACGCCCGATAAAATCGCGCATACAGAGCGCAACAGAGTACGCTCAGATGTGAACCCAGCGTTAGTCACGTAGAATGATCTGCATGTTTGATGCACTCTATGATCACATGATAATATTCAGACCAATAGGATGGATTATATATCATTCAGATTTCTCCCTAGATGCAGTCATTTGTGCTGTACTCAATGCCAGACAGCTGCCTTGACCACCTCCCACATGTCATGACTGAAGATGATGGAAGGTTTAGCATGTTGGCTTCGGTGGGGCAGTAGAGATAAAGCAGAACATGTGCAAGAGGCGGGAGTTTAGTAGAAGAATTTAGGGAAGAAAGGGATGTAAGGCATCTGGTGGCATTAGAAGCAGAGCTTGCCAAGAGCTCATTTGCATCCCTTTGGACCATGCATGGCCTATAAGCCTCCTCACACAGATTAAGGTGCTCTCCCCAAGAAGAGATAGTACCCCCCATAGAAAGAATTATGAAGAAAATCTTCTACCTGCAGACTTCCTGCCTGTAAGAAGCGCAGTTGGTGATATGCTGGTATACCTTTGCCCCAACTGTATTGAAAAGTGCCAGCCATCATAGACGTGCCTATTTCTTGGGCGTACTCTCTGTTAAATGTAAACCCCAGATGTGGTGTGGAGCAGAGCGTATTTCTAGTCTGTGGGCAGAGATAACAGTTTAATATGCCAGTTTGTCCATTTTATCTAAACAGACACCAGGACAAGGATATTACACATTACGTTAGGGGTGGGTTAGGAGGTGGGCAAATGAGGTGTTCATCATAAGGGTTATGTCCGTACAGGAAGTAAAGTGAATAGCATTAAATCGTATCTGCGGGGAAAATCCGCGTAGGTTACAGGCAAAATGTGTTGCTCATTTTGCTGCAGACTTGCCACAGCTTGTAATTGTACTGCAGGAGGGTAAATTCGATATGAAAAACCACAAGGTACACTCCTCAACATTGAAATTGCAACACGAGAAGGAAAAGTTGTGTAATTATGGAAAGGACAGGACTGATAGACATATCAATGATATGCAAATGATGCAAACAACATTCAAAACATCGATTAATTCGCGCAGAAATACGTGCACTTACACACCTTGGGATGCCATCAATGAGGTTATTAACGGATGTCTGAGGAATGTCCGGCCACATGCAAACAATTCAAAGATCCAGCTCCCTTTACAATTGCGGACTAATGGTATCCCAGTTCGGCTTGATGTCCAGAGACGCTACAGGCCATGGTGACCATTTTACGGTAGGTCACACAGGCTTCTCACAGTAGCGCAAGCAACATGCACCCTGGTGATGTACTCTTGAAAAACGTCGCCTGGGACACTTTGGAGAAATGGCAGTACCACTGGTTCCACTACCAAATCAATGTAACGCCCAGCTGTTAGGGCACCTGAAATGAAGACTAGAGGGGTCCACAACATACATTATACCACCCCACAACATAATCTCATTAGTAGGACCGGTGTGATGTTTCCTTGCGATTGACTCTTCATGGCGGTGCCCACGGCTCTCCACCAATCTCTGGCTATGACTGTGTCCAAGACAAAAGCGGATTCATCACTGAAGAGGACAGACCTTCATTCCAGCCTCCATTGCCATCTTGCCTGTGCACCACAATAGCCTTTGAGAGTAATGATGTGAGGTCAATGGAACACCTGTAGCTGGGCGTCTGGCTCATAGCCAATGTCATGCAACGCCTTCTGATGGTTTGTCACCCCAGGTTTGGGATGGGATGTCTAATTTCACCTACAGTACAGACGATTGTCCATGCAGAGTTCTGCTCTCTGCACTTCTTGCCGTCATTCCAGTTTCTCATTGTTTTTCCAACCATCGGGACACACGATGTTGAATACTCTCCTCTTCTCTCTCTACACAGCCCCAATAGGTCTCCCCCTCACCAGACTCTCCAATCTATCCTTAAAGGGGTATTCCCATCATAATGATCACTGTTAAATCTGTTTTTGTAAATATATTTTATTAACCAATTCCCACCCTATAGGAGAAAATTCATCCCCACTTACCTCATTGTTGTGATTTGGTCTCCCCTGGTTACAACCACCGCTCGTCTTCAGAATCCCTGTGGCCGCACTTGCGCAGAAGACTCCTTCTTTTCTCCCGGCCGGGCGGCTCGCTGTTCTGAACGCGCACGCCGCCGCGCATGCGCCATGATGACTTTTTCCTCGCCTGAGTAGTACAGAGCCGCGAACGCGCACGCCAGCTCTGTACTATACTGGTCAGGGATAAGTCACCATGGCGCATGCGTGGCGTCGTGCGGATTCAGTCCCGCGCGCAGCCCGGCAGAAGATGTCAATCAAGATGAAGCCCGCCCCCAGTCAGAATCCAGGAAGTGAACGGCGCGCTGGCAGCAGGTAAGTATGAAAAGGCGCCATGGGAATACCCCTTTAATGCAGCAGTCAGGGTATCCTAACTGTCCAACCGCTACTCCGATGCCTCCCCTCTGTGCCAGTCACTGCACTGGTTGCCAATACAGTATAGAATCCAATTTAAACTGCTTGTTCTCACCCACAAAGCTCTCCACAGTAATGCACCCCCCTACATCTCTTCCCTCATCTCTGTCTACCACCTTTCCCATGCTCTACGCTCTGCAAACGATTTACGACTGACATCTGCCATAATCCGAACCTCTCACTCCCAGCTCCAAGACCTCTCCCGAGCTGCATCAGTTCTCTGAAATGCCCTACCCCAAGAAATTAGGTTAAATAACAATATACACAGTTTTAGATGCTACCTAAAAACACATCTTTTTAGGGTGGCCTATCACATCCCTTGATCTAACTCCTCTTCATATATAGCCCATTTATCATCATTTTCTGAACCTGTTCCTCCACCAAACCCATGCACCCAGAAGTACTACAGATATCGGCTGGTGACTGGCTCATGCAGCTTTATATATACTCCCCTATTTTCCGAAGATGGCTGGCCCATTGTACAAAACAAGCACTTTTACCTTTTGTGTCACCCCTATCTCCTCATGGATTGTAAGCTCTTGCAAGTGTAACACCCAGAGTGGTGTTACCACTCCTGCACCCGGCTACCATCTCTAATGGCACAGTGTCATCTTATGTATTTTGTTCCAGGTCCTCTCCACAATGTGCATCATAATCTTGTTATGTAAACTGTTTCTTACATATAATGTGTCAGGTTCACCAGCAGGTGGCAGCGTAAATGGCAGAGCTATCCTTAGAGAGAATGGAACTTACCATTCTATTCTCCCCCTTTGGGCAGAAGTGGGCCAGTCCTGCTGGCTACCAGGAGGAGGTGGGGGCAGTTCTGGTTTGTTCTGGTTAAGACTCCATGTTGGAGCTGCCAGGATTCTACCTACTTTTTGGCTGAACAGAAGTCCGACTACAAGAGTGAAGTGCAACATAAAGAGGAAACAAAGACACCAAGTTAGCTCGTCAGTACAGCAGAGTCAGAGAAGGATAGAGCAGAGTTGAGTTTGCCTGCCAGTTTAATGCTAAAGCCTGCTAAAACCAAGACAAAGCCGAAACTGTTTATTCAAGTAAATCTGCCATTGAACTTCATCTCACGGTCTGGACTCAAGTTATTTCTTCATATCCCTCAATTATTCCCCCTATTTATTGCTTTGGAGCCAAAGGGTCCAGCCGTACACACAAAGAGACAATTTAGGCCGCAACATACCACTCTGCATTTCCTACACCTGAAAGGATAGGAAGGGCCCTGGGGGGAAGCGCCCGTTGCACAAGCAGGGCCCTCATTCCTCTTGTTCTAATTATGGCCTTGTCTGTGCTATGTTATTTACGACTGTTTGTACATGAACCCCTGAACTGTAAAGTGCTGCGAAATATGTTGGCGCTATAGAAATAAAGATTATTATTATTATTATTAGTGCTCAGTACTCAGCCTAGGCACAAGCAATGTGCCAGAATGACACACAAAGGTATCATAGTTCAAGGATTCTGTCCCTCTCAGTTTGAGACAAGTGGCAATAATTGGCATGTCGACAAACAGGAGTCATCGGACACAACTTAATCCAATTTTTTAGGTTTCTTTTGGCTAAAAAAACGTTATTTTCTACCTGCCCTTTTATGACACAGATTAGAGCGAGATGCTTGAAAATTTGATCATCTGCAGATCTTAGACTACTTTCACACTAGCGTTTTAGTTTTTCCGGTATTGAGTTCAGTCATAGGGACACACCCATGATTCATTGTCAATGGGGACAAAACTGAACAGAACGGAATTCTCCAAAATGCATTCCATTCCCTTTAGTTGCGTTCCCATACAGGAGTTGTAGTTTGCTTTCCGTCCTAGGAAGCGGAGCAAGACGGATTGGGTATAACCATTAAAAGTCAATGGGACGGAATCAGTTTTCTCTGCCACAATAGAAAACGGATCCGTCCACCATTGACTTTTAATGGAGTTTATGACGGATCCGTCTTGGCAATGTTAAAGATAATACAACCGGATCTGTTTATAACAGATGCAGATGGTTGTATTATCAGTAACGGAAGTGTTTTTGCTAAACCCTGCCAGATCCAGCAAAAACGCTAGTGTGAAAGTAGCCTTAGTGACACCTGCTTCTTCCTCATTTTGCATAACCTTCTGGTTTGCCCTTATTGGTGTTTGCAATTTCAGTATTGAGGAGTGTAAATTGACTTGTGGGTTTAAAATCCACACTGCATTTCAACTTCCACATGACTTCTTTACGCAGCATGTGGATGACATTTGTAAAACCTCATCCACATTAAAAGGTCCTGTAATACACTGCAGATTTTCTGAGCACGAAATATGAATGGAAATCCAAAATTTATCCTCTTCATGTGAACATCCCCTAAACAAAAAATGCACCAACATGGACCCTGGAAAGGTTTATAGGCCTTCCTCTTGCTTTCAGCTGGTGGAAATGGCTTTACTGACTAGGCTCAGATCCTCATAAGGAGCTAATGAGCCGTGAACACTTGAAGGTACATTTTATTTAGGATTTATACTCTCTTTTTGCAATCAATATGAAGCTTATTCTCTTTGAATACTACCGGAGAAGACTCTCTCGATATTAGTTACCTTTTCCCAATAGCATGTACTGTGTAGAGGAGAACTAGTTGGTTAATGTGTCAGGATGTGTTTGTCAGAGAAGAGCAAAGTCCACAAATATTGTGACAGTCCCAGGATAGAAAGGGAGGGGACCAGAGAAAGTGAAGAGGAGAAATGAGAGCCGGCGGGGACTCAGGACATGTTTATCACAAAGAGTCTCGACTAAAAGGACAAAAAAGTGTGACAAAAGTTGTAATTCTATTTTGTGGAACTTTGGCAGTGATGTTATACAGATATATCTGTTTAAGGCTCTGTCATCTATTGGACGCTCTGTTCAAAGCTTCCATAGAAAATTCCATTATGTATGAAGGGAAAAATAGTACAGCACGCATCTCTACTTTTTCCGATAAAATGAGGGACACCATGATGGAACGCAAGACCTCTTTAGTGTCCGTCATGATGGATCCCTCACAGTTTGAATTGCGCATTTCTGGTCCTATGATGAAAGAGGAAAACATATTTCCAAACACAGATGAGAACTCAGCCTAAAACTTATTTACACCATAGATCAGTAAAAAGTATCTATCCGTATGCTTTACAGAACCCATAGGCCTCTATTTGCAAAGTGTGTCCTTTTTGGCATGCATTCTTCTGGATATATTTTTATAGACAGTACTAATAAAAAGGGTAGGGTGCTGTGGAAGGCTAGCTTAGGTCATATAATGCCCGTGCAGTACCTTCCTCAGGCACCCATTACTATAAGGCTACTTTCACACTGGCGTTTTGGCTTTCCGTTTGTGAGATCCGTTCAGGGCTCTCAGAAGCGGTCCAAAACGGTTTGGCCCTAATGCATTCTTATTGGAAAACGATCCGTTCAGTTTGCCTCCGTTCCGTCTCCATTCCGCTCTGGAGGTGGACACAAAAACACTGCCTGCAGCGTTTTGGTGTCCGTCTGACGAAACTGAGCCAAACGGATCTGTTCTGACACACAATGTAAGTCAATGGGGACGGATCTGTTTTCTATGACACAATCTGGCACAATAGAAAACGGATCCGTCCTCCATTGACTTTCAATGGTGTTCAAGACGGATTGGCTATGTTAAAGATAATACAAACGGAGCTGTTCATGACGGATGCAGACGTTTGTATTATCTGAACGGATCAGTCTGTGCAGATCCATGACGGATCTGCACCAAACGCGAGTGTGAAAGTAGCCTAAGGCGCGCTGTCATCCAATGACCAAGTAACACTATACATAATGGTGCCCAAATAACATTGCCTTGCATTGATACTTCCAGTTACCTAAAAATACAGAGCTATACAGTGCTACCACTACCACACACACTGCAAAAATAATATCTTGTACAGTGATAATACCAAATACCACTCTACAATGCTCAAATAATACCGAGATACAGTGATCATAGAACAGCACTTGATATAAAATAATCTAATAGACGTGCAGTATCTAAACTCTGCCATACCTGCAGAATATTTCTAAAGCCGATCAAAGACTTATCAATTTGCTCCTGATCTAACTAGTGTTCCATTATACTGGAGAATGCTGGTCACTAACAGATATATTTCCCTACACATATAAAGCTATTCCCACCACTTATGTGATCTTATGCAGCATTTACATGGCCCGAATATCAGGCAGATTATCGGGAACGGACGTTCCGAAGGACGCTCATTCCCAATAATTAGCCCCTGTAAAGGGCCCACCGATCACCCCATGATCTGAGGTGTGGACACCTCAATCATCGTTCCAGTCAGCAGATCGTGCCATCTAAACAGCGATATGCTGCCCAGGAACAATGATTTTGTATGGGGAAAAGCAATAGCAGTAATGATTGTTCGTCCCCGTACTGTGGAGGTGATCGCTGGCTGTACATGCAGTGCTTCACCTCAACTTAACAAGCAGCCGACTGTCAGGAAGGAACGCTTCTTTCCCGACAATTGGCTTCTCCTCAGACCGTGTAAATGAGCCTTAACTCTGCATCTGGACCTTGAATTACCATACTTTATTCAGGCATGTGTGCTGCCATATAGTGCTCGGTACAAAGCTATATTTCTGTAATATGGTGTCCAGTGGAAAATGCCATGACTATTTTTCTTTCTAAAAAAAATTCTCATGAAATTTGAGTCATACAGAGAGGAACATAGGAGTCTATGAGGACCAGATTATGGCTCTATACAACTCCAAGGTTGAACTAAGCCATAACATACTTGTGTGCCTGAGCCCTAAATCGGAGTTCTGGATGACGTATGGCAGACAAGCTGACATGTTGAGTATTGGACGCAGATTTGTGCCAATCCGCATCCAACTCACATGAATAGGGTTTCTGCAACCAGATTCACAAGCTAGGGAAAATTTCTGTCTGGGTAAAAAAAAAAAAAGATTAGTGGATTGTAATGGATTAGATCATTGAACGTGTGTGGCAGAAATACCTATGTGAGCCTCCAATCATTTGTAATATAGGTTCTGAACACAAAGATACCATAAAGGGATTTGACTCTAATCATGATCAAGTATTGAGAGAAAGTCAACAATTAGGACTCTCGGAGAGAAGGCTACCTGCTGACCCTTCAGGGAGTGCAGCCCATCTCACGGACACTGTCCACTAAATCCACTTCACTTCTGTCATCCTGCAGAGGAAAGGTTACAATGTCAACCTACAGCGTGAAAAACAGAGGCTTATGTTCTGTCTAACTGGTTTTTCAGGCTTTAGAAACTATACACAATTTTGTGAAAGGTCATAGTGCAATTAAGAGGAGCCGGGTCAGGGAGTAAACATGTTATTGTGCAGTACAAGAACGCAACCCTACTTACATAGGAAGGATTGATTTTTTAGGGTGACCAGTTGGGGTAGTTGGAAGACTCCAGAGGAGGAGGAGGCCAAGCCACCTTTGGATACTTACAACAGTGGGCTTTTTCAAGACACTCCTGTACAAATATCACCTGGGGCAAAGACTAGGTCATTTGTGGTGGTGTGCAGGTCACTCACAAGTAACGCACGTGCACACAGTAACGTTTTCTTTTTTTTTTTTTAATCAATAAGCCTTGCAGATTTGTGCCAAACTTGCAAACGAGTGCCAAGACTGCAATAAGTCTGGATCTATGAAGTGACAGTACATTGAGGAAAATTGCTATGAACCGTCATTTTATGGACCTTCGTAACAACAACATTCTCATGACCCCTTGACAGTGACAGTCAAATCACCCCTCAAATACAGGATCCCCATATATAACACACCCCTGTGCTGTGTCTGTGGTCTGCTGGACGGCGGCAGTCGGTGCAGGCCTCAAAGTCCCATCCTGGAGTTCTGACTTAATTTCTTGTGTTTGCTGTGTAGTAGGATATGAAAAGGTGCCCCAATACAAGGCAGCCCGTCCCATGTGGTTACATATAGCTATTTCTTAAATCTGTAAATGGGCAGAATTATCAGTATTTCCCTTGATGGAAATTTTTAAGTTTTTCCTCTACTTCTGAGTAATGGTCTTAGACTTTCAGATGTTTAGTAGAACTATAGTCACTTTCTTACCTTGGCCGTCAACAGTAAGAATGCAAATGTCAAGATAAAAACCTGGACAGGCGCTAAAGGGGTCCTCTCACTTCAACAAATGACATTTATCATGTAGATAAAAGTTAATCCAAGGCACTTACTAATGTATTGGGATTGCCGATATTGCCTCCTTTGCTGGCTGGGTTCATTTTTCCATCGCATTCCATTATACACTTCTTGTTTCTATGGTGAAGACCACCTTCACTCCAGCAGAGGTGGTCATGCTTGCACACTATAGGAAAAAGTGCCAGCCTATGCGCACTTTCGCAGTCCCAGCCACCAGAAAGCCTGAGCTTTTTCCCATAGAAACGAGCAGTGTATAATGTGATGGAAAAATTAATCAAGCCAGCAAAGGAGGCAATATGGACAATCACAATACATTAGTAAGTGCCTTGTATTATCTTTCTCTACATGATAAATGCCACTTGCTGAAGTGAGACAATCCCTTTTAAGGTCTTGTCTTGGTGGGACAAATTTAGTGTGGGTTCACACCTGAGCGTACTCTGTATGCGCTTTTAAATCGGGCGCTTACATACGCGCGAGGAAACAAGCAAACGCCCATTGTCGCGCGTTCCCGCTAAGTCTATGTGCGGGAACGCACGACAATACGCCCCAAAGAAGCTCCTGTACTTCTTGGGGCGTAGGGCGTTTCACAGTCTGGGGTTTGGGAATGTCAGGAGAACGCTACCTGTCTGCCTGAAGTGTGCCAATTCGAAAGTTTGGTGGGGGACTGATAATGCTATGGATTTGTTTTTCAGGGCTTGGCCTAGGCCCCTTAGTTCCAGTGAAGGGATATCTTATAGCTTCAGCATACCAAGACATTTTGGACAATTTCATGCTTTCAATTGTTTGAGAACAGTTTGAGGAAGGTCCTTTTCTGTCCAAGTAGGACTGTGCCCCAGTGCGCAAAACAATGTCCATAAAGACATGGCTGGGTAAGTTTTGGGTGGAAAAACCTGATTGGTGCATGCAGAACCCTGATCTTAACCCCATCAAACACCTTAGGGATGAACTGAAATGGAGATTGCAAGCCAGGCCCTTTCATCGAACATCTGTGTCTGACCTTACAAATGGTCTTCTGGATGAACCGGCAAAAAATTCCCACAGACAAACTCCACAATCTTGTAGAAAGCCTTCTCAGAAAAGTAGAAGCTGTTTTGGCTGCAATAGGATGAATCAACTTAGGTGGCCCAATACTTCTGTCCATATTATCAATAAAATATAGTCCTATAGATAAGCTTATGGGAAAACTTATTTAAAAAAAAAAAAAAAAAAAAAACACCTCTACAACTAGAACATGCTGTATTTTGAAGAACAATGCCACTGACACAGACAAAAAAAACTGTATATATGTGGAACCAACTGTGTAGTAGACACACATATCAAGTCACCTGATAACTTTCAGTGAGCCCCCAGACAGCCATTTTACATTTGTTTTTGATCTTTTATTAAATAAAATTAAATCCCTCCAGGGCGATAAGTTGCCAACATGAATGAACACAGGGTCCTGGGCTGTGGTGGTGGAGATCAAGAACATCAGGGGCCCATCAGATAGCAGGGATGGGCTAAGGAGCATGGCAGCCTGAGGTGGCACTGCTCTTCCCATACAGGTCACTTCATAGGGCTGTGCTAACCTCCCTGCGGGCATCTGCAGAGCTGTAGCCAGAAGGAGAGCAGCATGCTGCCAGTTAAGAGAATAGGCTGGATCTACTAATGTGTCTATGTCTACAATCTGTCTTAAAACAGGTGCAAATTATTACGTTTCTACAACCTTATCTGATTTGCTCAAAAAGGGGGCATAGCCTAAGATGCAACATTATGTGCACCAATTCTGATGTAAAATTCTGTCACAAAGCAAGTCAACCAATAGATTTAAAAAAGTGTCTAGCCATGTACCAGATTCATCATTCAGCATGAGGTAGGGTGATAAATATGGAGCGCCTAGACAGTCTGTCTAATTCACTGTCCAACCTAGCAGGCAATTATGGGGAAGGGACCGTTCTTTCCCGATAACTGTCTTCTCATCAGTGGAGGTAAATAGCTGCAAAAGATCATTTCACCTGATGAACGAGCGTTTTGCTTGGTCATCATGTGATCGGCAGCACCTTTACACGGGCAGATTATTGTGAACAAGTGTTCATAGAAACTTTCTATGTTCCTATGTTCATTCCCGATAATCTGCTCAATAAATCGGGCCATGTAAATCTGCCATAAATTTACACCATCTATAAGATTAGGAAATATGCCCCAGTGGTCTGACTCAGATATTAATTTAGGTCTCTGGTCTGGGAACTAAAAATACAGGGTTTGGTCTAGGGTCTGAATATATTTAGAGGATCTGATCTGGCGTCAATATGAATATAGAGGTCTGATATTACCATATTTTTCACCCTATAAGACGCACCCCCCCAAAGTGGGGGGAAAATGTCAGTGGATCTTATGGGATGAATACTAATGAGTGCTTCCAGTATGCAGTCATTAGTACAGGAGGACCGTGAAGCCATGGATGCACCACTTCCCAGTCTTCTGTTGGCTCCGCACTGTGCTGTGACTCGTCCAATTGGGGTTCTTATTAACATTGGGGGTCTGATCTGAGGACTGATTAACATTGGGGCTCTGAGCTGAGATCTGATGAAAAATATTTTTTTCTTATTTTACTCCTCTAAGACCTAGGTGCGTCTTGTAGGGCGAAAAATACGGTAATAAAATGGTCCGAATATTTTTAGCCATGTCCTTTTATATAAACCACACCACTCAAAGGGCAACTCCTGTTTTGCAGCAACCAACTGCAAAGGTGGAACTCAAACTATAGTCTACATAATGACTTTTTGGGGACTTTGGTCTAATTGGTGTCAAAATTATAGCCTAGCCTGGCATGTGAAGTAAGGGTCCTTTACACCGGTAGATAATACCGCAGATAATTGCTAACAGAACGCTCATGGGAATGCTAATTAGCGATTATCTGGCGGTGTAAAGGTGCCGCTGATTGCCCTATGGGCGAGCAAAATGCTCGTTCATCGGGTAATTGAGCATTCATTCAGTCACAAAAATTATCGTTTGCCGGTGGCAGATTGTGCTGTGTAAATAGCTTCTGCTGCCGGCATACGAGTCAGTATGGGGACAAGTGATGACATGTAAATGCAGCAAAGAAAAGGGGTTTAGGCTCCTTTCACTTCACCGTTTCTCCTTTCCGTTCTCCAGCTCCGTTGAGAAGCAGGAGAAGGGAAAGGATGGATTCTGCAGATAACTGAGACATAACGGAGCACAACGGAGCCTAAAGACCCCATAGACTATAATGGGGTCTGTTCGGTGTCCGCTCAGAATATGACTTTTGAGCTGAGACGAAAGTCCTCCATACCTTTCCTTGTGCCAGACAGCTTCCAATGAATGTAGCGAGAGCAGGCCACAGATTTATACTGAAACTAATTAAAATCAGCCACTACATTCATTGGAAGCTGTCTGGCACAAGGAAAGGTATGGAGTGGGCTCGGCATGCATGCTGGTACCTGCATCCCGACCTGTGTCGTCCCATGTAAAGGGATCTTACGCAGCACACGGCACTGCCAAGTCTATTTCTGTACATCTCACTGCTGCCTCATCATAATCACAGCAGTCAAAGTCTGATCACCTCCTTATCACCCTGCCCTTTGTATCAAGCTGAAGGACTTGTTTGTGGTGGTGGTGGTGGTATATAGAAGGGTTAAAGTCATAAATTCCAAGGGGACAGAAAGTATACAAAAAGACAATGGATCAAGTCCAGCTTATCTGTGTGCCCCTATCTAGTTTGATCCTCATTTAGCCACTGGGCACTTCAAAGGTAAGATTGATAATATCAGGCAGGAAATAATCTCCCAGTCCCCAAACAGCTTGGATCCCCCTCCCTCCCAAACGTCCTTTTGTTCTGTCTCCTCATTTGACCCTGCAAAGAGGTATCTCCTAAGAAAGAGAACCATCTCACCAGTGCTTGCCGATAAGTTTCCATACCATGGAGTACTTCCAGTAAGTCTCCATACAGGACTGGTCTTTGTAAGGAGATTCTGCACCCCGTCTAAGCCACTTCCAAGACATCACATTGAACCAGCCATAATCCTACTCTGTACTGATGAGGGCCAAGCACCCCAAAATAGCGGTCTACTGATGGATATCCAGCTCGGCTATATTTCCTCATCAAATCCCAAGGCTTGTTGGAAAGTTGGATCTTGACTCATAAGGAGTCAATTCCAATAGGTGGGGCTTGCATGAGGATTCTGAGTCTTGGGAGATACTTCTTTGCATATTGTTTCCAATGGAGCATTGTCAATAAGTATCCATACCATGGAATACTTCCAGTAAGTCTCCATACAGCTCCACACTGCACCTATCACACAATGGGGGCATATCCTAGCAATATGCCCCCATTGTCTGAGCTGGGAATACCCCTTTAACCCCCTCCGGACCGCCTAACGCAGGATCGCGTTCCGGAGGCGGCAGATTTCCTGTGAACGTGCGCACACAGGATCGGAAGGTAAGCGAGTGGATCTCCAGCCTGCCAGCGGCGATCGTTCGCTGGCAGGCTGGAGATGCGATTTTTTAAACCCCTAACAGGTATATTAGACGCTGTTTTGATAACAGCGTCTAATATACCTGCTACCTGGTCCTCTGGTGGTCCCTTTTGTTTGGATCGACCACCAGAGGACACAGGCAGCTCAGTAATATGTAGCACCAAACACCACTACACCCCCCCCCCTGTCACTTATTAACCCCTTATTAACCCCTGATCACCCCATATAGACTCCCTGATCACCCACCTGTCATTGATCACCCCCCTGTAAGGCTCCATTCAGACGTCCGTATGATTTTTACAGATCCACTGATACATGGATCGGATCCGCAAAACACATACGGACGTCTGAATGGAGCCTTACAGGGGGGTGATCAATGACGGGGTGATCACCCCATATAGACTCCCTGATCACCCCCGTCATTGATCACTCCCCTGTAAGGCGCCATTCAGACGTCCGTATGTTTTTTACGGATCCACTGATACATGGATCATAGTAACATAGTACATAGTAACATAGTACATAGGGCCGAAAAAAGACATTTGTCCATCCAGTTCGGCCTGTTATCCTGCAAGTTGATCCAGAGGAAGGCAAAAAACCCTGTGAGGTAGAAGCCAATTTTCTCCACTTTAGGGGAATAAAAAATTTCTTCCCGACTCCAATCAGAATAACTCCCTGGATCAACGACCCCTCTCTAGTAGCTATAGCCTGTAATATTATTACGCTCTAGAAACACATCCAGGCCCCTCTTGAATTCCTTTATTGTACTCACCATCACCACCTTCTCAGGCAGAGAGTTCCATAGTCTCACTGCTCTTACCGTAAAGAATCCTCTTCTATGTTTGTGTACAAACCTTCTTTCCTCCAGACGCAGAGGATGTCCCCTCGTCACAGTCACAGTCCTGGGGATAAATAGCTGATGGGATAGATCTCTGTACTGACCCCTGATATATTTATACATATTAATTAGATCTCCCCTCAGTCGTCTTTTTTCTAAAGTGAATAACCCTAATTTTGATAATCTTTCAGGGTACTGTAGTTGCCCCATTCCAGTTATTACTTTAGTTGCCCTCCTCTGAACCCTCTCTAGCTCTGCTATGTCTGCCTTGTTTACAGGAGCCCAGAACTGTACACAGTACTCCATGTGTGGTCTGACTAGCGATTTGTAAAGTGGTAGGACTATGTTCATATCACGGGCATCTATGCCCCTTTTGATGCAACCCATTATCTTGTTGGCCTTGGCAGCAGCTGCCTGACACTGGTTTTTGCTGTTTATTAAAATTCCTAGATCCTTTTCCATGTCAGTGTTACCGAGTGTTTTACCATTTAGTATGTACGGGTGACTTGCATTTTTCCTTCCCATGTGCATAACCTTACATTTATCAGTGTTAAACCTCATCTGCCACTTATCTGCCCAAGCCTCCAATCTATCCAGATCCCTCTGTAGTAGTATACTGTCCTCTTCAGTGTAAATTACTTTACACAGTTTAGTGTCATCTGCGAAAATTGATACCTTACTATGCAAGCCTTCTACAAGATCATTAATAAATATATTGAAGAGAATAGGGCCCAATACTGACCCCTGAGGTACCCCACTAGTGACAGTGACCCAATCTGAATGTGAATGCGGATCGGATCCGCAAAACACATACGGACGTCTGAATGGAGCCTTACAGGGGGGTGATCACCCCATATAGACTCCCTGATGACCCCCCTGTCATTGATCACCCCCCTGTAAGGCTCCATTCAGATGTCCGTACGTTTTTTACGGATCCACGGATACAAGGATCGGATCCGCAAAACACATACGGACGTCTGAATGGAGCCTTATAGGGGGGTGATCACCCCATATAGACTCCCTGATCACCCCCCCTGTCATTGATCACCCCCCTGTCCAAAATGGGGTCACATGTGGGGTATTTATACTGCCCTGGCATTTTAGGGGCCCTAAAGCGTGAGAAGAAGTCTGGGATCCAAATGTCTAAAAATGCCCTCATAAAAGGAATGTGGGCCCCTTTGCGCATCTAGGCTGCAAAAAAGTGTCACACATCTGGTATTGCCGTACTCAGGAGAAGTTGGGCAATGTGTTTTGGGGTGTCATTTTACATATACCCATGCTGGGTGAGATAAATATCTTGGTCAAATGCCAACTTTGTATAGAAAAGAAAATGGGAAAAGTTGTCTTTTGCCGAGATATTTCTCTCACCCAGCATGAGTATATGTAAAAAGACACCCCAAAACACATTGCCCAACTTCTCCTGAATACGGCGATACCACATGTGACACTTTTTTGCAGCCTAGGTGGGCAAGGGGCCCACATTCCAAAGAGCACCTTTCGGATTTCACCGGCCATTTTTTACAGATTTTGATTTCAAACTACTTTGCACGCTATTGGGCCCCTAAAATGCCTGGGCAGTATAACTACCCCACAAGTGACCCCATTTTGGAAAGAAGACACCCCAAGGTATTTCGTGATGGGCATAGTGAGTTCATGGAACTTTTTATTTTTTGTCACAAGTTAGTGGAATATGAGACTTTGTAAGAAAAAAAAAAGAAAAAATCATCATCATTTTCCGCTAACTTGTGACAAAAAATAAAAAGTTCTATGAACTCACTATGCCCATCAGTGAATACCTTAGGGTGTCTACTTTCCGAAATGGGGTCCTTTGTGGGGTGTTTGTACTGTCTGGCCATTGTAGAACCTCAGGAAACATGACAGGTGCTCAGAAAGTCAGAGCTGCTTCAAAAAGCGGAAATTCACATTTTTGTACCATAGTTTGTAAACGCTATAACTTTTACCCAAACCATTTTTTTTTTTATCAAAGACATGTAGAACAATAAATTTAGAGAAAAATTTATATATGGAGGTCGTTTTTTTTTGCTAAATTTTACAACTGAAAGTGAAAAATTTCATTTTTTTTGCAAAAAAAAATCGTTAAATTTCGATTAATAACAAAAAAGTAAAAATGTCAGCAGCAATGAAATACCACCAAAAAAGACATTTCTCCATCCAGTTCGGCCTGTCATCCTGCAAGTTGATCCAGAGGAAGGCAAAAAAACCCTGTGAGGTAGAAGCCAATTTTCCTCACTTTAGGGGAATAAAAAATTCCTTCCCGACTCCAATCAGGCAATCAGAATAACTCCCTGGATCAACGACCCCTCTCTAGTAGCTATAGCCTGTAATATTATTACGCTCCAGAAACACATCCAGGCCCCTCTTGAATTCCTTTATTGTACTCACCATCACCACCTCCTCAGGCAGAGAGTTCCATAGTCTCACTGCTCTTACCGTAAAGAATCCTCTTCTATGTTTGTGTACAAACCTTCTTTCCTCCAGACGCAGAGGATGTCCCCTCGTCACAGTTACAGTCCTGGAGATAAATAGATGATGGGATAGATCGCTATACTGACCCCTGATATATTTATACATAGTAATTAGATCTCCCCTCAGTCGTCTTTTTTCTAAAGTGAATAACCCTAATTTTGATAATCTTTCAGGGTACTGTAGTTGCCCCATTCCAGTTACTACTTTAGTTGCCCTCCTCTGGACCCTCTCCAGCTCTGCTATGTCTGCCTTGTTTACAGGAGCCCAGAACTGTACACAGTACTCCATGTGTGGTCTGGCAGTCTGGACTAGCGATTTGTAAAGTGGTTGGACTATGTTCTTATCACGGGCATCTATGCCCCTTTTGATGCAACCCATTATCTTATTAGCCTTGGCAGCAGCTGCCTGACACTGGTTTTTGCAGCTTAGTTTGCTGTTTATTAAAATTCCTAGATCCTTTTCCATGTCAGTGTTACAGAGTGTTTTACCATTTAGTATGTACGGGTGACTTGCATTATTCCTTCCCATGTGCATAACTTTACATTTGTCAGTGTTAAACCTCATCTGCCATTTATCTGCCCAAGCCTGCAATCTATCCAGATCCCTCTGTAGTAGTATACTGTCCTCTTCAGTGTAAATTACTTTACACAGTTTAGTGTCATCTGCAAAAATTGATACTTTACTATGCAAGCCTTCTACAAGATCATTAATAAATATATTGAAGAGAATAGGGCCCAATACTGACCCCTGAGGTACTCCACTAGTGACAGTGACCCAATCTGAGTGTGTACCGTTAATAACCACCTTTTGACAGTAATCCCCACACTCAACACACTAGTTCATGCAGCTCCGTCTACACTGCTCTATTATGAAAAATGGTTAGAACACTTTAGAAAACCCCAAAAAATTTTACCTTTTGTGTTGCTCCCATTTCCTCATAGATTGTAAGCTCTTGAGAGCAGGGCCCTCGCTTCACGGCAGAGGGTCACAATTGGCATCCAGTGGGCAAATGCCTTTTTGCAGGACTCCTATTGAAAGCTAGGTTCTCAACATGTTGTTCATGTACCCCTGGTGGTGCATGCAGGAAAGGAGATGCTCCTACTGCACATTAATTATGCATTAAAGTCCTAACTTACAGGGGATTTCCAGGGGCCGATATTGGTAATATGCTGCTCTTTATTTGTAGCTTACATGTGAGTGGCGCATTTCCTTGCTCCGATGCTCCCCCTTCACACGCCGCAATTGTCCAGCACAAGAATGTGTTTTCCCTTGTGCCGGTGACGTATCAGGCTTCTCATCACTATGGTAAGCAGAGACTTCCACCCAGTACTGAGCCCGGTGAGGTCCTCAGCACAGAAGGGTGTTCTTTAGTGCCGCTGGAGGCTACTTTGCATAGTACCTGCCCCCAAAACAGCCTTCTGCAGCGCTAAAAAACCCCATCTGTGCCAGTGACGTCACCAGGCTCAGTGCTGGGTGGAAGTCTCAGCTTACCATAGTAATGTAGGCTAGAAATAAAGAGCAGCCTGAACCCGGAAAAGCCCTTTAATTTTAGGAGTAGGAGATACTTGGTTTAGGAACACTGAGGAGCCTAGGTACCATGCACCTGGGGGGGATCCTGCTGACAATGTATTCTTCTATCAACCTCTTCTGCCATGTGTGGAGTAAAGTAAGGGTCCATTCACACATCCGTATGCGTTTTGCGGATCCACACATCGCCGGCACTCTCATAGAAAATGCCTTTTCTTGTTCGCAATTGCGGAACGGAAGTGCGGATCCGCAAATGTGGATGCGGACAGCACATTCCGGCCCCATTGAAAATGAATGGATCCGCACCTGTTCCGCAAAATTGCAGAACGGACGCAGACCCATTTTGCGGA
The DNA here is from genome assembly GCF_905171765.1 of Bufo bufo. Lineage (NCBI taxonomy): Eukaryota > Metazoa > Chordata > Amphibia > Anura > Bufonidae > Bufo > Bufo bufo. The sequence goes on along the minus strand of NC_053394.1, from coordinate 165,050,632 downwards.
CGTGTGAATGGACCCTTAACCTGCATTGTCAGCTGACATAGCAATGTATTTCACTGTACTAGGGCAGGGATCAGCAACCTCCAGCTGTTCTGAAACTACAACTCCCAGAATCCTCCATTTCTAAGGGAGTTACAGGAACAGCCGATTAAGTGTGCATGCTGGGAGCAGTGGGTGCACAGCAGCTGGGGTGCTGATCCCTGTATACAGATACATTGGATAGCACGCCCCTAGTGGACCAGAAATGGAGGACAGCACTCAATATTGGTTTCAAAATTGTGATTTTAATCCAGTGATGCAAGGTTTCGGCAGACAGTCTTTTCAAGCATGTGAATGCTCTGAGGACTTGTCCAGTTATAGGAGAAGTAACAACAACATTTGGGGAGAGTTAGGTCATGGAAGCCTGTTCTTACTATGGATTTTGCATGGCTTTGCAGGCTGCCTGCAGTGTGGAGAGGGGCAAACCGGGAAAGAGAACACGAGATATCATTGATCACCTCGGGATCAGGAGAGGCAGCCGGGCAATGTGTGTATAGGGTGCAGAGGATGCACACAATACCCATGTTATTTCATAGGAATTTAGGAAAGCGGTCAGACGGAGCAAGGAAACCAAGAGGCGCCAGGTACAAACCACTCTTAGGCCCGTTTCACATGAGTGTAATCAGTCTGGGAAACACGCCCCATGCGAGAGCTGCATTTCTCAGACTGCAATCCAGGTTTTAGTTTAGGCGCAGGTGTAACAATGTGTCCGAACGTGGTGTGACTGCAGGCGCCCCTCGAGTGAGACACACAAGCGGCAGGGGGTCGCAACTAATTAAATACAATAAAAGCAAAGCCAGGGACTGAGAAATAAAGCGACTAGCTATATGGCCATGCGATCTATATAGATACAAATGCAAGAATACAGCTAAGAGAACTAAGAGCTGGAAAGTGGAAACAAAAAATCCGTTAGGAATATTAATTATGGGAAGGATAGAGGCATCTGAGTAAGGCAGAATATATAGGTGAAGCAACCTAGATTTCCACCTGCCTTCGTGCACCAGCACCTATAATTTTAAAGTCCCCCTTTTCTCTTCCCGATTTATATTAGTCTTAATAAAAGGAAATAAATGTTATGTTTTAAATTACCAGAAAAAGGGAATTTAGTAGCCTAAAGGCTAATTGAACTTTACTACACTGCTCAAAAAAATAAAGGGAACACTTAAACAACACAATGTAACTCCAAGTCAATCACACTTCTGTGAAATCAAACTGTCCACTTAGGAAGCAACACTGAGTGACAATCAATTTCACATGCTGTTGAGCAAATGGGATAGACAACAGGTGGAAATTATAGGCAATTAGCAAGACACCCCCAATAAAGGAGTGGTTCTGCAGGTGGTGACCACAGACGACTTCTCAGTTCCTATGCTTCCTGGCTGATGTTTTGGTCACTTTTGAATGCTGGCGGTGCTTTCACTCTAGTGGTAGAATGAGACTGAGTCTACAACCCACACAAGTGGCTCAGGTAGTGCAGCTTTTCCAGGATGGCACATCAATGCGAGCTGTGGCAAGAAGGTTTGCTGTGTCTGTCAGCGTAGTGTCCAGAGCATGGAGGCGCTACCAGGAGACAGGCCAGTACACCAGGAGACGTGGAGGAGGCCGTAGGAGGGCAACAACCCAGCAGCAGGACCGCTACCTCCGCCTTTGTGCAAGGAGGAACAGGAGGAGCACTGCCAGAGCCCTGCAAAATGACCTCCAGCAGGCCACAAATGTGCATGTGTCTGCTCAAACGGTCAGAAACAGACTCCATAAGGGGGTTATGAGGGCCCGACGTCCACAGGTGGGGGTTGTGCTTACAGCCCAACACCGTGCAGGACGTTTGGCATTTGCCAGAAAACACCAAGAATGGCAAATTCGCCACTGGCGCCCTGTGCTCTTCACAGATGAAAGCAGGTTCACACTGAGCACATGTGACAGACGTGACAGAGTCTGGAGACGCCGTGGAGAACGTTCTGCTGCCTGCAACATCCTCCAGCATGACAGGTTTGGCATTGGGTCAGTAATGGTGTGGGGTGGCATTTCTTTGGAGGGCCGCACAGCCCTCCATGTGCTCGCCAGAGGTAGCCTGACTGCCATTAGGTACCAAGATGAGATCCTCAGACCCCTTGTGAGACCATATGCTGGTGCGGTTGGCCCTGGGTTCCTCCTAATGCAAGACAATTCTAGACCTCATGTGGCTGGAGTGTGTCAGCAGTTCCTGCAAGACGAAGGCATTGATGCTATGGACTGGCCAGCCCGTTCCCCAGACCTGAATCCAATTGAGCACATCTGGGACATCATGTCTCGCTCTATCCACCAACGTCACGTTGCACCACAGACTGTCCAGGAGTTGGTAGATGCTTTAGTTCAGGTCTGGGAGGAGATCCCTCAGGAGACCGTCCGCCACCTCATCAGGAGCATGCACAGGCGTTGTAGGGAGGTCATACAGGCACGTGGAGGCCACACACACTACTGAGCCTCATTTTGACTTGTTTTAAGGGCATTACATCAAAGTTGGATCAGCCTGTAGTGTGTTTTTCCACTTTAATTTTGAGTGTGACTCCAAATCCAGACCTCCATGGGTTGAAAAATTTGATTTCCATTTTTTTATTTTTGTGTGATTTTGTTGTCAGCACATTCAACTATGTAAAGAACAAAGTATTTCAGAAGAATATTTATTTAATTCAGATCTAGGATGTGTTATTTTTGTGTTCCCTTTATTTTTTTGAGCAGTGTATTTACTATCCCGGGTCCAAAGGGTCCTTGAAGGAAATTTCTCAGACTGAACACTGCTCATCTGAAGTGAACTCTCAGCACCATAATGATTTATGATGCTGTGAATTCCCACCTCACCCATCGGTCACTGCATTATGTCACCACAGTTCAGGACACCCGGAGTGAGACAAGCATTCACAGCATCATAAATCATTATGATGCTGCAAGTTGAATTCAGAGGAGTGGTGTTCGGTCTGGAAAATACAGCTCTCACATGGGGCATATGTCCTGGACCAAAGACACTCATGTGAAACTGGCCTTGGTGGTGGGGGGCACCATGTTTTCAAGGTAGCTGCAGCTCATCATTATCTACTATTAAGAAGACATGGCCAAAAGACAGAGGATCAGGGGAAGGGTATATTCATGTGTGGCAGGGGAAGGGTATATTCATGTGTGGCAGAGTGCTTCATTCATCTGAATTGGGTTATTTTGGTGGCATGAACATGGATCTCTGTAGGTCCAATTTACATAATTGATCTGTGATCCATTTGTGTATTTGCAACAAAACTGCAGTGTCTGAATTCACCCAAATATCTAACAATGACGACTGCAAATCGGAATCAGCCGGACCTGAACAGTTCAAAGGAGTAGTACACAATGGAAAAACAAGGCTTTTGTCCTCACACAGTGCCACATTTATCCACAGGTTGTGTGTGGAATTGCAGCTGAGCCTTATTCACTTTAAAATGAGTCTACAGTCTCAGGATAGAGGTCATCAGTATCGCTGGAAGCTCCATGCACTGTGTAGCGGCCATGCCAGAGTACTGAAGCATGCAAGGTCCTCAGTATCTAGACACTGGAAAACCTCTTTAAAGGGCTTCTGTCACCCCCCCCCAAAACTAATTTTTCATTTTTGGGCATATTAAAATCCTTATTGTACGACTATTCAATATATAGGGCTCTTACCTTGTTCTGTGGCTTTGTTTCATAAAAAAAAAAATAATAAAGCGTTTAAAATATGCTAATTACTTGACTACCAGCAAGTAGGGTGTCTACTTGCTGGTAGCCGCCGCATCCTCCTTTTAAAAAAACGCCCCCTCCTCCAGTTGATTGACAGGGCCAGCGAGCGCTCACCTCTAAATCCGAAAGAGAAGACGTCATCGGCGCAGGCGCACTGAGGGACTGCTGAGGAAGAGAGCGTCCTTCTCTCAGAGCGCCTGTGCCGAATGAAGACACGTAAGGCGCAGGCGCGGGATTTGAAATGCTGACAGGGCTAGCCGGAGGAGGAGAGCGCTCGCTGGCCCTGTCAATCAACTGGTGGAGGTTTGTTTTTTTTAAAGGAGGATGCGGCGGCTACCAGCAAGTAGACGCTCTACTTGCTGGTAGTGAAGTCATTTGCATATTTTAAAAGCTTGATTTTTAATGAAACGAAGCCACAGACCAAGGTAAGAGCCCTATATATTGAATAGTCGTACAATAAGGATTTTAATATGAGTTTTGGGGGGGGGGGGGGGGGGGTGACAGAAGCCCTTTAATGGAGCCATAGTACCAAGCATAACTAATAATGTAAAATCTCTCATCTGGTTTCTGATAAGCGGGGGGAGGCGTCTGGATCCCATAAAAAGAAGATCACATAGGTTTTCCAAAATAATAATTTAGGTTTTATTTTATTAGAAATTAGGATATGACCGAATATCTTCCAACCTTTTAGTAATGCATTACTATAATATGCTATTAAAGGGGTTGTCTGGGATTGGGGACATTAGTGTAATAGTACTAGAGTGACATACATACATGTCCTACCGTTGCCACATATTTATGAAGCCCTGTTTTCATATGGGAAATTCTTAGCCGGAAGCGACTGTTTGATGTTGATGCAACCAATGGCAGGCGGGGACGAGCCTCCCTAGTATCGCGGGTGACGCTAGGGAGGCTCGTCCCCGTCTGCCTCTGCCTTTGGCTGCCCCCCCCATTTTCCTCATTGTAGTAAGAATAAGGCGTTGGGCATATAATACATACAGATGTAACAGGGCTAAAAGGAATAGTTGATGTGTTAAAGAGGTTATCCAAGACTCATTAACCCCCGCTATAATGCCCGGACCCGAGACACTGTGCATGCTTACCTGGTCGCCGATTTCCTCCCCGATCACTCGGCCATCTTCGCATCTCCCCTGCCTGCAGGAATCCAACATCCATCAACGAAGGGGGTGCAGCGGTGACCTGCCCCCTTGCATTATGTGCTACGTCACATGTGATGCAAGGAGGCAGGTCACCGATGCTGGTAAGTATGCACAATGTTGTGGGTCCAGGCATTGCAGAGGGGGTTATTCAGCTTTGGATAACCCCGTTAAATAAATGGCAGGAACAGTGACTTTTTCAATGGCATTTGTCATAAAATAAGGCCGCATTCATATGACCATTGGACGGCCATGCCCTTGTGTGGTCCACAAACTGCAAATCCACAAAACACGGGCACCGGCTGTGTGCACTCCGCATACCGGACCAACTGACTTGAAAGGGTCTGTCATCTGCGGTGAAAGGTAGGACATATGCTATTTTTTGTGGTGTGGAGGCACGGACCCGGAAGCACATGGAAGGGCTTCCGTGCGTTTCCAGGTCTGTGCCTCCATGCTGCAAAAAACAGGACATGTCCCATCTTCTGCTGCATCTGGCAGACCCATTAAAGTCAACAGGTCCGCACCTGGAGGCGGAGTGCACACAGCCATGACATATTATGTGACCCTAAGACCACCAACTATGTTAACATTAACCCTCTTACTATTCTACACGCTGGCAGATTATAGAATGGAAAGTCACTGCATAAATGCACACCTCCCATTTCACAGAACCTTTGTCCAGCCAGTAATTTTGGGGGGGGGAGATGTGGCAACCCTTTTAGGAACAAGTATGTCTCCAATGACTCAAAGCTCAAAAGCTAGTTTCCCATGATGCAATTCAATGAAGAGCGCTTCTCAGAGGAGGACATCGACGATGATATTCTAAGAAAAATATCCTATACTGCCGTTTCCAACACAAGTGTAAAAAATAATAAGGTGGAAAACCCCTCTAAAATGTAATGCAGTCTGCAGTTATAGAGCAGGAGGAGCTGAGCAGATTGATATGCAGTTTTATGGGAAAAGATTCGGCAAAACTTGTAATTCATTAAACCCTTTGGTCTTTCATTGCTTTGGAGTCATTTGGACAGTCCTACTTACTGACTGACAGCGCCGGGAAACAGGTAAGTAATCTTCCCTTTACAGGTCCGGTAAACCCCTTTAAAACGGGAACGATGAATTTGATGTCATCAACTGCAGCACATGACTCCTGAAGCCAATCACTGGCCTCAGCAGTCATGTGTTCATGAATGGCATGTGAACGCTGATGCCAGTGATTGGCTGCAATGGTCATAGGAATGATAACAGCATGTGGCCACGGTAGAATTTAAAGGTAATTTTTAAAATGATAATTTCATCAAGCCTCTTGTCCCCCGACAAATTTTCACAAATCTTGGAGAACCCCTTTAATGGATACAGCCCTAGACGAATAAAGCTACTGAGGGGGAGTAGTAGACTCTCCAATCAATAGTAGTGCAGTTTCTATTAGGATTGCAGTGGATATACATTTATTTCCTCGCAATCATAGCAGCATAGGCTCTTCTCCTTCATACCATCCTCTGAGAGAAGAAAACATTCCTACATGTTTAACCAGGTTGGGTTCCAGTGCCCATGCCCACTCCTTCCTTTTCCTAAGTTCCTTGTACAGGGCAATATCCTTGGCATAACCCGGTGCACATTGCAATTCCTCTAGATATTGCAAGGTCCTCCGGGCAGAGGTTTCAGAGAACAGCATGGCTGGTGTGCAGCATTCTGTGACAGGCACCACGTTGTAAAGAGCAGGCGACACCCTGCGCAGTTCCAGAAGGTAATGCCTACCTGCAAGCTCTGCCAGCAGCATGACATAAATAGTCAAGACAACAAACATAGGCCAGCTAAACCGTGGTCGGTAAAAAATAACGGTGTACAACCAAGTGAGAACCAAACCCAAAACCCCTCCCAGGCCAATCCATTCCAAAATCCGCATAGGCTCCGGGTTCACATAACCCTGCAATCTTTCTGGATGATATAGTTTCGTGTACAGGCCTCCCCCTAGAGGTTCTGTAGGGAAACGCACTTGGACTAAATGGAAGAAGGCACTGAAAATATCTTTGAGTGGGACAGCATCATCCTCAACCAGCAGCACGTATTCTGGAGTGTAGAGCTCCAGAGAACGAGCCAGGCAGTAGGCATAATCTTGCTTCTCCTGCTCAAAACGGTTGGGGGCTTCAGCTACATGTTCATCAAGATGGCGTGCCACTGATGGCAAGAAGTGGGAGAGGAGACAGGCATCAGTGTGTGCATTGGGCACAGGGTCCACATTGCAGACTAAAAGCTTAAAATCTGAACAGTCTGTTCCACATTCATTTAGTCGATCAAGAAATCCATGTGCAACTTGCAGGAGGTAATGGTATTCAGGCCGGCGTCTTGTCGTAATGATGGTGATGATGAGGGGTGTGCTTGTATCTGCAGGTGTTGCCTTCCAGCTCTCCACGGGTCTGTGGTTACAAGGGACTGATATGTTATAGGGTCCTGTGGAAACAAGCTGCTGAAAATGTTTCAGGGCATTAGTCCCATCCTTCAAGTTTTGCTGTAAGAAATCCCGACTTAATTGCTGGAGGTGGAGTCTGCGAGAAAACAAGGGGGAATACAGGAGGCCGTGGAAACAAAAAGTGGCCAGAAATAGAGTAGAGATGAAGAGAGCCAAGAGATGGAAGCAAGGCGTTCTGATCACTGCAGAGAAGCACATGATGAGGGTTGTAGATCACATATTGAACCACCTCCTTGACCCTTCACTATCACATCCCAAAGACCACCTTCTTCATTTCTCCCTATACAATCCTAATGTCTTGAAGTTAGCAGCATCCCTGTAAAAGAAAATCAAAGGAATAAATCATAACATAAATGGTAACTTCAATGTGTTTGGAGATCCAATTACCCAGATTCAAGCTCAAAATGGTGTGCATTTTAAGCTCTGCCACTTTATAAACTGATTTGGTCTGGAGCCTCTTCCCAAGACTACACCCAAAAAGCAAATCCACAACTTGTATGGGGTCGAAATTTTCTTAGTGTTTCAAGTATAACAATATAACCCAAGAAGAAACATACAACACACTAGGGTTGTTTCGGGTATCGAATTTTTGATACTAGGCTGCTCTCCGTGTTCTCCTCAGCAGCATATGGGAGAAGGAAGCATTCTCTCCCCCCTGTGCCGCTGCCACCAGTGAGGAGAGAGCGGTGGGTGCACTGCGCCACCAATGAAAGTAAATGGACCTTTCATCTGGCCAAAAATTCTTAACCAAGTATCATGATATGTAGAGCGATGCCCAGGGATCTCACTGTAATTACTATTATCCCTGGGCACCGCTCCGTTCTCCCGCTATGTCCTCCGGTATCTTCGGGGACTTGGTTATACTGGGCGGAGACTTCCCTTGTTCTCCTGGTCGTCTTCTCCTCCCAGGCTGTAGCGCTGGCCAATCGCAGTGCAGAGCTCACAGCCTGGGAGAAACAAAAACTGGAGGACATAGCGACATATAGCGATATCTGAAAATATAATAGTGTTCCTTACTTTGATCCAGCAGTTTAGTCAAAAAACGAAGTTTTATCATATGCAAATTCAGTCTCTACCAGCAAGTAGGGCGTCTACTTGCTGGTAGCTGCTGCAGAAATCCGCCCCCTCCTCTTGTTGATTGACAGGGCCAGCCGGGATCTCCTCCTCCGGCCAGCCCTGTCGGCATTTCAAAAATCGCGCGCCCGTGTTGAATCTGCGCAGGCGCTCTGAGATGAGGAGGCTCGTCTCCTCAGAGCTCCCTCAGTGCGCCTGCGCCGATGACATCATCGAAATAGAAGACGTCATCGGCGCAGGCGCACTGAGGGAGCTCTGAGGAGACGAGCCTCCTCATCTCAGAGCGCCTGCGCAGATTCAACACGGGCGCGCGATTTTTGAAATGCCGACAGGGCTGGCCGGAGGAGGAGATCCCGGCTGGCCCTGTCAATCAACAAGAGGAGGGGGCGGATTTCTGCAGCAGCTACCAGCAAGTAGACGCCCTACTTGCTGGTAGAGACCGAATTTGCATATTATAAAACTTCGTTTTTTGACTAAACTGCTGGATCAAAGTAAGGAACACAATTATATTTTCAGATATCGCTATATAACTAATTTAACTAGCCCAAAAAAAAAAAAAAAAAATCACTTTAGTGGGGTGACAGAAGCCCTTTAAGACATGCATATCTGCCTTGTTGGTATACTAGTACCGTATACTGACAATAGCCGTAGCAATGTCTCGCAGATAATTTCAAACCTATGGGAACCAGTAGAATGATCTTTATTAGATACTGATCACCTTTGAGCAGTATTGAATGAGGTCCATGCTGACAGTGATGGGGCGTGGGCGGCCATCTGGCTGATCAGACAATGGACATGACTCATCCTTCCTTATACAGGGATGGGGTGTGTGCATTGTCTGCCCAGCCACATTGGTTGCCCCTCCCCGTCCTTTGACATCACTTCCTGTATCCTTGTCTTGGGCCAGCCCCTTTTACACCTCTTGTTAGTAAATAAAGGTGAGCAGACTGAGCAGGGCGGAAAGAGTTGCTCAGAATTTTCGATCAAGATGGTAACACCTGGGTTTGTCTCTGACTGGGGCTGAGAGAAGGGATTCACCTTTTTCCTTACACAAACTTTGATGCGAGCGGATTACAACTATTAATATTTTCTACAACAATATACACTGCTTAAAAAAATAAAGGGAACACAAAAATAACACATCCTAGATCTGAATTAATTAAATATTCTTCTGAAATACTTTGTTCTTTACATAGTTGAATGTGCTGACAACAAAATCACACAAAAATAAAAAAATGGAAATCAAATTTTTAACCCATGGAGGTCTGGATTTGGAGTCACCCTCAAAATTAAAGTGGAAAAACACACTACAGGCTGATCCAACTTTGATGTAATGTCCTTAAAACAAGTCAAAATGAGGCTCAGTAGTGTGTGTGGCCTCCACGTGCCTGTATGACCTCCCTACAACGCCTGTGCATGCTCCTGATGAGGTGGCGGACGGTCTCCTGAGGGATCTCCTCCCAGACCTGGACTAAAGCATCTGCCAACTCCTGGACAGTCTGTGGTGCAATGTGACGTTGGTGGATAGAGCGAGACATGATGTCCCAGATGTGCTCAATTGGATTCAGGTCTGGGGAACGGGTGGGCCAGTCCATAGCATCAATGCCTTCATCTTGCAGGAACTGCTGACACACTCCAGCCACATGAGGTCTAGCATTGTCTTGCATTAGGAGGAACCCAGGGCCAACCGCACCAGCATATGGTCTCACAAGGGGTCTGAGGATCTCATCTCGGTACCTAATGGCAGTCAGGCTACCTCTGGCGAGCACATGGAGGGCTGAGCGGCCCTCCAAAGAAATGCCACCCCACACCATTACTGACCCAATGCCAAAGCGGTCATGCTGGAGGATGTTGCAGGCAGCAGAACGTTCTCCACGGCGTCTCCAGACTCTGTCACATGTGCTCAGTGTGAACCTGCTTTCATCTGTGAAGAGCACAGGGCGCCAGTGGCGAATTTGCCATTCTTGGTGTTTTCTGGCAAATGCCAAACGTCCTGCACGGTGTTGGGGTGTAAGCACAACCCCCACCTGTGGACGTCGGGCCCTCATATCACCCTTATGGAGTCTGTTTCTGACCGTTTGAGCAGACACATGCACATTTGTGGCCTGCTGGAGGTCATTTTGCAGGGCTCTGGCAGTGCTCCTCCTGTTCCTCCTTGCACAAAGGCAGAGGTAGCGGTCCTGCTGCTGGGTTGTTGCCCTCCTACGGCCTCCTCCACGTCTCCTGATGTACTGGCCTGTCTCCTGGTAGCGCCTCCATGCTCTGGACACTACGCTGATAGACACAGCAAACCTTCTTGCCACAGCTCGCATTGATGTGCCATCCTGGATAAGCTGCACTACCTGAGCCACTTGTGTGGGTTGTAGACTCCGTCTCATGCTACCACTAGAGTGAAAGCACCACCAGCATTCAAAAGTGACCAAAACATCAGCCAGGAAGCATAGGAACTGAGAAGTGGTCTGTGGTCACCACCTGCAGAACCACTCCTTTATTGGGGGTGTCTTGCTAATTGCCTATAATTTCCACCGGTTGTCTATCCCATTTGCACAACAGCATGTGAAATTGATTGTCACTCAGTGTTGCTTCCTAAGTGGACAGTTTGATTTCACAGAAGTGTGATTGACTTGGAGTTACATTGTGTTGTTTAAGTGTTCCCTTTATTTTTTTTGAGCAGTGTATATGGCTTTATAATTTCTAATTCTACATTTATATTTTGCTTTTTTTCAGCCTTGTGGAGTGCTGTCAGTACAGGAGGGAGGTGTTCTCAGTGACTGGCAGCTGTGTCAGTATCCACACAATGCCATCAGTCACTGAAAGGGTTGGACTGGCCCCACAAGGAGATTCCCCCATTGCCGATGCTCAGGGGGCCAGTTACATAATGATCTGAAGCTCCCATTGGCAATTAACGCTGGGAGCATTAGGTGGTTGCAGATGCCTCTCCTAAATTCAACTGTATGGCTGACCTCAGGATGGTGATAGAGTTGGATGGTGGAGTGACATCCCATGACTAGTGTTGAGCGAACTTGTGTTTTAAGTTCTAGGTCTAAAGTTCGGGCTATGGATTCTTCGATAACCCAAACTTTGGACGCTGAACTTAAAAAACAAGTCCACTCAACACAACACTACCCATGACTCCCTGTCCTGCTGTTGACCCTCATAGGCTACTATATAAGGCAGTAAACAAATGGGGCAGGGACACAGGTGTCTCAGGACGCAGGCTAGAAAAGGCCTCTATCGCGGTCGGTGGCCTGGAACATGTATTATATATTTATCTTCCCATGGCCACCTTGAGGGCACTATAGGGGTGATTACTAGTCCAGGCAGCATGCTGAGGGTGTAGGGCTATGTCCTGCATCTCACCTGCTCCATATCTTAGAGACAACTGGAGGAGGACAGAACATAGCAGCTACTGATGGCCACCAGAGAAGGACGGCTTCTGGGGCAGTATATTGTGCTGCATTATGGTATTGATGACACCTGCCGACTTGTGTTTGCAGCTTGTGAAAGCTGGAATCTGGTTGCTATGGGCAACTAAGCCAGTTTGACTTTACACCAGTCCTGATAAATCTCCACCATTGAGTAACCACTTTACCTGAAACCATGTCAGGGGCTAATACATTGCTCCTGGTTAGGGTGCGGTTATAATCGGACAATGCAGCTTGTGAACATGCCCCCAGTCTCGTTGCACGGTTGTTGTACAGAACCATAAGTCACCCATAGAGAACCTGCTGCCCCCTATGCCTCTGCTGCCTTACCGAAGCATGAGGTGATTTTATGGGAACCTGTGCTCTTCCAGCCATGAGAGGGTTAAAACGGCATGCTAAATAACTACTTCTACAAGTGTCTCTAGGCTCATACACAGTGTGCCAATACCATTCCAAGCTAGTGCCTCGCAGTTATGTATTGTAAATATGTATCTCACCTGGTAAAATTTAAACACCGCAGGGCAGGTTATCTGCGTACCTTTGTATGTAGTCATTACTCATACCCGACTCCATGCCAATATTTAAATGCACTTCCTGCCACCACCAATATGGCCGCCCCAAATAGCTGCCTGGAAGTTCCAACGTCACCAACGTACGGCGCCCTTTACCATCATGGAGGATGGAAGCTTTCGAAGTCTTTACCTCACGCGTATCTGACACCTTTACCAAGATGGCAGCTTTAGCCCCGCCCCGTCAGACGCTCCATCGCTCATCATTTCCTCTTCCGGGCGGCTGTGTTGGGCTTAACAGTGTCTAAAGGTAAATATAATGAAATGTTTTAAAAGAGCAGTGGCCCGAGCTGCCCTCTTGTGTGCTCCCGGCACGGTGGAGGGGGCTTTACCGGAAACCTGGGGTATTAGGAGGGTCGCGCAGTCCTAGTCTAGCTGTCAGCTCTTCTGCATCATGTAGATTACATAGAGGGCCCCTGAATATGTACTCCCATAGGCTGTGTCCTATGTACCACATTCAGTAATGTGCAGAGTATTGAGTGTCAAGGTACCTGATTGCTCCTCCATAGCCGCCCCAGTACCAGTCACTGTGCCCCTTGTAAATGCCATGATCATCCAACCTTGTGATGGTAACAGCCATGGGGGTCTTCTGTACCTGACGTGTCTGCCCTACAGTGACAGCTGCCATAACAGTCACAAGGGCCCCCCCAGTGACAATGACAGTCTCAGGGCCCGATTGTAACACCACAGGATCCTTGTTAACAGCTTTAGGGCCTCCAGGAACAGAACTAGCCCCCAGTAACCGCCTGTGACTGTGATAGACAAGCACTTATGAGCGACATTTACTATTGTTCTAGAGCAGGGATCAGCAACCTACAACTACAACTCCCAACATGCTCCATTAATTTCTATGAGAGTTCTAAGAAGAGAACTGGGAGTTGTAGTTTCACAACAGCTGGAGTGCCGGAGGTTGCCTCTCCCTGTTCTAGAGGATGGCAGCTGTAGAGATGGCGTCATACTCTCTAAGGCACCCATCAAGCCGCTATGTATTCTCATGGTGAACATAAATCATTAGCGGTGCCTTATCTCTCTACATCACCACATAAAAGGTTAGTATATAAAATGAGAATGCTCGGACTGGGAGAAAACGTCTGTATGTGGGTAAGTAACTGGCTCAATGATAGAAAACAGAGGGTGGGTATTAATGGTATATACGCAGATTGGGTCACTGTCACTAGTGGGGTACCTCAGGGGTCAGTATTGGGTCCTATTCTCTTCAATATATTTATTAATGATCTTGTAGAAGGCTTGCATAGTAAAATATCAATTTTCGCAGATGACACTAAACTGTGTAAAGTAATTAACACTGAAGAGGACAGTATACTGCTACAGAGGGATCTGGATAGATTGGAGGCTTGGGCAGAGAAGTGGCAGATGAGGTTTAGCACTGACAAATGTAAAGTTATGCACACGGGAAGGAATAATGCAAGTCACCCGTACATACTAAATGTAAAACACTGGGTAACCCTGACAAATGTAAGGTTATGTACAGTACATGGGAAGGAATAATGCAAGTCACCCGTACATACTAAATGTAAGGTTATGCATACGGGAAGGAATAATGCAAGTCACCCGTACATACTAAATGTAAAACACTGGGTAACACTGACAAATGTAAGGTTATGCACATGGGAAGGAATAATGCGAGTCACCCGTACATACTAAATGTAAAACACTGGGTAACACTGACAAATGTAAGGTTATGCACATGGGAAGGAATAATGCAAGTCACCCGTACATACTAAATGTAAAACACTGGGTAACCCTGAAAAATGTAAGGTTATGTACAGTACATGGGAAGGAATAATGCAAGTCACCCATACATACTAAATGTAAAACACTGGGTAACACTGACAAATGTAAGGTTATGCACACGGGAAGGAATAATGCGAGTCACCCGTACATACTAAATGTAAAACACTGGGTAAGGCCTCCTGCACACGAACGTATTTTTTTGCGGTCCGCAAAAACGGGTCCCGTTTTTCCGTGATCCGTGACCGTTTTTTCGTCCGTGGGTCTTCCTTGATTTTTGGAGGATCCACGGACATGAAAAAAAAGTCGTTTTGGTGTCCGCCTGGCCGTGCGGAGCCAAACGGATCCGTCCTGAATTACAATGCAAGTCAATGGGGACGGATCCGTTTGACGTTGACACAATATGGTGCAATTTCAAACGGATCCGTCCCCCATTGACTTTCAATGTAAAGTCAGGAGTTAATATACCATCGGATCGGAGTTTTCTCCAATCCGATGGTATATTTTAACTTGAAGCGTCCCCATCACCATGGGAACGCCTCTATGTTAGAATATACTGTCGGATTTGAGTTACATCGTGAAACTCAAATCCGACAGTATATTCTAACACAGAGGCGTTCCCATGGTGATGGGGACACTTCAGGTTAGAATATACTAAAAGAACTGTGTACATGACTGCCCCCTGCTGCCTGGCAGGTGCTGCCAGGCAGCAGGGGGCAGCCCCCCCCCCCCCCTGTAGTTAACACATTGGTGGCCGGCCGCCCCCTCCCCTGTAGTTAACTCATTGTTGGCCAGTGCGGCCGGCCCCCCCCCCCCCCCTGTAGTTAACTAATTGGTGGCCAGTGGGCCCCCCCCCCTCCCCTGTAGTTAACTCATTGGTGGCCAGTGGGCCCCCCCCCTCCCCTGTAGTTAACTCATTGGTGGCCAGTGCGGCCGGCCCCCCTCCCTCCCCTGTAGTTAACTCGTTGGTGGGCAGTGGGCCCCCCCCCTCCCTTCCCATGTAGTTAACTCGTTGGTGGCCAGTGGGCCTTCTCCCCTCCCTCCCCCTCCTAATTAAAATCTCCCCCCTATCATTGGTGGCAGCGGAGTGTACCGATCGGAGTCCCAGTTTAATCGCTAGGGCTCCGATCGGTAACCATGGCAACCAGGACGCTACTGCAGTCCCGGTTGCCATGGTTACTTAGCAATTTGTAGAACCATTATACTTACCTGTGAGCTGCGATGGTCTGCGTCCGGTCGGGAGCTCCTCCTACTGGTAAGTGACCGGTCCGGCCGGGAGCTCCTCCTACTGGTAAGTGACAGGTCATGGGGAGGGGCTGCACTGGCCACCAATGAGTTAACTACAGGGGAGGGGGGGGCCGGCCGCACTGGCCACCAATGTGTTAACTACAGGGGGGGGGGGGCTGCCAGGCAGCAGGGGGCAGTCATGTACACAGTTCTGTTAGTATATTCTAACCTGAAGCGTCCCCATCACCATGGGAACGCCTCTGTGTTAGAATATACTGTCGGATTTGAGTTTTCACGAAGTGAAAACTCATCTCTCAAAAAGCTTTTATGCAGACGGATCTTCGGATCCGTCTGTATAAAAACTAACCTACGGCCACGGATCACGGACACGGATGCCAATCTTGTGTGCATCCGTGTTCTTTCACGGACCCATTGACTTGAATGGGTCCGTGCACCGTTGGCCGTGAAAAAAATAGGACAGGTCATATTTTTTTCACGGCCAGGAAACACGGATCATGGATGCGGCTGCAAAATGGTGCATTTTCCGTTTTTTCCACGGACCCATTGAAAGTCAATGGGTCCGCGAAAAAAAACGGAAAGCGGCACAACGGCCACGGGTGCACACAACGGTCGTGTGCAGGAGGCCTAACCCTGACAAATGTAAGGTTATGCACATGGGAAGGAATAATGCGAGTCACCCGTACATACTAAATGTAAAACACTGGTAACCCTGACAAATGTAAGGTTATGCAAATGGGAAGGAATAATGCGAGTCACCCGTACATACTAAATGTAAAACACTGGGTAACACTGACAAATGTAAGGTTATGTACAGGGGAAGGAATAATACATGTCACCCGTACATACTAAATGTAAAACACTGGGTAACACTGACAAATGTAAGGTTATGTACAGTACATGGGAAGGAATAATACATGTCACCCGTACATACTAAATGTAAAACACTGGGTAACACTGACAAATGTAAAGTTATGCACATGGGAAGGAATAATGCAAGTCACCCGTACATACTAAATGTAAAACACTGGGTAAGGCCTCATGCACACGACCGTTGTGTGCACCCGTGGCCGTTGTGCCGTTTTCCGTTTTTTTTCGCGGACCCATTGACTTTCAATGGGTCCGTGGAAAAATCGGAAAATGCACCGTTTTGCAGCCGCATCCGTGATCCGTGTTTCCTGGCCGTGAAAAAAATATGACCTGTCCTATTTTTTTCACGGCCAACGGTTCACGGACCCATTCAAGTCAATGGGTCCGTGAAAGAACACGGATGCACACAAGATTGGCATCCGTGTCCGTGATCCGTGGCCGTAGGTTAGTTTTTATACAGACGGATCCGAAGATCCGTCTGCATAAAGCTTTTTCAAAGCTGAGTTTTCACTTCGTGAAAACTCAGAACCGACAGTATATTCTAACACAGAAGCGTTCCCATGGTGATGGGGACGCTTCTAGTTAGAATACACTACAAACTGTGTACAAGACTGCCCCCTGCTGCCTGGCAGCACCCGATCTCTTACAGGGGGCCGTGATCAGCACAATTAACCCCTTCAGGTGCGGCACCTGAAAGGGTTAATTGTACTATCATATCCCCCTGTAAGAGATCAGGGCTGCCAGGCAGCAGGGGGCAGACCCTCCCCCCCCCTCCCCAGTTTGAATATCATTGGTGGCCAGTGCGGCCCCCCCCCCCTCCCTCTATTGTAATAATTCGTTGGTGGCACAGTGTGCGCCCCCCCCCCCTCCCTCCCTCCATTGTAATAATTTGTTGGTGGCACAGTGTGCGCCCCTCCCTCCCTCCATTGTAATAATTCGTTGGTGGCACAGTGTGCGCCCCCCCCCCCCCCTCCCTCCCTCCATTGTAATAATTCGTTGGTGGCACAGTGTGCGCCCCCCCCCCCCTTCCTCCCTCTATTGTAATAAATCGTTGGTGGCACAGTGTGCGCCCCCCATTGCCCCCCCCCCCTCCCTCTATAGCATTAACAACGTTGGTGGCCAGTGTGTGGCCTCCCATCTCCCCCCCCCCCCATCATTGGTGGCAGCGGAGTTCCGATCGGAGTCCCAGTTTAATCGCTGGGGCTCCGATCGGTAACCATGGCAACCAGGACGCTACTACAGTCCTCGTTGCCATGGTTACTTAGCAATAGTACAATAGTAGAAGATTCATACTTACCTGCTGCTGCGATGTTCGTGTCCGGCCGGGAGCTCCACCTACTGGTAAGTGACAGGTCTGTGCGGCGCATTGCTAAATGAACTGTCACTTACCAGTAGGAGGAGCTCCCGGCCGGACACGAACATCACAGCTCCCAGGTAAGTATGAATCTTGTACTATTGCTAGTAACCCGCTGCCACCAATGATCGGGGGGGGGGGGGGGGGCGCAAGATGGGAGGCCGCACACTGGCCACCAATGTTGTTAATGCTATAGAGGGAGGGGGGCCAATGATTGCCACCAACGAATTATTACAATAGAGGGAGGAAGGGGGGGGGGGGGGGGCACACTGTGCCACCAACGATTTATTACAATGGAGGAAGGGGGGGGGGCCGCACTGGCCACCAATGATATTCAAACTGGGGAGTGGGGGGGGGGTCTGCCCCCTGCTGCCTGGCAGCCCTGATCTCTTACAGGGGGATATGATAGTACAATTAACCCCTTCAGGTGCGGCACCTGAGGGGTTAATTGTGCTGATCACGGCCCCCTGTAAGAGATCGGATGCTGCTAGGCAGCAGGGGGCAGTCATGTACACAGTTTGTAGTATATTCTAACTAGAAGCGTCCCCATCACCATGGGAACGCCTCTGTGTTAGAATATACTGTCGGAAATGAGGTTTCACGATCTAACTCATATCCGACAGTATATTCTAACATAGAGGCGTTCCCATGGTGATGGGGACGCTTCAAGTTAAAATATACCATCGGATTGGAGAAAACTCCGATCTGATGGTATAAAAGGGACTCCGGACTTTACATTGAAAGTCAATGGGGACGGATCCGTTTGAAATGGCACCATATTGTGTCAACGTCAAACGGATCCGTCCCCATTGACTTGCATTGTAATTCAGGACGGATCCGTTTGGCTCCGCACGGCCAGGCGGACACCAAAATGACTTTTTTTTTCATGTCCGTGGATCCGCCAAAAATCAAGGAAGACCCACGGACGAAAAAACGGTCACGGATCACGGACCTACGGACCCTGTTTTTGCGGACCGTGAAAAAAAACGTTCGTGTGCATGAGGCCTAACACTGACAAATGTAAGGTTATGCACATGGGAAGGAATAATACATGTCAACAGTACATACTAAACAATAATATAAAATATACAGAGAAGATCTCAGGTTGTATCTCTTAGGCCTCTTGCACACGACTGTATGGCTTTTTCAGTATTTTGCGGTCCGCATAAAATACGGATGACGTCCGTGTGCATTCGTTTTTTTACGGAACAGCTGGCCCCTGATAGAACAGTACTATCCTTGTCTGTTATGCGGACAATAATAGGACATGTTCCATCTTTGAACGGAAATACGGAAACGGAAGGCATACGGAGTACCTTCCGTTTTTTTGCGGATCCATTGAAATGAATGGTTCCGTATATGGAACGCAGAGAACGGAGCGTAAACGGAAAAAACGTGTGCAAGAGGCCTTACTGTGAGCGCTGCTATTCCTTCATGAAATGGGTTCAATTCACATTAGGCAAGTAAAACAAAGTTTGCGGACTGCGCTGCTCTCCTGGAATCCATAGACGGGTGGATAAGTCGGATGTCCAATTCCCCTTCGTTATGCCGCCAAACACTTCTACTATGTGCTGGTGTTTTCCACGTCTGATCAACCTGTAATATCAGGGAGCAAAATAGTGAAGCACCGCAGGCACTTTGGACTAAGAGATGAGTTTATTGTACTCACAAGGCATATCTAATGCAAGTCCTGTTTCCCAGAGCCCGCCCCTTGTGAGTACAATAAATTCATCTTTTAGCCTGAAAGTGCCTGCGGTGCTTCACTATTTTGCTCCCCGATTCCTGATATTACAGGTTGATCGGACGCGGAAAACCCGTGGAGCGGCACTGCATGGGGACATAGTAGCAGTGTTTGGCGGCATGAGGAAGGAGCTGGCATACTAAATGGTAAAACACTGGGTCAGGGCGAGTTCACATCACCATTATTTTTCCATTCTTCTGATCCGTCGGAAGAACAGAAAAATGAAGAAAAAATAAACAGGATCCTTTAAAAAAAAAAGGATCCTGTGCATCAGTTATGCACATTTGGCATTCGTTTGAGCCATTTCCATCGGAGAGCCGTTTTTTTTTTTAGACGGGGAAGAAAAGTGCCACATGAACCAGGGGGTATTCTGATTGCCTGTTTGGATTTGGAAGGAATTTTCTCCCCTAAAATGAGGACAATAGTTTTTTTTATCTTCCTCTGGATGAGCTTTGCAGGATAACGGGCTGAACTGGATGGACAGATGTCTTTTTTCAGCTTGACAATTATATTTTCTTCATTTAGTACTATTTACCCCAAATATAATACAACCAAAATATTACTATGCAAAGGTAGGAGAAACCAGTCCTAGGCATTAAGTAAAAAAATAATAATGGTGTGAGCCCAATGTATCAAAACTGGCGCAACAGAAAAGTGGGAAATGTGTTCCCCGTGGCAGCCAATCAGATTCATGCTCCATTACCGCTCCATTTTGCATTAGTCAGTTTTTCTTCAGAGCGAGTCGCCCTCCTGGCATTTACAGATGGTGCATAGCGGTGACCTGGATGATGAGGTTTTATCATTGACCCTCTTCTTTATTCACACTGGACAGTTGTTACCATAGCTCAGAAATGGTCATGGTAAGCGGGCATCCTCAGACCAGCCATGTAATGTGCCATAGTAAAGGGATGCAGAATATGCTGTATGAGCCTGACATTAAATGGGGCATTTGTGGATCGGCACTATATAGCAGCATTTGCTCACTCTGTATGGGACATTTGTGGATGGTATTACAGTGCCTTGCAAAAGTATTCACCCCCTTAACTTTTTTTTATATTTTGGTGCCTCACAACCTGGAATTAACATGGATTGTTTGAGGATTTGCATCATTTAATTTACAGAACATGCCCACAACTTTGAAAGTCAATACTTTGTAGAGCCACCTTTTGCGGAAACCACAGCTCCAAGTCGCTTTGGATAAGTCTTCATGAGCTTGCCACATCTTACCACTGAGATTTTTGCCCATTCCTCCTTGCAAACCTGCTCCAGCTCCTTCAAGTTGGATGTTTGCGCTTGTGAACAGCAATCTTTAAGTCTGACCACAGATTCTCTATTGGATTGAGATCTGGGCTTTGACTCGGCCATTCCAACACACTTACATGTTCCCCCTTAAACCAGTCAAGTGCTGCTTTAGCAGTGTGTTTGGGGTCATTGTCCTGCTGGAAGGTGAACCTCCGTCCTAGCCTCAAATCACGCACAGAGTGGTACAGGTTTTGCTCAAGAATATCCCTGTATTTAGCACCATCCGTCTATCCCTCAACTCTGACCGGTTTCCCAGTCCCATCCCCACAGCATGATGCTGCCACCACCATGTTTTATTGTCGGGATGGTGTTCTTTGGGTGATGTGATGTTTTGGGTTTGTGCCAGATATAGCCTTTTCTTTGATGGCCGAATAGTTCTATTTTAGTCTCATCAGACCAGAGCACCTTCCTCCATACATTTTGGGAGTCTCCCATGTGCCTTTTCGCAAACTCACAACGTGCCTTATAGTTTTTAGCTGAAAGTATTGGCTTTCTTCTGGCCACTCTGCCATAAAGCCCAACTCTATGGAGCGTACGGCTTATTGTCGTCCTATGTACAGATACTCCAGTCTCTGCTGTGGAACTCTGCATCTCCTCCAGGGTTACCTTAGGTCTCTGTGCTGCCTCTCTGATTAATGCCCTCCTTGCCCGGTCCGTGAGTTTTGGTGGGCGGCCGTCTCTTGGCAGGTTTGCTGTTGTGCCATGTTCTTTCCATTTGGTTATGATAGATTTGATGGTGCTCCTGGGGATCATCAAAGATTTGGATATTTTTTTATAACCTAACCCTGACTTCTACTTCTCAACAACATTGTCCCTTACTTGTTTGGAGAGTTCCTTGGTCTTCATGGCAGTGTTTGGTTAGTGATGTCTCTTGCTTAGGTGTTGCAGCCTTTGGGGCCTTTCAAAAAAGGTGTGTATATGTAATGACAGATGATGTGACACTTAGATTGCACACAGGTGGACATCATTTCACTAATTATGTGACTTCTGAAGGTAATTGGTTGCACCAGAGCTTTTTATGGGCTTCCTAACAAAGGGGGTGAATACATACGCACATGCCAATTTTCTGTTTTCTATTTCTAAACAACAGTTTTATTTATATATTTTTCCCATTTCACTTCACCAACTTAGACTATAGTGTTCTGATCCATCACATAAAATTCAGATTAACAAAACCTTTAACAGAAGGCTGTAATGTAACAAAATAGGAAAAAAGTCAAGGGGGGGGGGTGAATACTTTTGCAAGGCACTGTATATAGGGCACTGGCTCACATTCTAGGGTGCATTTGTCGATGGCACTATATAGGGGGCACTGGTTTAGATTGTATGGGCCATTTGTGGATGGCACTATAATAGAGGGCATTGACTCACATTCTATGGTGCTTTTGTGGATGGCACTATATAGGGCCACTGGCTCACACTGTATGGGATATTTGTGGACAGCACTGTGTAGGGGGCACTGGCTATTACTGGGGCATTTGTGGATGGCACTATATAGATACACTGGCTAAGGGTCCATTCACACGTCCGTAATTTTGGTCCGCATTTGTTCCGCAATTTGCGGACCCGTTCACTTTCAATGGGGCTGGAACAGATGTGAATCCGCATTTTCGGGATCCGCATCCATTTTTTTCCGGGATCCACAATTCCGTTCCTGAAAAAAATAGAACATGTCCTATTCTTGTCCGCAATTGCGGACCAGAAAAGTCATTTTTTACTATAGTGTCTGTGATGTGCGGTCTGCAAATTGCAAATTGCCTTTTTGAATGGCACTGTACGGGGGCACTGGCTTACACTATATGTGAGACATTTGTGGGTGGCACTAATATATTTTCTTAATTTTTTCAGACACAACCCTCTAGGACACGGCACCTCTTCTACTGGAAATTCCAGGATGTCGGGGGCTGGTGGTAAGAGATCAGCAGGGGATGCTGGACCCTCAGGTCCCCCTGAAAAGAAGGCAGCAGTGGAGGTTTCTGGGACCACAGTGGAGACTATAAAGCTTGGAGGGGTCTCATCTACGGTAAGTCAGCCAGATTAGTTTGTCAGAGTTTTTTTTTTAGTTTTTTTTTATCCCCCACGTTACTTATTAGGATTGTCTGTTCTCCTAGGAGGAGCAGGACCTGCGCACCCTGCAGGTGAAGAACAAGAAGCTAGCTGGCATGTTGGACCAGAGACAGGCCATAGAAGATGAGCTGCGGGACCACATTGAGACCCTAGAGAAACGTCAAGCCACAGATGATGCATCTCTTCTAATTATTAATCGTTACTGGAGTCAGGTCTGTATTCTAGTCTCGGGATACCAGTCTTACCTACTGCTTATCTGTACTATGCTGTTGTGTCTTATTTTCTACTTTGCTCCCCTTTAAAGGGGTTTTCCCATCTCAGACAATGGGGCATATCGCTAGGATATGCCCCCATTGTCTGATAGGTGCGGGTCCCACCGCTGGGACCCGCACCTATATCGAGAACAGAGCCCCGAAAGTGAAGGAGGGCGCACTGCGCATGCGCATGCCAAAAATATCTGAGCCCTGGATCGGCTATTTCCGTCGGCCTCATAGAAATGAATGGGAGCATTGGCCGCGCATGCACGGTACGCTCCCATTCACTTCTATGGGAGAGGCGGGGATTAGCGCTTGGTGGTGGACGGACCCTGGAAAATTTGGGGTCCTCCAGCCACAGCGCTCCCCGCTCAGTTCTCGATATAGGTGCGGGTCCCAGCGATGTGACCCGCACCTATCAGACAAATAGGGGCATATGCTAGCGATCTGCCCCCATTGTCTATGATGGGAATACCCCTTTAAGGCCAGGGTCACACATGATGACTGAATTGCCGTGGTTTTGCCGTTGCGGATTTACGTGCGGGAAATTCACAGCGTTGTACAGGACCAGCAAAGTGGATGAGAATTTCTGAATCGCCATCCATGTGCTGCATTTAAAAATGCAGCAGAAAAGCTGTGGTATTGTGCATTTGAAATCCGCAGCATGTCCACTTATGCAGCGGTTTTCTCTTGTGGATTTCACCCTTTCCAATGGATAAATCTACTAGCTTTTCCACAACAAAAAACGCATGTGATACACGTTGTTTTTCGTGCATTGGTTTCCTCTGGATCAATGAACTTGCCCTAAGGATCGCTGCACACGATGCCGATTTGTGTACAGAAAATCCTCAAGAAATCTGCACCAAAACCACAC
Source organism: Bufo bufo (assembly GCF_905171765.1). Classification (NCBI taxonomy): domain Eukaryota; kingdom Metazoa; phylum Chordata; class Amphibia; order Anura; family Bufonidae; genus Bufo; species Bufo bufo. The sequence continues at coordinate 165,026,728 of NC_053394.1, read as the reverse complement.
TAAAAGCTGCACATAAAACTATTTATCATGTTTTTGGTGATTTTTTTTTTTTTTTTCTGTGCGCAGTTTTTGGTATGGATTTGATGCAGATTTTCCGCAGATCTCACCCTTATATTGAAAAGGGTGAAATCCACTAAAAAAAAGCGCAACAATAATTGACATGCTGCAGTTTCAAAATCAGTACGGCAGGTCAATGTCTGCACCTAAGAAATAATAGCCTAGTGTACATGACATTTGTCTAATACACTTTGCTGGTACTGTAAAACTGCACAGCCACCCTTAGTTACCATATATGACAAGTTTTAGGAAAGCTCTTTGGATCTTGTGATGCGCAAATCGGTTTAGAACAGGGATCTACAAACTGTGGCCCCTGATGTTGTTCTTTACGGCCCCAGCCATCAGGATATAGAAATGCTTTTGTATGCCCTAATAGTTTAGAAAGGCTGTATGAGGATAATTTTAATCAACTTAAAGTGGCAATGCAGGCAAAATGTTACCTAGTTATGTTTAGGACAGGCAACTGTGCATCCTAAGTAATAAAGCCTTTACTCGTACTGTACTACCCACTTGTGTGCTATCTGCGGTGGGATTGACCGGTGTGCTGGTCCTGCTGCATGGACCTGTGCTGGGAGAGTCAGATAATATGCACCAGCAGCAGGGGGTCGGTAGACTCTCAGATGTTCACTGGTGGCACATTGTATATAACTGATCTGTTCTGACAAAATCCTTCTATTTCTTTTCATAATTTATTGAACTTTTCAACTCTCCAGTTAGATGAGAATATTCGCATTCTCCTTGGCCGCTACGACTTGGACCAGGACTTGGGGGAGTTTCTTAGTGAACGTAAAGCACTGGTTATTCCAGAACCTGAGCCGGACTCTGACAGTAATTCAGAGCGCAAGGACATCGAGCGAGGTAAGCGGTTCAATTCACTGTATTTGGTAAGGTGCATATTCCCTGCCTAGGACTCTTATTAATATTGAGACTCCCCAAATCCTTCAGGAAAGACTCCATGGTCATGTTCACTCCCCAGAGTCCCCCCCTCCCTCCCAAAAACTACCTCTTACCCTCCTTCTTGTGAGCAGACTTACCAGATCCCAAATGGTGGCAAATAGCTAGAGAGGGAGTGGGCCCACCTGTTTGGAAGAGAGTGAGTTTCAGTAGTGAAGTGCAGAAGCTGAGGTCAGAGCCGGCAGAACGTCCAAGCATTCCAAGTTACCCACAGTTCGTAGTTTGGGCATTCAAGGCTGAATCAGGCGCAGGTAAAATTTGAGGGGCTGGGCTATGTGGGCAACTCCACAGCGTTCTGACACTGGCCAGTAACCAACGTCCAGACAGTAAAGGAGGGGGAGCAGTGGGCACTGTCACTGACAGAGTGACATTATGTGTGGCCTGGGTCAATCTGGTAGTGGCCACAGCATTTGTTTTTATGGCTTTTGTTGGGTGCACATCAATGGTTGACCCTTCTCCACCCAAGGATTTGTTTTTCTTATTATTATTAAGTGCGGCCTGGGCAGTATCAGTGATGGACTTATATAGTTTACTAGGGCCTCCACTGGACGGGGCATTGAGCGCATCAACTAAGGGGTGGCCCACTTAACTGTTAGACAGCATGGCCCACCCGGTATTTGCCTGATAGGGCAGATTCTCAGTCTGGGCCAGTGGTTGTTACAGCAGGAGCCTGAGTCAGAACACACTACACAATCTGCGCTGATACAGTTCTTTGGCCGAATTAAAAAATAAAAAATAAACCAAATCACCAGGCTCTAAAAGAAGGAATTAATCCAATTAATTTGATTAATCGCTAAGCATTACTGTGAAGAGACGCAGCGCAGTGTTCATCTGAGTGCCACAGCCTCTTCAGACCATCACCATGGCTACCAGAAGTCGGACCCCCACTGATCAGATATTGATGACCTATTCTGAGGATAGCTCCTCAGTGTATATAAGTCCTGAAAAAAACCTTTTTAAGAAATAAATTGCAGATGTCTTTGTATTTATGATGTGTGAGGGTTCATGTATATATATATCTTATATTAGCAGAGCCATTCAGAGAAAATACTTAGCGAGGTTCCGCTTATGACATTGTCCTCTTCTACTAGTGTTGTCATGTAACTATGACAAGGTAGAAATATCCGGGAAAGCACTGAGGAGTCCAAAAGAAAGGGCCATTGCCATTGTTGCTATGAGTTTGAAGCTATAATGATCTACATTGGGTCATTATCCTTTGTTAATTAAGGGTTAATCTGTGCTGCATTGGGTATTTTTTCAAGCTCACCACCTTGTACATATGTGACGCGCGTTTCGACACCAATCTGTGTCTTTGTCAAATTACAGGTGATAACAGCTCAATTTCACATACACAAGGCACCATTTAAATACAATTCAAAAATCCCGCCTCCTAATCACGCAAGTGATCACATGATCGGGGCCGGACTGTGCCGCCCCCAGCCATGTGACCAGTCACGTGACCATAGCATCATATTGCTACGCAACCAGTCCGAAACAAGTTGAATCTAACTGTGGGTGGAGTACGGTAAGACATGTATCTGAATCCATATACTGTTATATATCTGGGCATTCTATAATCACTTGCACACCAGGTTTAAACATTTTTCATAATATATACTGATACATCAAGAAATAAACCGTCTCCATAAGAAATCACGTGACTCCGGAATAAAATCCCGGTCACATGACTTCTCTCATGACATCATATTGCTACGCAACTGATCCAAACAATATGGGATCTTTCAAAGGATAGATTGCGATGCAATATTAAAGATCCATACTGTATTCCAACTATGTTTAGAGATCTGAGGCATCCGTGATTAGTTACAGAACAAAAAATATACATTAATGCAAAGTGATAATTCATAATCACACGTTCCACATATTGAATCAAATGAAACTACTCAGTGAGTATTCCTTATTAAGGCCTTTGGGGGCAAGCGTCTCAAGTCGATGGATCCAATATGCTTCACGCTGGTGGAGCATCTGGATCCGATTTCCTCCACGTCGAGGTAAGGTCACTTCTTCTAAAATTTGCAAACGCAGTTGTGAGATGCGATGATTTTTTTCTTTGAAATGCTGGGGGATAGGTAACAAAGTGTTTTCCTTCCTAATTGTGGACTTATGCTTTCCTACCCGGTCTTTCATACGCATTGTCGTCTCTCCAACATAGCACAGCCCACAGGGACATTTAAGTTAGGCCTCTTTCACACTTGCATTATCCGGATCCGGCCTGTACTCCACTTGCCGGAATTACACGCCGGATCCGGAAAAACGCAAGTGTACTCTAAGCATTTGAAGACGGAACCGTCTTCCAAATGCGTTCAGTGTTACTATGGCACCCAGGACGCTATTAAAGTCCTGGTTGCCATAGTAGGAGCGGGGAGCGGGGGAGCGGTATACTTACAGTCCGTGCGGCTCCCGGGGCGCTCCAGAATGACGTCAGAGCGCCCCATGCGCATGGATGACGTGATCCATGTGATCACATGATCCATGCGCTTGGGGCGCCCTGACGTCACTCTGGAGCGCCCGGGGAGCCGCACGGACGGTAAGTACACTGCTCCCCGCTCCCCACTACACTTTACCATGGCTGCCAGGACTTTAGCGTCCTTGCAGCCATGGTAACCACTCTGAAAAAGCTAAATGTCGGCTCCGGCAATGCGCCGAAACGACGTTTAGCTTAAGGCCGGATCCGGATCAATGCCTTTCAATGGGCATTAATTCCGGATCCGGCCTTGCGGCAAGTGTTCCGGATTTTTGGCCGGAGCAAAAAGCGCAGCATGCTGCGGTATTTTCTCCGGCCAACAAACGTTCCGTTCTGGAACTGAAGACATCCTGATGCATCCTGAACGGATTTCTCTCCATTCAGAATGCATTAGGATAATCCTGATCAGGATTCTTCCGGCATAGAGCCCCGACGACGGAACTCTATGCCGGAAGACAATAACGCAGGTGTGAAAGAGCCCTAAGTAAATTACAAAACTACTGTCACATGTGAAGTGACCTCGAATGGGGATTTGTTGTCCTGTCTGTGGGTGTGATATGTTGGAGCCTTTGATGACATTGGAACAATGGACACAGTTAAGGCAGGGAAATGTTCCCTTCCTAACTGTTGAGAGAGTGAGCTGTCGCTGGAGCATCCTGTCACTTCCTATGTCCGCCCGGACAATAATGTCCCTAATATTTTTATTGCGCTTATAGCACACCATGGGACGATCCCTAAACTCCTGAATTGTGGGATATGATTTTTGTAAAATATTCCAGTGTTTGTAAATGACAGCTTTGACACGGTCCATCCAAGGATGGTATTTCACAATTAGTGGTATTCTCTGTCCTTTGTCTTTCTTTTCTGATGGTTCTACGGGATTTTCTATCTTGTCTAGCTGTTCTCGTAGTAAATGGGGGGGATAACCTCTATCTACAAACTTTTGGGTCATTTCCTGCAACCTAAGGTCACATGTGTCCCGATCCATGACAATATTGGCCACTCTTCTGTATTGCGAGTATGGCAGAGATTTTTTTTATAGTTGAAGGGTGATTACTATTGAATGACAAGAGGCTATTTCTGTCAGTTTTCTTGACATACAAGTCAGTGGTAATCCTGTTGTCAATTCCCCTAATCACCCATGTGTCAAGGAAGGAGACACGTTGTGTATCTTGGTGCAGGGTAAATTTCAGCTCAGGTCTCACAATATTGATGTAGTCCACAAAGGACATAAGGGTCTCAATGCTGCACCGCCATACGCAAAAAGCATCATCTATGAAACGTTTCCAAAATATACAGTGATTCTGATATAGCTCACTTGGGTAGATATACTCTCTCTCAAAATGTGCCATATAGCAATTTGCGTATGGCGGTGCAGCATTGGACCCCATCGCGGTCCCACACCGCTGCTGAAAAAAAGTGTCCTGAAATAAAAAATAATTGCGACGCAAAACAATAGAAAGTAGGGACAGGAAAAAAAATTTTTCTTGCACTGTGTATGTGCTGTCGTCTAACAATGCCTGGACAGATTCCAAACCTTTTTCATGAGTTATGCTAGTATATAAGCTGCAGACATCTAGAGTAACCAGGATGCAATCAGGCGACAGCTCAATCTCTCGTACTGTCTCCAAAAAATGTTGTGTGTCCCTAAGGTAGGAAGGGGCCTTTTTAGTAAGAGGAGTCAACACTTTGTCAAGAAATATTGCAGGGGGAGATAGGACTGAGTCCGTAGCTGCAACTATCGGGCGACCCGGAGGCTGATCCAGGGATTTATGCACTTTCGGGAGTGTATAGAACACCGGTGTCACAGGATGTTGGTTGATTAAAAATTCCGCTAATTTTTTGTCAATGACATGTTGTGCTATGTTCTCATCAACCAAGATCTGCAACTCCCGCTTTATTGTCCAGACCGGATCCCCCTGCAATATTTAATAGACATTGTGGTCAGATAATTGTCCAAGAATCTCCTTGACATAGTAATCTTTATCTAGTATGACAAGGGCTCCGCCTTTGTCCGCAGGCTTAAAGACCAGGGAGTCATCATCAACCAAATGAGTCACCAGGGAGTCATCATCAACCAAATGAGTCACTCATTTGGTTGATGATGACTCCCTGGTCTTTAAGCCTGCGGACAAAGGCGGAGCCCTTGTCATACTAGATAAAGATTACTATGTCAAGGAGATTTTTCAGCAGCGGTGTGGGACCGCGATGGGGTCCAATGCTGCACCGCCATACGCAAATTGCTATATGGCACATTTTGAGAGAGAGTATATCTACCCAAGTGAGCTATATCAGAATCGCTGTATATTTTGGAAACGTTTCATAGATGATGCTTTTTGCGTATGGCGGTGCAGCATTGAGACCCTTATGTCCTTTGTGGACTACATCAATATTGTGAGACCTGAGCTGAAATTTACCCTGCACCAAGATACACAACGTGTCTCCTTCCTTGACACATGGGTGATTAGGGGAATTGACAACAGGATTACCACTGACTTGTATGTCAAGAAAACTGACAGAAATAGCCTCTTGTCATTCAATAGTAATCACCCTTCAACTATAAAAAAATCTCTGCCATACTCGCAATACAGAAGAGTGGCCAATATTGTCATGGATCGGGACACATGTGACCTTAGGTTGCAGGAAATGACCCAAAAGTTTGTAGATAGAGGTTATCCCCCCATTTACTACGAGAACAGCTAGACAAGATAGAAAATCCCGTAGAACCATCAGAAAAGAAAGACAAAGGACAGAGAATACCACTAATTGTGAAATACCATCCTTGGATGGACCGTGTCAAAGCTGTCATTTACAAACACTGGAATATTTTACAAAAATCATATCCCACAATTCAGGAGTTTAGGGATCGTCCCATGGTGTGCTATAAGCGCAATAAAAATATTAGGGACATTATTGTCCGGGCGGACATAGGAAGTGACAGGATGCTCCAGCGACAGCTCACTCTCTCAACAGTTTGGAAGGGAACATTTCCCTGCCTTAACTGTGTCCATTGTTCCAATGTCATCAAAGGCTCCAACATATCACACCCACAGACAGGACAACAAATCCCCATTCGAGGTCACTTCACATGTGACAGTAGTTTTGTAATTTACTTACTTAAATGTCCCTGTGGGCTGTGCTATGTTGGAGAGACGACAATGCGTATGAAAGACCAGGTAGGAAAGCATAAGTCCACAATTAGGAAGGAAAACACTTTGTTACCTATCCCCCAGCATTTCAAAGAAAAAAATCATCGCATCTCACAACTGCGTTTTCAAATTTTAGAAGAAGTGACCTTACCTCGACGTGGAGGAAATCGGATCCAGATGCTCCACCAGCGTGAAGCATATTGGATCCATCGACTTGAGACGCTTGCCCCCAAAGGCCTTAATAAGGAATACTCACTGAGTAGTTTCATTTGATTCAATATGTGGAACGTGTGATTATGAATTATCACTTTGCATTAATGTATATTTTTTGTTCTGTAACTAATCACGGATGCCTCAGATCTCTAAACATAGTTGGAATACAGTATGTATCTTTAATATTGCATCGCAATCTATCCTTTGAAAGATCCCATATTGTTTGGATCAGTTGCGTAGCAATATGATGTCATGAGAGAAGTCATGTGACCGGGATTTTATTCCGGAGTCACGTGATTTCTTATGGAGACGGTTTAATCTTGATGTATCAGTATATATTATGAAAAATGTTTAAACCTGGTGTGCAAGTGATTATAGAATGCCCAGATATATAACAGTATATGGATTCAGATACATGTCTTACCGTACTCCACCCACAGTTAGATTCAACTTGTTTCGGACTGGTTGCGTAGCAATATGATGCTATGGTCACGTGACTGGTCACATGGCTGGGGGCGGCACAGTCCGGCCCCGATCATGTGATCACTTGCGTGATTAGGAGGCAGGATTTTTGAATTGTATTTAAATGGTGCCTTGTGTATGTGAAATTGAGCTGTCATCACCTGTAATTTGACAAAGACACAGATTGGTGTCGAAACGCGCGTCACATATGGGTGACGAATAAAGAAAGCTTTTCTTCATTATTGGAATTACGGAGTGCTGGTCTTTCTATTGCAAGTATCTGGGGTATCTACCTACTGACCGTGCACCTGGACCCCGACTGAAGCACAGTGCCGCCCATTTGTTTCTAATTGTTCACCTTGTACATATGAGACATGCTGTTCAGGATTGTCGCTTACTATGAACTTTCTGTGACTGATTTTCTCTTGTAGGGGATGGACTGACTGAGTCGTCCTTCTCTTTCTTGGGCACACTGGCCAGCAGCAGCAGTGAAGAGATTGAGTCTCAGCTGCAAGAACGCGTGGAATCCTCTCGGCGAGCTGTTGCCCATATAGTATTGGTCTTTGATCGCTTGCATGCTCGGCTGGACCAGTTAACTACTAAACTCAACAGCAATGGTAAGACCTTCCCGAAATTTAGGAGCGTTGGAGTCTGTGAGCATGTGGCAGGTATCTGGTATGCTCTCTATGGAGGACTTATTAAGACTGGCATTTTACACACTAGTCTTAAAGGGCTTCTGTCACCCCACTAAACTTTTTTTTTTTTGTGTGTACTTATAATCCCTATCCTGCGATATATCTATACATTATGTTATTAATCATTTTCGTTCAGTAGATATGTCAAAAAACGTACTTTTATGATATGCTAATTACCTGTCTACCAGCAAGTAGGGCGGCTACTTGCTGGTAGCAGCCGCAAAAAAACGCCCCCTCCTCCTGTTGATTGACAGGGCCAGCCGCGATCTCCTCCTCCGACTGGCCCTGTCAGCATTTCAAAAATCGCGCGCCTGTGTTGATTCGGCGCAGGCGCTCTGAGAGAAGGAGGCTCGCCTCCTCAGCACTCCCTCAGTGCGCCTGCGCCGATGACGTCACCGAAAGAGAAGACGTCATCGGCGCAGGCGCACTGAGGGAGTGCTGAGGAGGCGAGCCTCCTTCTCTCAGAGCGCCTGCGGCAAATCAACACAGGCGCCCGATTTTTGAAATGCTGACAGGGCCAGCCGGAGGAGGAGATCGCTGCTAGCCCTGTCAATCAACAGGAGGAGGGGCGTTTTTTTGCGACTGCTACCAGCAAGTAGACGCCCTACTTGCTGGTAGACAGGTAATTAGCATATTATAAAAGTAAGTTTTTTGACATATCTACTGAACGAAAATGATTAATAACATAATGTATAGATATATCGCAGGATAGGGATTATAAGTACACAAAAAAAAAATTTGTTTAGTGGGGTGACAGAAGCTCTTTAAAGGGAGTCTGTCACCTACTTTGAGCGTTTTAGACCGCTCATATCATGATTTGGCACAGTTGCCCATCAAAAATCTAGTACCTGTATTGTGTCTTTCACATATCCACAAACACTTTATACCAATATGCAAATTAGGGCCTGCAAGTGCCCAGCGGAGGCTTTATGGCCGCAAGTGCCCTGGCCCCTCTCTGATTTGCCCAGATAACCGCACCCCTTGGATTGCTTTGACCCGCCCTGCTCTCCTTATTCATCCTCCTCCTCTGGTTTAGATCTCATGCGAGCGCTGGTCACCGCCGGGCCCGGGCATGCCCACTGCTCTGCCCACTATGGCACTATTTGTATGTTGGACAACTGTGCTAAATCATGATATGAGCGATTTTTTTTTCCACTGGTGTCAGATGTGTTGTTGTTGAGAGAGACGTACGCCCCTTGATAATTATGGTACATTTGTACAGGTCCATGCACCAAAACGAATAACTACACAAGCAAAGGAGCTGTAGATTTCAAGTATAATCTATATAATAGATATAATATAATTTTTGGAAAACTGATGAGAGGGGGCTAGAAACTGCCCGAAAGTAAGTGTGGAAGCAGGGCCAGTGCCAAAGTTTGCAATTTCTTGACACCAGTTTTCTGACTGGTAATAATAGAGATAATAAGTGTCCCACTTTGTTCTGTTTTACTCAGACCCATCTCAAATGGAGGAATGTGTGAAGGAGCTGAACTCCATGTTGACTAATGAGAACATGCGTCTGCAAGAAGTATGCAAGCGGCTGCAAGAGAAGCAACAGAACATGACTCAAGAGGTTTGGTGGATTCTTTTCTCTCAGACTGAAAGGCAACGTCTACCTAGAAACACCAATATATTTTTATCATTTCATAATAAGACAAGAATTCTATGCAGCATAACTTATTATGTACCCTTTATTTCCAGGATGTCCCTCCATGACAGCACCACTGGAGGATGTCCTATTGATCTCCGTAGGGACAGGAAGCAAGAGAGATTAAAAGGCCCCTCCCCGCCCCCACTCTCCAGTGTTCTTCCTGTTCCTACAGGGATAAGAAAGCAGAGTAGGAGTCACTGCTTAGGGATGAAGAGAAGAAGTACTCCATTAAGAGGCTGAGGCTGGGTCGGGGGGTTCATGCTTCATGCCTCACCTCTGTCTCTGGTAGCCTGGGAAGGGGTCCCCTAGCTCTTCCCCGATACGCGTAGGGAGCTTGCTGAAGGATCTGCACCAAAGCTCCTGTGTCATATCTGGAGGAAGCCGCGGTATCGGGGAAGCCGATACCGCTTCTTCTGAGGGAGCTCTGGGCTTGACCCGTGTGATTGCCGAGCGGGTCACGTGGCCGGAAATGCAGGCGCGCGCGCCGGAAGAAGATGGCGGCGCCCGTTGTTACATGCTGGAGGCCTTGTTTTAGTGAGGCCTCGCATGGGGGTCAAGGAATGAGTTCCCCAGGAAGAGGAGAAGGAGCCGTGCAGCGGCAGGGGGTGGACCTAATGGGGCAAGTCCATTTATATGACGCCAGCTGAGAGTTCAGTCTGTGCATCATGGAGGTCCAGGCATCTGGAAAGCAGGAGGCTAGCACAGATTCCCCTGCCCAGGGTTGTTGTTGTTGTTGTTGTTGTTGTTATTATTATTATTATTATTATTATTATTATTATTATTATTATTATTTATGATTAAAGCGCTATTCATTCCATAGCGCTGTACATATGATGAGCGGTGCATATACATAATACAGACAATTGCACTAATCATAAACAAGACGAGTTACAAACTGGTACAGAAGGAGAGAGGGCCCTGCCCGTGAGGGCTTACAATCTACATGGTATGGGTGAAGGACACAGTAGGTGCGGGTGAAGTTGGTCATGGCGGTATAGAGGCAGCAGGGTCACTGGTTGTAGGCTTGTCTGAACAGGTGGGTTTTCAGGTTTCTTTTGAAGGATTCCACTGTAGGTGAGAGTCTAATATGTTGGGGTAGCGAGTTCCAGAGTATGGGGGATGCACGGGAGAAATCTTGGAGTCGATTGTGGGAAGAGGCGATGAGAGGAGAGAAGGAGGTCTTGTGAGGATCGGAGATTGCGTGTGGGGATGTATCGGGAAAGTAGCTCAGAGATGTAGGGAGGGGACAGGTTATGTAAGTTATTAAGTTACTTTCCCTGTCCTGTTTGTCCAGCATAATGTATGGACTATAGGAATTGCTTGTTCCCTCTCTCTCTCTCTCTCCCCCTCTGTAGCTAGATAAAGAGATAGGACACAAGTCCCATGTAGAAACAAAAAAGAAGGCTAGAAAGTGTGCGACCTGTTCTAAAAGACTTCTGGAGTCTTTCAAGAAGCAATTTATGCCCTGACTGCCTTACAAAAATTCTTAAAGAGGAACAGCCTTCTTTTCTCGCCCAGTTTCCTTGGGGGACACAGAAGACCTTGGGTATAGCTCATCTCCATAGGAGGCGTGACACTAAGTGAAGACTGTTAAGCCCCTCCTCCACAGCTATACCCTCAGCCTGGAGAGAAAGGCAGCCAGTTTTTTGCTTAGTGTCCAAGGAGGCAAGACACTCCCTGCTCTGCAGGGCTGGTTTCTCCTTGTTTAAATTTTAGATTTTTACTTTTTTATTTCTTTTTGTTCCAGATCATCAGGGATAACAGAGTCGCACTAGACCTCTCTGTTCTCCCGGGGTTGAGCTGCGCCAGTGCCGGTCATCCGCACTGCTGCCTCCCCCACAGAAGGCAAGGTGGATCAGGGCAGCCTCGCTCCCCCACATCCCGCCAGCGCAAGGGTCGCCCGCACGCCAAGTCCCTCTTCCAGCGTCCTGCCACTACGGTGCCAGTAGCTGAAGGGGCGACCCTGCTGGAATGGACCGAGGGTGAAGACGGCTGTGGTAAGAGAGAGGCTTCTCCAGCCCTACGTCCCCCACCCTGGTCTCCTGCGTGCCTGACCCCCATACTGGGCCTCTAGTCCCCTGCTGGATCTAGGCTGGCTCCTGGGGTGCCGCAGAGCGGCAATCTGCTCCCTGCCTCCCCTCCCCCCTTTTTTCCTGGCCCTCATAGTACATGCAGCTAGTGGCTGTCAGCCGTCGCCTGCCTTCTCCTCACGGGCACCCCGTCTTTGGGTCCCCCCCCATCTCGCCTGATCACATTGGGCCTTACCGGAGAGTGCAGGACGCTGCAGTGGAGTAAGGCCTCGCCTCCGGACAGCACTAATATTCCGGTGCGGCCGAGTCGGCCGGCAAACCGCCTTTTCGGGTCCCTGTCTCTTCCGGCCGGCGGGGTGGGCTCCCGCGGCCGGCATTGGGCTTGACTATGCCCCAGCAGGCCCCGTCCGACCATCGGTGCCGGTCGCCAGGGCTCAGCAAATTTGGTCCTAGGCTTCGCGGCCTGCTGGGCCGCAATTCCGACCGACCCGCGGGGTGGGCTCCCGCGGCCGGTTTAAAGCGCCATTCCGCCTCAGGTCCCGGCGGTATAACGGGCCGGGCGCCGCAAATTTAGCCCCCGGCTTCGCGGCCTACTAGGCCGCAATATTCCGGTCTCTGGTGGAGGGGGCGGGAACCTCTCCAGGCGCGAATTCTTCCCGCCTGGAGGTTCCTCCGCCCCCAGGGGATCGCACGCCGCCCTCCAGGCCGGATCCCTGTTAACCCTTTGGGTACAGGCCGGCTCCCAAATGGGTCTGTATAGTTGGCCCCCCTTTTTTTCTCAGGTGCCCATATATGGTGGCTCCCCTTTAGCCTTGGAGAGGCTGTGTTTTAAATATATATATATAAAAAAAAAAAAAAAAAAAAAAATTATAATAATAAAATAAATAATAATAGATCACTGATTTCTATTGGACTGCGCAGGACGCTGCAGCCTCATCAGTAGTGCTGCATGTCTGCATGACCTCTTTCCACAAGCGGCATGGTGTTGCGCTCCCAGCCTGCGTCGCTGCTAGGGCATTTCCCCTTTTAGGCGGTTTTCTTGCATCTTCCAGGATACGGCGCTGGCCAAGTGCATGCGGCCCTTCCGTAGGCAGCATTCATCTTCTCTCCAGTTATGGTGCCTGCCATGTGCATCCCCCCCCCCTCCTAGGCGTGATACAGCACTCTCCCTGGCTGCCGGCTGGCCATGTGCATGACCCCCTTCTTAGGCGGAATACTGCACCTTCACCGGATACGGTGCTGGCCATGTGCACGACTCCCTTCCATAAGCGGAACGCTGCACTCTCTCTGGATTCGCTGCCGGCCATGTGCGTGAGCCAGCCATGTGTGTGTGACTCCCTTCCTGGGCGGAACGCAGCACTCTCACTGGATCTGTTGCCGATCATGTGCATGACCCCCCTTTTTAGGCGGAATACTGCACTCTCACCGGATACGGTACTGGCTATGTGCACGACCCCCTTCCATAGGCGGAATGCTGCACTCTCACTGATGTGCTATGATGCACTTATGTACTATGTTACTATGCTGCACTCTCACTGGTTTCGCTGCCGGCCATTTCATAGGTGGTATGCTACAGTCTCATTGGATTCCTGCCGGCCTTGGGTATGCCTCCTTCCCTCAGGCAGCATACATACATCCCTCTGTCTGTGGTTGTTTCCTCGCAGGTACGTTGCTGGCCATGTGCATGTACCCCATACATGGCAGGGTGCTTGCACTCTCGCTGGATCCGCTGTCGGCCATATGCATGACCCCTCTTCCGTGGGCGGTGTACGCACTCTTGCTGGATTCGCTGCCAGCCAGGGGCATGCCTTCCTTCCTCAGGCGACATGCACACATTCTTACTGACTGTGTTTGTCTTTCGCCAGTACGTTGCTGGCCATGTGTATGACTCCCATGCATGGCGGTGTGCTCGCACTCTCCCTGGATGAGATGCTGGCCATGTGCTTTACCCCCCTTTTTTCTGGGCGGCATGCTACACTCTCACCGGATACATTGCTGCCCATGAGAATGGCCCTCTAATATGGGTGGAATGCTTGCGCTTCCATTGGGATACGGTGCTGGCCTTGTGCGTGACCACCCCTCATCCCATGAGCAGAGTTTGGCACGCTCATGAGATTCACGGCTGTCCTTGTATGGCTGTGCTGGACTTGTACATGTCCCCCTTCATTGGCAGAGTAGTTGCACTCTCGCTAAGTTCAGTGTTGGTGTATTATTGCACATTCACTTAATGCTAGGATACCCCTGTGCATGTTCCCCTTTCACTAGGTGGACCTTCTGCGTTCCTGCTGGATTATAGGGTATGTCCTGCTTCTCTGAAGTAGGTACGGCCTTAGGCATCACTCCCTTTTGGGACCGGCCTTTGCACTCTTGCCGACTGCAGTTTGCCAGATACAATTTCCCCCCTTTTCGGGGCGGACTGCTTGCGTTCCATCGCATGCTATACTAGGCTTGTGCATAACTCCCTTTCAGGTTGCACTTTGCAATTCCGTACATGCTGTGGCACTCTGTGGCGAGCCCCCCCTTTCTCGCTAAATTAACCTTTTGCAGTGAGCGGACGTTCTTGTGCGTTGTTTGGGCCGTGTATGCCTTCTCCTCCTGTAGGTGGGTTGGCCTTCTCACTGCTTACGGGCTGCTCGTACGTATGCCTCATCTACTTCCTGCGGCATACTTTTGTTTTCTTGGGATACGATGCCTGCCACAAACCTTGCACTCGTCTCTAAGGAGTTCATTCTGTCCACCTGACCCGGACGGGCTCTACTTGCTCTCTGCTGCACGGAGCTGGGTGGTACTCATTCATTTAGTTGGCCCTTCATCCCAGGGAATGTTCGTGGTTCCTAGATGCGTGCCCATTCGTCCTTCCGCGGTATTGCTTCCCTGCGCTAGTGGTCACATGGTCGAGAGTGCGGTTGTCTGGATCGCCCCTTGAATTCTTCGTTGGCTCTGGCAGGACTGCGGTTCCCTTGCCTGCTGCAATTTCCTCCTCTTCGGATGTAGTGTGGTATGAGTCCTTCCTCTTGGCGCCTCTACGCTACAGTCTGATCTGCTACCAGGTGCGGGCCGCTTTTCTCGGGAAGGTCACCCAAATTCTCTTGGGTGCTCGATTACCCAGGTCCGGAGGACCTCCGCCTTGGGTTCTTCAGGGTATTCTCCTTCTGCGAGGCGGTGAACCGGGCATCTCACAGTGTAGCAGGGTTCTGCTTTTGAGCTGTCCTATGGCTTCCCTGTTGCCCACTCCTCCGTTCGGTTGGAGGGTGTTATGCCGGCCTTTGTCTCGACTACCTTATCTTGCCGGCTCTGTTTGGCCGCCGCTCGGTACAGATCACTCTGATGTGGCTTCTGTCCCGCCAGACTTCAGAGGTTGTTCCTTCACTGTCCTCCCCTCTGGGGAGAGCATGGTTGTTCATGTGGATAGTTCCAGTGTTCCTTTTGGCCTCGTACTGTCTCCCTTGTTCACACTGGCTGTATTAGCTGTGCCGATTTATCGAGTCTACCGCGTTCTGTCCTCCCGCTGAGTGCAGAGTGTGTGGTCCATTCTAAGACAATGGTCCTGCTGTAGACTTACCTTCTCGGTAACTTGGGGGGACTACCTTTCGGTCCAGATTATCCTTTGATCTCCTACACCGGGACTGTAGAACATGGCTACATCAGCATGGACTATAGCCTGTCTTGTCCTGGCATCTGGCGGATGCTGGGCGGACCCTTTTGGTTCCTTTCCGTCTGTCCTTCTGCTCCCCCACTCGGGTGGATACGGGACAACGTTGCTCGGGGGCCGACGGGACCAGTTTGTCAACTTCTGCCCGTGTTACTGGTCTGCACCTGATCACATTTGGTTTTTCGCCCGCTTGCCAGGCGACTCCAGCGGTTTCGCTACTGCCCGCTCCTGGCTGTATTTCGTCCAGGATCTGTCGTAAGATTTATGGTTTTTTTTTTTTATCTGGGGTTCTGTGGGAAGCTGTGCATTCCCCACTCTGACTTTTCTCTCCCCATGGTTCTGTCTTTTTTCCAGTCCGGCCTGGACCTGGGACTGGGATTCCTTTACTTGAGGTATCAGTGTCAGCGCTGTTCTTCCTCTTCCCGCGTTCCCCGGCCCTCTGGGCCTGTCAAGACCTTCTTACTCGAAATGGCTCTTTGGTTCCTCTGTACTGTCCTTCGGTACCGCCCTGGGAACTACATACTGAGTTCTCGGCGCTCCAATCTTGTCCTTGGAGCCGTTACAGAAGTTCTCTCTACCCCTCCTGTCCTGTACGGTTGTGTTTCTGTATCAGTCGTGTCTCTGACGGGTGCCTGAATGGCCCCCTTTTTGTTCTGAGCCTTCTGTCTTTTCCCAGGACAGGGCTGTTCTATATCCCGTTCCTTCCTTCTGAAGGTGGTGTTTGCCTTTCGCTTCAACACTTCACCAATTTGGACGTTGTTTGGGCCTTGCAGTTTTTACTTGGAGATCTCCGACTCTTGTCGACGTTCGGTCTCTTGGGTTTCCTGGAGGTCCGCGCTTAGAGTTGACGGACTCCAGGGTGGTTTTCCTCCGCTTTATCAGATTGGCTATTGCTGAGGTTACCGCACCGAGGGCAGGATTCTGCCTTTACTGTCACCGTTCATTTCACCAGAGCGGTCGGTGCCTCCTGGGCCGGAGGCTTTGGGCTTCGGCCATGCATTTGAGCAAGGCGGCCACAGGTCTTCCTTGCACGCTTTACAGAATTCTACAGGGTGCATACTCTGGCTTCGGCGTATGCTGCCTTGGTCCGCCTGGGTCTGCAGGCGGCGGTTCCTTGATGCCTTCGGGTGCTTCGCCTTGGAGCTGTGGTCCCTCCCCTTTTGGACTGCTTTTGAACGTCCCAAGGTCTTCTGTGTCCCCCAAGGAAACTGGGCGAGAAAACGAGATTTTTGTATAACTTACCAGTAAAATCTCTTTCTCGCTCTTTCCTTGGGGGACACAGCACCCACCCATTCGTTGTTTTTCTCTACACGGTTTCCGAGTTTGTGTTACCCGTTGGGTAGTTGGCTTGTTGGTTCCTTGTTGGACTTTGCCTTTTCTCACTGCTTGGACACGCAACTGGCTGCCTTTCTCTCCAGGCTGAGGGTATAGCTGTGGAGGAGGGGCTTAACAGTCTTCACTTAGTGTCACGCCTCCTATGGAGATGAGCTATACCCAAGGTCTTCTGTGTCCCCCAAGGAAAGAGCGAGAAAGAGATTTTACTGGTAAGTTATACAAAAATCTCGTTTTTCTTTGTACTTGAGAGTTATGATGAGAGGAAGTTCAAGCGTCTGTGTCTAACCTGGTTCCGTCCCCTCTCTGCCACCGTCTAAGAGACCCAGAGTTCAAATGGATTCCGACTCAGAAGACGATGGCTTATATTATTCAGATGATCAACGTTTCCCTTCCTC
Organism: Bufo bufo; assembly: GCF_905171765.1. NCBI lineage: Eukaryota > Metazoa > Chordata > Amphibia > Anura > Bufonidae > Bufo > Bufo bufo. The sequence continues at coordinate 165,009,650 of NC_053394.1, read as the reverse complement.
CTTTTCGGAAGAATCGAGGAGGTACCTCTTTTCCTGCGAGGATCTGGATCCCCTTCTAACTGCAGTAAGACAAACTATGGTGGTAGAAGATGAGGAACAGGCCAGAACTATTCAGGATGAGATGTTCGGGGGCCTGAGAGCAAAAAAGAAGAAACTCTTTCCAGTAAACTCCAGCTTAAAAGAATTAATAGAGGAGGAGTGGGAAGATGCAGAAAAGAAACTGTATTTACCACGTGAATTTAAATGCAGACTTTTATTCAATCCGGAAGAGACAAAATTATGGGAAAAAATCCCTAAATTTGGTATTCAAGTAGCAAAGGTGGCAAACAAAACTACAATTCCATTTGAAGACTCATCGCAAATGAAGGATCCAATGGATCGTAAGATAGATGGATTATTGAAGAAAGCATGGGAATCTTCGGCTGTGTCTATCAACACAAATATTGCTGCCACGTCAGTAGCCAGAGGAATGAATCTTTGTCTAGATCAGCTTTAAAACCATCTCAAAATGAAAACCTCTAGAGAGGAGATATTGGAGTCTCTAAAACTGGTGAAGATGGCTACTGCTTTCATGGCAGATGCTTCAGCTGAGTCTATCCGTTTTTCAGCTCGCAGGGAGACATTAACAAATACGGCAAGATGGGCTTTTTGGCTTAAAGGGGTTGTCCGGGATTAGGGACCATTGTTTAATAGAATTGCACATACACACACTTTACCTACACCCATGTCCTACCTTTTCAGCATGTTTCTAAGTACCCTTTTTACCCAAAACCTTTGTCAGGAAGTAACTGATTCCTTTCAGTCAGTGACGTACCGGGTCCCTTCTGCACAGCAAAGCCGCTTCTTCCGCTTCGCAGGGAGCCCGGTGACGTCACCATCAGCCACAGGCGTTATGCAGAGCGCTCGGAGGGGCAGTACCTCGGCGGCAACAGATCGTTCTAAACCACGCCCCTCCAGTCCGGTGACGTCACCTGGCAGGGCGTGTTGTTCACAATGAAGGAGGCAAGGGAACTATATGGAATATGATTCAAGGGGGGCGGATGCATGGAGGACGTAGCGATGTGCGGCAGGAGGTGGAATAACAATGAGGGGACGGAGTCACGGCGGAGATGAGAGTTGTCTGAAAGCACGTGATGCCGCGCTGCGCTGGGACCCACAGTGCAAAAATTTGAAGTTAGAAGTTAGACAAAAATAAACAGAGATGTAAACAGTGCGTGGGAGACCGTCAGCGCTATGTAGAAATGGCGAAAATACCTTAAAACATATGGGGGGGACCTAGAATCACCTGTCAACAGTGAGTACACTTAAAAAAAAATAATAAAAATTTGATCCCGGACAACCCCTTTAAGTCATGGTCAGGGGACATAGCTTCCAAGAATAAAATATGTGCGATCCCCTTCTCTGGATCTTATCTGTTTGGACCAGTCCTGGATTCTATTCTAGAAAGAGCAGCGGATAAGAAGAAAGGCTTCCCGGAGGAGAAATCAAGAAAGCTGCAGCCATTTCAGAAACCCTCTAGACAGTTTCAAAATACAACACCTAGAGGTAAAGGCAAGAAAGGGAGATGGAGCTATCCTAAAGGAGGAAGAGGATAAGGATTTCTCTTCAATCCAATAGTACTCCAGGAAAACAATAACGTCAGACTGTGGGGGGAAGACTTAGTTACTTCTGGCAGAGGTGGCTGTGAATCACGCACAATCAGTGGATTCTAGATTCTATCCGCGAGGGGTTCAGACTACAATTCCGTTGTCCTCCTCCCCACAATTTTCAAATTACGGAATTTCAGACCATGTCTCTACAGGAGCAGCTTCTAGCAGACATACAGAAACTTGCCAGTCTAGGAGCAATAATCCCGGTGCCCTATCCACAGGAATTCAAGGGACATTATTCAAAGCTGTTCTTCATAAAAAAGCCAGACGGGTCATTCAGGACGATAATAAATTAAAAGTTCCTAAACAAATGGATTATATGCCACAAATTCAAGATGGAGTCAATAAGATCTACAACTCCACTTACAACTCCGGGAGCATTCTTGAGCACCATAGACTTAAAGGATGCATACTATCACATCCCCATTCATTAACAGCACCAACAATACCTGAGATTTGCAATCAGAATCAAAGAATCTACCACTACCAGGTCCAATGTCTTCTGTTTGGAATATCATCAACCCCACGTGTATTTACAAAATTGATGGCACAGATAATGGCCTATTTGAGATAGTCACATAATGATAGTACCATACCTGGACTATTTTCTACTCCTAGCAAAATCGAAACAGCTTCTGAAGGATCATCTTCAACAAACCTTATCCCTATTAAAAGAGTTGGGATGGATAGTAAATTACGAGAAACCTGCACCCAGATACCAGGAAGATATTTCTGGGAATTCTTCTAGACTCGGAGGAGCAGCGTTCTTATCTCCTTCTCTTGAAACAAGAAAATATAAGAGAAAGGATCGACTTCTTCAGAAGAAAGGGAAGTTGTACCTTAAGGGAATACATGCAAATACTGGGGCTAATGACATCTTGCATCCCAATGGTCCCTTGGGCACAATTCCATTCAAGGACTTTGCAGGAGACAGTGCTATCAAGATGGGACAGAGACCACCGCTCCCTCAATTCCAAAATGATCCTTCCAGAGAAAGTAAGAAGCTCCCTATCCTGGTGGTTGGATCTGGAAAACCTACAGAAGGGGGTTCCCTGGAATATGTCTCCAGCGGCAGTAATCACCACGGATGCAAGTCAGAAAGGTTGGGGCGCCCATTGGAAAGGCTGCTTCTCTCAAGGAAAGTGGTCCACCCAGGACAGTCAGAGATCGTCAAATTTCAGAGAACTGAAAGCAGTTCTGGAAACCTTGAAGGCAGCAGGGCATTTATTTCAGGACGAACACCTCAAGATACTTTTGGACAACATGACCACAGTCTGCTATCTCAAACATCAGGGAGGAACAAGAAGCCCTCTTCTTCAGGGTCTAGCAGACCAAATATTTACATGGGCAGAAAAGAACGTTCTATCCATTTCAGCTATTCACCTAAAAGGAGTATACAACACAACAGCAGATTTTCTGAGTCGACACAAATTTAACCCAGGAGAGTGGATGCTCAACAAGGAGGTATTCCAACAGATTTGTCTCAGGTGGGGCAGTCCACAAATAGACCTCTTTGCATCAAAGGAGAATTCTCAAGTGGATCATTTCTACTCTCTAAATCCAAGAGACAATCCGGTGGGAGTTGATGCACTCTCTCAGGATTGGAATATGGATTTGGGATATGCGTTCCCACCTTTACCACTGATCCCTGCGGTATTAAGAAAATTAAGAGCGAGTTCAACAACTCTAATTTTGATAGCTCCAGCTTGGCCCAAGGGGTGTTGGTTCCCGATTCTGAAGGACATGTCGATTGCGGATCCAATATCCCTTCCAAAGAGACAGGATCTCCTTCTACAAGGTCCTTTAAAACACCCGGACCTCGAGAAGCTGAATCTGACAGCCTGGATCCTGAGAGGCAGGCATTAAAAAGACAGGGTCTCTCAGACAAGGTAATATCGAATTTACAGAACAGTCGTAAACCAGTAACTTCGGCCATATAGAACAAGATATGGAAGAAGTTTAAATCATGGTTGTCTCTTAATCATCCAGATAATGCGTTCCCCTCAATAGGTAACATTCTGGTTTTTCTTCAGATGGGATTTGATATGGGGCTAAAACCTAGCACCCTAAAAGTCCAGATTTCGGCATTAGCCGGTTTTCTGGACACTCCGTTGGATCAAAAGATTTGTAAAGGCAGTGTATAGGATGAGACCTACTTTCAGACAGACGGTCCTAGCGTGGGATTTAAATTTAGTCCTAAATGCCCTTTGTGGGACACCGTTTGAACCAGTAGAACATATGTTGGTATACGCTTTTGTCCCTCAAAGACTCGTTCCTGGTAGCTATAACTACGGCCAGTAGAATAGGAGAGATTCAGGCCTTGTCGATTACTGAACCATACTTGAAAATCTTAGACGACCGTATAATACTGAGGCTGGATCCGTCTTTCTTACCAAAGATGGTCTCTCCTTTTCATAGAGAACAGGAAATAATTCTTCCTTCCTTTTGAGCCTCCCCCAAAAAAAGGTGCAGGAGGAGTGTTTCCATTGTCTAGATAGACTCTAGACGTCAGAAGAATAATCATGGCATATCTTCAGAGAACAGAATCCTGGAGAAAATCGACTAATCTTTTCGTTCAGTTTGGTGAAAGGAACAGAGGCTGCAAGGCCTCAAAACAGACCTTGGCTAGATGGATAAAGGAGACAATCATGGAATCCTACAGACTTCAGTGTATATCCTGCCCTTTGACCGTAAGAGCCCATTCGACCAGGGCCATGGCTGCCTCGTGGGCAGAGAAAGCTGAGGCCTCTGTTGACCAAATTTGCAAGGCAGCTACTTGGTCTAAATTTCTTACGTTCGCTAAACATTATAGGCTAGACATACTAGCCAACCAAGACCTGGCATTTGGACGGAAAGTCCTCCAGGCAGTGGTCCCCCCTAGTTCTGTCTAATTTGATAGTTCTTCAGTGGTGCTGTCATGGAGGAACGTCCTGGAAACTAAGATTTAATCTTACCTGTAAATGGTTTTCCAGGAGTCCGACATGACAGCACCCGGTATCCCCCCCCCCCCCCACCTTGTTTTTTGTGGTTGTTCTGACCTTTTATATATATATATTTTTTTGGATCAATGGGATGTTAAACATTGTGAGTTCAAATAAATACGGTAAGTCGGATCCTATCCGGTGTAGTAATTTGGAAAAACACTGGAGAGTGGGGGCGGGGAGGGGCCTTTTAATCTCTCTCATTTCCTGCCCTACAGAGATCAATAGGACATCCTCCAGTGGTGCTGTCATGTCGGACTCTTGGAAAACCATTTACCGGTAAGACTAAATCTTAGTTTCGGCTGGAGATCCATTTTGTATTATGCAGATCTCCAACTTTTTTGTGCACTTTGGGGGAAATTTATCATGAGGGGAATTTTCAAGGTCAGTTTTGATTCCTTTAATTTGCACTAAACTTTGCACATTGTTTTATAAAGTTGGCTCATATTTATTGATTTGTTTCTCCTGTTTTTATACCACCTCCCTACTGGAGCGAATTTGCATATTGAGTAACTGAAAAAGTCTTAAATCTGCGTTAAAACAGCTCGCCTAGCTAACCGTGCCGACTTTCTCACCCATTTTTCAAAAGTGGCAAGACCTGAGTAAAATCACAAAACGTATTTTTTGCATACAAGGCTTCATAAATTCCCCCCAGTTAAAAGAAACTATTATCTCTTCAATAGCCCACAGCCACACTTACTGGGTTCACAGCAGAATTGTGCAAGAAAAAATCTGCAGTATATCTGGCCGAAATCCACCATTGCAAAGGGGGAAATCCACGGCAGATAGCTGCAAAATAAACTGACATTTTGCAGATGTAAAATCCATACTGTATGTCGAATTATGTGTGGGTATTTTTGCATATTTTTCACATGCAAATTCGCTGTGGAAAATCAGCAGCGTTTGCACTACATGTGGCTGCCCCCTAATAGTGGCCTAGATGTGGAAGTCCATACCAAAAAATAAAGCATTCCGATCGCTATAAGAAATTGATCAGTACATGATAGGCATAGGTGACCACATTTAATGGACTGGGTCATGTGGGCATTAATCTGCATTCCTGTTTCAGACACAACACCGTGGCACCTGCTGAGTGCCGACAGGTCACATAGGGAATTATTTTGGATGGGGACAGGCATTGGGAAAAGAATAAGCAGTGTTAGAGTATATCATCCACCTCCACACTGAGCTTTTATCTTTGTGGGTGACACAACTCTACTTGCCAATGACCATGCCACTGGAGTGCCATTATCAGCCACGGGCCACACTGGCTATTTGATCTAAACATTTTCAGCTTGTTGCTTAGCAAATAGTGCTTCTCTTAAACCATGTCCTACTTTAAGGGCATATTTGTGGAGGTGTAGCAGCACTGACTGTTCCATAGGAATATCCCCAGATTGACAAAGTGGTGGTGCCCGCAGTGTCAGACTCTAGCCTCTGAGCACCAAAGCAATGGGAAAACATAGAAGAATACTGCAGAACTCACTTGTCTTCTTTGCAATAGATCAGAAGGTTCATTCATCAAGAAGAATGCAATCATCTTGGTGAATAAACTTTTTCATTGATTGCAAAGAAGACAAGTGAGTTTTGCAGTATTCTTCTCCTTCTTCCTTATTTTAAGGACATGTAGCGACAGTGGAGTGTTGTGAAAATAATATACTTTGTCATAGTGACATTCCTATCTGTGCCACATGGAAAATTCATTCTCATCACATTGTATGGGTTAATGTAAGTTAGTTTCTGTATTCTCCCTTTCAGTTCAGTCAGTTGCAGACACGTTTGGAGAATGCAGAATCTCGAGTCTCTGTGCTGGACGGACTTATTGAAGATCTTCAGTGGGACATTGATAAGGTCCGGAAGAGGGAGCAGCGGCTGAACAGACACTTGTCTGAGGTCCTGGAGAGGGTAAGAGATCTTGCGGATATCTGCAGATGGCAGTAACATGTATTGTGGGCATCCATTGCTAACAGTCATTCTTTTGGCAGGTCAACTCCAAGGGTTACAAAGTGTATGGTGCAGGAAGCAGCTTGTATGGAGGAACAATAACTATCAATTCTAAGAAGGTGATGTATTGTATGGGTTGTTGGACTGTGACAGTGATTACTGGACAAGCTGTGGGTTCATTCCTGTTGTCAGAAAGGGTCAAGATATAGAAAATGACCAAATTCATTCATATTAAGTACTAGGGATGTCCCGATACCATTTTTTTAAGACAGAGTATCGATACTTTTATTTAAGTACTCACCGATACCAATTACCGATACCAATTATAACAATGAAATAAATAACACATTAATTTTGTGACCACTGACCAACCTAGGGGTCATAGGGAAGATTTATCAAACCTTGTACAAAGAAACAGCAGCGCAGTTGCTGATAGCAACGAAAAAAATTAAAGCTGGAGTTTGGTTGCTATGGACAACTGCTTTACTTTTCCTTTGTACAAGGGTTAATAAATGGGCATATAACAGTGTTTCCCAACCAATGTGCCTCCAGCTGTTGCAAAACTACATCTCCCAGCATGCCTGGACAGCCTTTGGCTGTGCGGGTATGCTGGGAGGTGTAGTTTTGCAACAGCTGGAGGCACACTGGTTGGGAATCACTATTATATGCCCATTCCCCCCCCCACCTTATTTTATATTCACTGTTTGAACATGAAATGTAGAGAAACTAACTGAATTTCTTCTCCATTTCATGCACCATACCCACCTGGCCTGCTGTAATCCTTCCCATGCAGATGCACCAGAGTACTTGGAGGAAGTGGCTTTACCTTCCTCCCAGTGTTAGGCAACCACTTGGGAGCCGCCGCACAGAAGTCCCGCCCCCACGCCGATCAGCTGGGACACGCTGCCGTCCCCACGCTGATTGGCTGGGAGCACCGCCGCACGAAGGCCGACACGGGACCCGCCGCTGTCCCTGATCATCTGGGACACGGGACCTGTCGCTGCACGGCCATCAGGTATCGGCGACATTTGCACGAGTACAAGTACTCGTGCAACTGCCCGGTATCTGTCCCGATACTGGTATCGGGACATCCTTATTAAGTACATACCATTAGCGATAGCTGAAGGACTTCTTGTTCTATAAATTTAATTGTCATGGAGCCTAAAACTAGAGACCCGCTGATACTACTTAAGGCATTTCAAGTCTTTGTCTGCTGGTGATGCTGCAAGTTCAGAGCTCAGTGGGTATTCCCGATGAAGCATTCTACTTCACTTTTACTATTCCAGTGTCCTAGCCAACATTCATGTGTCTTCCAATGTGTCTCCCATGCTCTGGGCATTTGGGACAGGGTGTATATCAGAAAGTTACAGTCTGTCCTCATTCTCCACGTTTTTTATTGGACCTTTTTTGGGATCCTGCATACTATACTCTTTGCTGGGCTTTTTGATCTAGTATGTCAGATCTCAAAATGTAGATTTTTTTCCTTTATGCTCATTTGATTTCACGCAGTTTGAAGAGATGACATCGGAAGTTGATATGAATAAGGAGCTTGCAGTCAACCGCCTGCAGGAATTGGACAAATTGAGACAGGACCTGCAGGACGTGACTGTGGAGAACCAGGAGCTTCAGGTAACTTTATTCTTCTGTAGTCTCCATTGCAAGTGACCTTATTTTATTATTTATTATACTCCCTTTTATAGCACTACCATATTCCACAGCGCTTTACAGACATTAGCATTACACTGTCCCCAATGGGGCTCACAATCTAAGTTCCCTATACTTATGTCTTTGGCGTGTTGGAGTCAAACCCAGGACCCCAGCACTGCAAGGCAACAGTGCTAACCACTGAGCCACCGTGCTGCCCAGTGTAAATGTGACTTTGTAGCATATTAAATCCTGTTCACTAGGGGTGCGCCTTGCTGTTACTTTGGTGTTTAGTTACTCATTGACAAGGAGCTTCATAATCAATTGGAACAATTACTGTGTTTGTCACATATGGCTTTCCCTTAGTCTCTTTAGCTTATGCAGGCCAGTCATTTTCCCTAGTTAGACCCAACAAAGGGCTGGAGTATTATGGGTTATATTTGATGTATTTGCTGTGGGTCACATCAAGATGCAAATAGGCCCCTCCAGAAATGGCACAGCCCCTTACCTAAGTTTCTAATTTACTTCCTGCCTCTTGTTTACGACTGTGCTGCCACCTGCTGTCCACATGAATTATTTTTTCCTCTAAAATATGAGACATGGTTATTGAAGCGTGCCTAGTTGAGTACTCCGCAGGGCGGTGGAGCTGGGGGATTCAGGTAGAACATCTGCAGATTTTCAGTTGCCTCCCATCGTCATATACCCACTTCTGTTCAGGGTTGCCAACCTTATCATTGGTTACTTCTGGGCAATTGAGGCAAAAATCACAGGCATCCAACGATTTTTACAGATGCATTCCCTGCCTCATGTAGGACATGCCCATCAAATTCCCAAATCCAAATCACGCTCAGAGCTCTTCATTGGAACCAAAAATTCATTCTCATCTATTTACTGCTCCTACGTCTGTGTACATGTATATGCTGCTTCTACACCTGTATACCATACATGTATATATGGCTCCTCTCTCTGTATACACACAGGGTGTGGTATTTTGATGTACATATAGGAGCACACTTTAGTATGTAGAGATAGAAGCAGTGCGCGCTGCAGTATATAGACCCAACTCAAGTAAGGAACACTTGTTTCCTCCTTATGTCATATATTAGCATGTTATCATATAGATCAGTCTCCAACATCTGTGGCCCTGCAGCTGTCCCCAGCAAGATAGGGCGGGCAGTGGCCAGCAAGATAGGGCGGGCAGTGGCCAGCAAGATAGGGCGGGCAGTGGCCAGCAAGATAGGGCGGGCAGTGGCCGGCAAGATAGGGCGGGCAGTGGCCGGCAAGATAGGGCGGGCAGTGGCCGGCAAGATAGGGCGGGCAGTGACCAGATAAACCAATCAAACATTAGCACTTTCCAAATGGCCTGAGAGCAGGAGCTTTATTGGTTGCTATGAGCAACCTCCACTCATATTTTGGCACTAGTTTTGATGAACCTCTTCATACACATAAATGCTTCCATACTACACTATGTCTCACCTGTACAGTTATGAAACCTTCCAGATCTCCTCCTGCAGTGTCTGAGAGCTCCCTGGATCACATGTATCAATGCTTTTACGCCAACTAAAAAGTTGCAGATTATGACGTACTCCATATTTGCGCTATAACTGATGATGTTTTACGTTTTTCAACACTTTTAAAAAGTGGCAATAAAGGAGCGTGGCTTAGTAGGGGGGGAGGGGCCTCCACATCTCAGTGGATTTTCTATCATTTATGTCAGTTGGCAACCCTGCGTCTGTTTCACATTTTTGTTCTCTCTCTTTTACATTAAGAAATTGCTGTCAAACGCCGTGGAGGAAAACGTGCGCCTGTCTCCAGAATATCGATGCATGCAGTCTCAGTTCTCTGTCTTGTATAATGAATCTCTGCAGTTGAAAGCCCACTTAGATGAGGCACGTTCCCTTTTACACGGAACACGTTCCAATCATCAGCGTCAGCTTGAGCTTATTGAGGTGGGTTTACGAGGGTCAGCAAACCAGACCGCTGCCAATACAGCTGTAAAGCTTCTATAAATTAGTATGTCTATAGACTTAAGAAAAAGATGAATGTACATACATGTGTGTAATTTGCTGCCAATTAGTTAGGTCCATATATATTTGGACACTGACACAATTTTAGTTTTTTTTACCTGTTTACTAAAACATATTCAAGTTATAGTTATATAATGGATAAAGTCCAGACTTTCATTTAAGGGTATCCACAATAAAACTGGATGAAGGGTTTAGGAGTTTCAGCTCCTTTACATGTGCCACCCTGTTTTTAAAGGGACCAAACGTAATTGGACAGTTGACTCAAAGGCTGTTTCATAGGCATGTGTGGCAATTCCTTTATTATTTGATTCTCAACTAAGCACATAAAAGGCCTGGAGTTGATTTGAGGTGTGGTGCTTGCATTTTGAAGATTTTGCTGAGAAGTAAACATGCGGTCAAAGGAGCTCTCCATGCAGGTGAAACAAGCCATCCTTCATCTGCGAAAACAGAAAAAACATATCCGAGAAATTGCTACACTATTAGGAGTGGCAAAATCTACAGTTTGGTACATCCTGAGAAAGAGATAAAGCACTGGTGACCTCAACAATGCAAAAAGACCTGGACGCCCATGAAAGACAACAGTGGTGGATGATCGCAGAATAATTACCATGGTGAAGAGAAACTCCTTCACAACAGCCAACCAAGTGAACAACACTGTCCAGGATATAGGCGTATCAATATCCAAATCTACCATTAAGAGAAGACTGTATGAAAGTAAATACAGAGGGTTCACTGCACGGTGCAAGCCTCAAGAATAGGAAGGCTAGATTGGACTTAAAAAACCAGCACACTTCTGGAAGAACATTCTTTGGACAGATGAAACCAAGATCAACCTCTACCAGAATGATGGAAATAAAAAAGTATGGTGAGGGCATGGTACAGCTAATGATCCAAAGCATACCGCATCATCTGTAAAACATGGCAAAGGCAGTTGGGCATGTATGGCTGCCAGTGGCACTGGGTCCCTAGTGTTTATTAATGATGTGACACAGGACAGAAGCAGCCAGATGAATTCTGGGGTTTTCAGAGACATACTTTGTGCTCAAATCCAGCCAAACTGATTGGTCGGCGTTTCATAATTCAGACGGAAGTGGAATATTCTTGAATGGCCAAGTCAGTCTCCTGATCTGAACCCAATAGAGCATTTCACTTGTTAAAGAGTTCAAGACTTCAGGCAGTATTAGAAATTAACATTTTATTTACAATTATTTATTTTGTCCAATTACTTTTGAGCCCCAGAAATCAAGGGATTGAGTTTAAAAATTGTTTTAGTTCCTCACATTTTTATACAATCATTTTGTTCAACCCACTGAATTAAAGCTGAAAGTCTGAACTTCAACTGCATCTGAATTGTTTTGTTCAAAAGCCATTGTGGTAATGTACAGAACAAAAATTAGAAAAATATGGTCTCTGTCCAAATATTTATGGACCTAACTGTATCTGTTGCATCAGACTAGGGTGCAGAACAGAAGACTGATTTCTGCCTCAATACCCCAGGCTGCCCAAACACACATCTCTTTGGTTTCTAGTGTTGGAAAACAGGCATTCAGGGTTATGATTTCATGTAATATGAAATATACATCTTCAACTTATTTTCATATATTGGTTGAAAACTCCACAGCTTTGTGGTGCTCTCCTATTTCTTTCCCCTGTGCTGCTTGTCTTTGTCTTCTGCTGTGGATACTGAAGTCATTTCCCCCGATTATCTTCCAGAGGGACGAGGTGGCTCTTCAGAAGAAAGTGCGTACAGAGGTAATTCAGCTGGAAGACACACTTGCTCAAGTGAGGAAGGAGTACGAGATGCTGAGGATTGAGTTTGAGCAGACTCTGGCTGCCAATGAACAGGCTGGTAAGTCTAAATTGAACAAATAAGTCTTATTGGAGATTTTGGATCTTCCTAATGAGCGGATCTGAAGCCTGACTACCACATTGAGGGGAAACCCCTGTCAGTCTTGACAACAGTGAATCTAAGGGGAAATCTTTCTTTTCAGATACTGAGTATTTGTATATGTGATGTGTAAAAGTCAAAATAATTGAGTGCCTTCAAAAGTGGCACAGTGCTCAGATAAGCTGCCAAATGTATAACTGGCATGGCTCCGACAGCTGTGGCTCTGCTTTCTTTGAGGGCTGCATGATCAGCCCATTAGAGTCAATGCCCTACCATGTGGCTCTAAAGGTTGAGCAGAACCGGCAGTAGGTGAAGTAACATTAGGCTTTTCTAGCAATCAGAGTTTTAAGCAGTCGTACTTCCGCCATTCGGACATTACTGGCATACCCTAGCAACATGCCCCTGATTCCTATTTTCACATAACCACTTTAATGGCCAACATAGTTTTTAATTTGTTTTCGATAGGTCCTATTAATCGGGAGATGAGACATTTAATAAGCAGCCTCCAGAACCACAATCATCAGTTAAAGGGTGAGGTGTTACGGTACAAGAGGCGTCTCCGGGAAATCCAAGGAGATATTAGCAAGGTAAGTGAATGAGGATGACCGGTAGAGATTACAAGAGCACGATCAGCATGACAATGCTCCCTCTGTCTTTTAGATGCGTTCTCGCAGTAGTAGTCTCTTCCTGCTACCCTCACAGTCTAGCGTGGAAGAGCCCAAAGAAGAAACGGTTGAGATAAAGCAAGAGCCTGAAGAAAGTGCCCCTCCAACCCCAGCTTCATCTCAGCCAGAGCCTGCCGTAAAACGTGAGGAGGAGGAAGCACAAGCACAGCCCCAGCAGAGAGACAGGCGGGAAAGGGAAAAAGAAAGAGAAAGGGAGCGCGGGAGAGAGAAAGACAGAGGAGACAGCTCAAAGGAGAAGTCAAAACATGAACCAGACACCAAGCGCAAGGATGCAGAAAGTGTCAAACAGATGAAGGCCGAAATAAAGTGAGTGAACCAAACATTCTAATCTGTTACCCGCCTCATTGTATTGTGACCTATATCAGGCGCTCAGATCATAGTGCAATAAAAAACGGGATCTCCCCTGGCTTGTCTTTATACTTCTGTCCCACATAACATTCTGTAGCATCTTTTCTTAGATCTCTTTGTTAGGGAACATGACCGTTCTCAGTCAGGGAAATATGGCCTGTGTGTTTGCCGTATCTCCCGGATTCGCGATGGCATCTCTGACCAGAACTCGCTGCATAATGGTGATTTATGATGCTGTGAGTTCCTGTCTGACCGCAGGTCTATTGTACTGTACTCGCATGATGATGTGAGTACAGTACAATAGACCTGTGGTCAGATAAGAATTCGCAGGATCATAAATTACTATAATGTAGTGAGTTCAAGCCAGAGGAGCCGCCCTCGGTCTGGGGGAAATGGCAAAGACATGTGCCATGTTTCCCAGAGCACAGTAATGCAGTTTTTTTCCTGGAATTGAGTGAATTAGGTGTCAACTGAGTGTTACTATTTCCAATGTCTATAGGGTGTGTCCCTGCTTCATTAGCACCGGCGGACCGGGAAGCGGTGAAGGCTCTGTACTCACCGCTTCCTGGTCCTCGGCTCGGCTATCAGCTGTGCAGAACTGCGCACAGTGTGAGGGCGCTCTGTGACCTTACACTGTGCGCCGCCATACACAGCCGACAGCAGGATGAAGAGGATCACGATGGTGAGGAGCGGTGGCGTCCAGGAGCAGGACAGGTAAGTGAGTTTTTTTTTTTTTTTTTATTTGCACTGGGGGCTGATGGCTGACATATAGGGGTTGATATATGGGGGCTGCTGGCTGACATGGGGGCTGATAGATGGATGAAGGTTGGGGGGTTGATCTGAAGCATTGGGGGTCTGATCTGAGGTCTGATTAGTGCTGTAAGATGAGGTCTGATTTACTTTGGGGGTCTTATTGCTGGTCTGACCTGAGGTGTAATGGAAAATATATTTTTCTTATTGTTCTCCTCTAAAACCTAGGTGCGTCTTATAGGGCGAAAAATACAAACATCATCAAAATGCCCGTACTATTAAAATTTTAAAATATTTACCCCATACGGCAAATGAAAAGCACTGATTGGACGGTTCATAACTTTTAGGCTGGGTTCACATTGCATTTTTTGCATCCGTTTAATGTATACCAAAAAAAAAAGTTTCTCATACTTTTTTCAATTGGGGGACACAGACCATGGGTATAGCTTAGAGGTATTAGTAGGAGGGACACTATGCAAATATAAAAGAGCTCCTCCCCCTCGGGCTATACCCCCAGGCTCCACCAGGAGGAAACCAGTCTTTGCTTAGTGTCTGGTGAAGGAGGTTGACACTTTTTGATTTGTCTCCTTTTTGTTATTTTCTTCTAGATGGGGACACAGGTCGGCATAGCGCCTTCCTGGTCCCCCGTGGAGTGCCCGCTGCTGTCTTTTGGACGCTGCCTCCATTTTCCCCCCAAGAAGACAAGTGGATCCGGGCTCGACCTGTTAGCTCCGGCATCCCACCAGCTCCTGGGTCACCTGCTGCTGCCCTCCATCCAGAGCACTGTACTTCGGTGAGTCAGATGTCTGAAGAGGTGAGCCCTGCTGGTACAGAATAGAGGGAGAAGACTGCAGGAGCAGATAAGTATGGCTTCCCCTCTTACCTCCCCTCCTCCCTCCCCATGCCCCCCCCCCCCTCCTCTCCCTCCCTATGGGATTTGGTGGCGGCTGGCTGATCAACTTTCTGATGGGGGAATGGATGGGCTGACTGAGTGCTGGGAGATAGATGTGTTCTCTGTCAGGGCATTTGGAGGCACTATACCAGAATTAGAGAAGGCCCTTTCTCCTGCTGTGACCCCTCTCTCTGTTAGCAGTGTCGGCGGCCCTTTAGAATACACTATCGTCGGTACCTGTTTAGGGGCGGAGTCTTTCCCTCGGCAGCTCCCAACCAGCGGCGGGCCCTCCGTTTATTCTAAGGGCCGCCGTCACTGCTGTCATCCACCGGAGGCCGAGGACACCTTTATTTACCCCCGCCACGCCGTCTCCGGACGCCATTTTTTCATAAGGAGAGCGCGCGCTCTTTTTTCGCGCCTCTTTGACGCGTCCGGGGGGCGGAGCCGTGTGCTTCGCTCTGGCGTTTTTTTTTCTTGCTTCCTGAGAAGCTTCTGAGCTGCTCTCTGCCCTCCGGTGGATGTCGGTGCTATTGCCTGATTGGTAGGACCTGTTCGCTCGTTTCTGCTTGCTACATCTGGTTGTGGTGGCCATCATGCCTAAGCCGGGGCCCCCCCCCCTTAGATCTGCAAGTCCTCTTCTCAAACGGCCAAGACCTCTTCTCAGATCCCAGTGGGGTCCTGTATGAGGTGTCTTCTGCCGCTTTCTGTCTCTGTTTTTTTTGTGCCTCCTGCCCTGCTCCTGCTCCATGGACAGGATCATCCTTCTCCTCCTTCTCTTGCCCAGCCCACCCCCCCCCCCCGGGTCCTGTGAGGACTTTCTTCAGGGGGTGGCACATTCGGTTCTCCGTATGTTCCCCCTTTTGTCTCCTTGGGATCTCAATTTGGTCCTGCGCGTTCTGCAGACGGCCCCCTTCGGCCTCTGAGTGAGGTCTCCCTGACTTTTCCCTCTTGGAAAGTGGTCTTTCTTGTGGCCATAACTTACATCAGGCTGGTGTCGGAGCTGGCCGCACTTTCCTGCCAGGAGCCTTTTCTGGTTTTTCACCAGGATAAGGTGGTGCTCCGTCCGGTTCCCTCCTTTTTGCCCAAGGTAGTCTCTCCCTTCCACTTTAACGAGGATCTTGCCGAGGGACCTCGTAAGGGTCTGGCAGGCCTCCAGGCTCACTGTGGCGCGATGGATCCGCTCGGCTATCTCCCCGGCTTATCGCACTCGTGGTACTGTTCCCTCGGCTCGAATTACCGCTCACTCCACTAGAGCGGTGGGAGCTTCCTGGGCAAGGCGCAATCGTGCCTCTGCGTCTCAGCTGTGTAAGGCGGCCACCTGGCCATCCTTACATACCTTTACGGGGTTTTATCAGTTGCCTTCGCAGTTTTCGGCTGATGCTGTCTTTGGCCACAGGGTTTTACAGGTTGTGGTTCCTGTTTGACAGTTTGACGTTCCTCCTGGCGGTGCTGATATTTTTTCCTACCCCATGGACTGCTTTAGGACGTTCCATGGTCTGTGTCCCCCAATGGAAAAAAGTACGAGAAAAGGAGATTTTTTGTGAAACTCACCTGTAAAATCTTTTTCTCGTCTTTTCCATTGGGGGACACAGCTCCCACCCATTCTGCCTGTTACAGGAGGGGTTTTCAGTTCAGTCCAGTTGTGGTTGGACCTCACAGGCTTGGTATGATGGCTTCCATAATTTTTTCTTGCTCCTTCTCCTACTGCTTTTGCAATGCCTGGTTTCCTCCTGGTAGAGCCTGGGGGTATAGCCCGAGGGGGAGGAGCTCTTTTGTATTTGCATAGTGTCCCTCCTACTAATACCTCTAAGCTATACCCATGGTCTGTGTCCCCCAATGGAAAAGACGAGAAAAAGATTTTACAGGTGAGTTTCACAAAAAATCTCCTTTTTTATGTATTTTTTTTTAAACAGATGCATAAAACGTGACAAGGGCTGAATGTTAACACACAGTTGTTAATTTAGTCATGCATTCTCAGGAGGAATAATAGAGGAACATCACACATTTTCTGGGGGTCTAAATAGATTCCTCTGTAGCCAGGCTTATCTCCTACACCTGTGGTTACAGAAGAGCTTTCGGATAATTTTGCAGTTGGCTAATCAACATCCATGTGATGTATCTAGATGCTAAGCCTTGTTGATATCCTGTTCCATTTTGCACTAGGCGAGTCCAGGAATCTTTGCGAGATATGAAGCTGCTTTTAGATATGTATCGTTCAGCACCCAAAGAGCAAAGAGACAAGGTGCAGCTGATGGCAGCAGAAAGGAAGAGCAAAGCAGAGGTAAGATAGCAAATCATTCATTCCATCCCAACATCTTGATCAGTGTCTTTCAATATCTCAGGTTTTTTCTGCTTTCTGTCCCCTGTAAGCTGGAGGAACTTCGTCAGCGGCACAGGGAACTGGAGGAAAGGGAACGCAGAGACAGCAAAAAAATGGCGGATGAGGACGCTTTGCGCCGAATGAGAGCAGCAGAGGAACAGACAGAGGCTTTGCAGAAGAGACTGTCTACAGCCAAACAAGTGAGTGCACGTCTTCACAATGATGTCAGTTAATGTCCAGTTATCTCTTATTTCTCGCCCATTTCCTTGGGGGACACAGAAGACCTTGGGTATAGCTCAGCTCCCTAGGAGGCGTGACACTAAGTGAAAACTGTTAAGCCCCTCCTCCAGAAGCTATACCTTCAGCCTGGAGAGAGAGACTACCAGTTTTTGCTTAGTGTCCAAGGAGGCAAGACACTCCCTGCTCTGCAGGGCTGTTTTTCTCCTTATTTTTGCTTTATTTATTTATTTATTTTTAATCTGGGTTTTTTATTTTCAGGGACAACAGAGACGCCTGGACCTCTCTGTTTCTCCCGGGGTCGAGTTGCGCCAGTGCTGGTCACCCGCACTGCTGCCTCCCCCACAGAAGACAAGGTGGACCAGGGCAGCCTAGCTCCCCTGCATCCCGCCAGCATAAGGGTCGCCCGCACGCTAAGTCCCAGTTCGAGCGTCCTGTCACTGCAGTGCTGGAATGGTCCGAGGGTGAAGACTGCAGGACGGTGAGAGGTGGCTGCTCCAGCCCTACCCCCCTCCCTCTCGCCCCTCCCCCTCCTCTGATGTTTTTGGGGTCTGCGAATAAGAGGGCGCTTAAGTCTAGGGGCCTGCGGTTCCCCTCTCCTTTTTTTTTTTTTCCTGGGGCCTTCCAGAATGGCCGGCGCTTAATATGTCCCAGGCACTGCCGTCCACACTACTTGCCGCAAATTACCGCTGGGAACACCGGCAATGCGGGTGGCCGCAGCGCATTCTTTTTTCCCCGGCCGGTATCCAGGACCACGTCTGCGGTCTTTACATACTTCTTCCTCCCCTGGGCGCGGCGGTCAAACGCCCCCTCCCTCAACTCCGCCGGGACTCACGGAGGGCTGCCGTTTTCTCTGATTTCAGCACCGCAGGTCCGGCGCTTCCCAGCGGGTTGCCAGCGGTGGCGCCTCAGGGGCCTATCTTTCCGCGCTCCGCTCTCTTCCCGCCCTTCTGCTTCATCCGCTCTTTTTCACCCATGACGGCGTGACTGTCCGCATGAGCATAAGGAACCTGCTGGCCAACGCTGCTGCCTCCAGTCGTCCAGAGCTGCTCTCAACTACCACTGCTACTGCTCCTCGTTTTCTGGCTCCTGGTAGGACTGTTAACCCCCTCCCAGCGCCAGTGCCCCCAGCCTGGGCTTAGGCCTCTTTTTCCTGGGTTATATTATCCCTCATCACCAACATGTCGGATCCCACAGGGGCCTCTCAGCCTTGGTACCATGCCTGTACCGCCTGTAAAGAACCCTTTCCACGTGGGCAATCTGATTCGCATTGCTCTGCATGCCAGGCTCCAATGCAGGGTCCGCCACCGGCCGTGCCGCCCCCGTTCCCTCTCGTCCGCCTGACTGGGCCAGATACCTGTCCCAGGCCGTGGAAAGTCTCACTCACATAGTAGGCCGCCTTGTAGATAAACAGCCTACCCCGCAGGCTGCCAATCCTCCTGTCGCACCCTCCGGGTCTACCGCTTCTGCCGCCCCCACTGATTCCCTCGCACCCAGTGAATCCTCCAGGGCCCGGCACTCTCAGAAGCGCTCCAGGACAGAGTGCGCATCCTCCTCAGATACGTCTCTCTCTCTGCCACGCGTGCGGACTTAGTTGGGCCTCTCCTCCCCTCTGGACACGCCAGTGGCGTTGCTAAGGCTGCGGTAGAAAATGGTGTCACCCCCCCAGGATGAGTCACGTAGGGGACGTCCTTCAAGCTCCGCCGCGGTGCCGCTGACACCCCTTACGTCCTTCACTGAGCCTGCCGACTGACCCAAGCGGTAATGCGGGGGGGGGGAGGGTTTGGATAGTAAACAGACCGCTGACGTGGGAGGGGGGGGCTAAGCAGACAGATTGCCAACAGGAAGGGGGGTTGGGGGTGCTAGCAGGCAGATCGACAACTGGGGGGGGGTCGGATTAAAATTTTTGAGAACAGGTTCCCTACTACGGCGGGCGCGTGGCGTCGGGACACGTACACCATATATATCCAACACACATACATATAAATACACCATATACATGGTACACATACATAAATACACTATACTATACAGCAGCACATACCTCTCACATCCAGGGCCTCCCAGGTGACGTCTCCTCCGATGTAGATCTTCTCTGTCATCATCTTCTCCGTTTGGTCCAGACACTTCTTTCAGCCGCGTCTCGTCTCTGCAGAGTGTGAAACACGGACATCTTAGTGTCCTCACTTTTCTATCATCATCCCCCAACCTGGAGTCCCCACAGTGTTATCCTGCTGCTCGCTGTGCTCCCCAATACCCCCAAAAACTATCCTGAAGAAATAATAGTGCCCCCTTAGTAATTGTGCTCCTCATAGTCCCACCCATAGTAATTCCCTTCTAGAGTTCCATAATTAGTAATACTGCCCCCTACACTGCCCCACATTAAGTAATATGCCCCCCATACTGCCCCACATTAAAGGGGTTCTGCACTTTTTTTTAACTGATGATCTATCCTCTGGATAGATCATGAGCATCTGATCAGCGAGGGTCCGACACCCAGGACCCCCGCCGTTCAGCTGTTTGAGAAGGCAGCGGCGCTATAGCAGCGCCGCGGCTTTCTCACTGTTTACCGCTGGTCCAGTGACGTCATGACTAGTATCACTGGCCTGGGCGGGGCTAAGCTCTGTTCACTTGAATACAGCTTAGCCCTGCCCAGGCCAGTTGATACTAGTCGTGATGTCACTGGGCTAGCGGTAAACAGTGAGAAAGCCGCGGCACTGCTATAGCGCCGCTGCCTTCTCAAACAGCTGAACGGCGGGGTCCCGGGTGTCGGACCCTCGCTGATCAGATGCTCATGATCTATCCAGAGGATAGATCATCAGTTAAAACAAAGTGCAGAAAACCTTTAAGTAATATGCCCCCCCACACTGCCTCACATTAAGTAATTTGCCCCCCACACTGCCCTCCATTATGTAATTTGCCCCCCCACTAAGTAATTTGCCCCCCCACTGCCCTCCATTATGTAATTTGCCCCCCACTAAGTAATTTGCCCCCACACTGCCCTCCATTATGTAGTTTGCTGCATTTCCAGGAAATGCACTTTAATGCTCCATGAGTCATAGAGCATTAAAGTGCATTTCCACCTTCTGTTTAAGCTTTAACCTGGCTGGACCTGGAGGCCAACCCCCCCCCCCCCCCCCTAAATGGGGTATTAAATTAAATCATCTAAATATAAAGTCCATATGCGCTCTCTGCGCTACTTACCACACCTCCTCCTCCCTCAGGCGCGGCAGTGGCAGGTCTGGCTGGCTGTGTGAGTGAGTCACTGCTGTCACGTTACTCACCACCCAATCCATTAGCTCCAGACTCGAGTCCTAGGCCTGCTGGCTGGTCCTGCACTGCATCCGCCGCGGCGCCACTCATCAGGCAGTCACACCCCCTTCACCACGTGACGGCCGGGCAGACGTGCTTGCGAGTAAGTAAGGAGAACTCCGGCAGCCAGCGGGTGACACCCCATCAGACTGGTGTCACCCGGTGCGGCCCGCACCCCCCTCGCAACGCCACTGGGACACGCCCTCTGAGAGAGATCTGGCAGATTCGGATTGGGACATGGACTCGGCACTGCCGTCCAAACTAGCCTCCGCAGTGGATCACCTCATCACCAACATTCGTGATACCTTTAAAGGGAACCTGTCACCGGGATTTTGGGTATAGAGCTGAGGACATGGGTTGCTAGATCGCCGCTAGCACATCCACAATACCCAGTGCCCATAGCTCTGTGTGCTTTTATTGTGTATAAAAACAGATTTGATACATATGCAAATTAACCTGAGAGGAGTCAAAGCTTGAAAATATGACTCTTCTCTGGTCACACAAGTAAGATATGACTCTTTTATGTTAATTTGCATATGTATCAAATCATTTTTTTTACACAATAAAAGCACACAGGGCTATGGGGACTGGATATTGCGGATGTGCTAGTGGCCATCTAGCAACCCATGTCCTCAGCTCTATACACAAAATCCCGGTGACAGGTTCCCTTTAAGATACACGATGACCCTTCCAGCACTGACCAGGCCGGCGTATCTTTTTTCCGCTCCAAACAGGCATCCAAAGTTTTTCCTCTCCACGCCGACTTCTCTTCAGTGATCTCTAAAGCTTGGGCTCACCCTGAAGCCTGCTTTACCTCCCCCAAAAAGCTGGACATATGTTACCCATTTACAGCTGATTGTGTTGTCACGTGGGCGTCCCCGCCTAAGGTTGACCCTCCCGTGGCCTCCCTGTCTAAGAGCACTGCCATTCCTGTAGCAGACGGCTCCTCGCTTCATTCCACTGAGGACCGTCGTATGGAGTCCCTCTCTAAAGCCATCTTTGCTGCCTCGGGTTCAGCCCTCAGACCGGTCTTTGCCTCCGTCTGGGTGGGGAAAGCGGTCTCTGAATGGGGCTCTCAGCTTGAACAGGATTTGGGATTGGACGTCCCCATTCAGGATCTCCAATCCTTAGGTCAACTGATGGTTCAGGCAGGAAAATTTATCTGCGAGGCTTCTCTCGATGCGGATGCCCTCATAGCACGCTCATCTGCCCTAGCCGTTTCCGTCAGGAGGAAACTTTAGCTGAAGGTTTGAGCGGCGGACGCCGCCGCCTCCAAACGTTCTCTTACTGGGCTACCGTTCACGGGCTCCCATTTATTCGAGACCCGTTTGGACGAAATTATTTTAGAAGCCATGGGTGGCAAGAGCACCCATCTTTCCCAGTCCAGAACCAAAGGCACCCCTCGAGGTCGTTCTGGTTCGCCTCGTTTTCGGTCCTCCGGGCCTCGATTCGCAGCCGGTTCCTCATCTGGCCCCTCCCAAGTTAGGCGCAAGAAGCCCTTTTTTCGGGCACAGCCCACCTGGCGCAAGTCACAGGCTGCCCGCCCCTCCATGGCCAAGCAGTCCCCCGCCTGAAGGTGCGCCAGGTGGGCTGTGCCCGAAAAAAGGGCTTCTTGCGCCTAACTTGGGACGCCTTCTCCTTTTCAGGGACGTCTGGCGGGCTCATGTCTCCGATGCCTGGGCGCTCGGAATTGTATCCTCCGGATACAAAATCGAGTTTGCGTCTCTCCCTCCGGATCATTTCTTTCGGTCCCGTTCGCCGCGGGACCCCGAGTGTGCGGCCGCCTTCTCTGCAGCCATTCACACCCTACTGGACAAGGGAGTCATCGTTCCCGTGCTTCCGACGGACCGATTCAAGGGGTTCTAGTCGAAGAAGGCTCGGTGCGGCCGATCCTAGACTTAAAACGGGTCCCTCCGATCCGCGGTGGCTTCCCTGGAGAAGGGGGATTTTATGTCATCAATCGACATTCAGGATGCCTACCTCCACATTCCGGTCGCTCGGTGTCACCATCGTTTCCTTCGCTTTGCGTTGGGGAGCGATCACTATCAGTTTGTTGCCCTTCCCTTCGGTCTGGCGACGGCTCCTCGGGTGTTCACCAAGGCCCTGGCCCCTGTCCTGGTTTTGCACCGCTCCAGGGGTGTTTTTCTGCTGCCTTACTTGGACGACGTCCTCATCAAGGCGCCCTACTTTTCTCAGACGTCTGCCAGCGTGGACCTCACTCTGGAGACCCTGGGGCGGTTCGGTTGGCTTGTCAACAACCTTCCCAAGTCTTCCCTGATCCCCTCCAGACGGTTGATCTTCCTGGGGATGCTGCTGGATACGGAGGCGGCGGAGGTCCGTCTTCCAACGGACAAGCGTCTGGGCCTCCACCGGTCGGTTCGCAATCTTCTTCTCCACCGCCGTCCGTCCTTCCGATCCAGCATGCGGGTATTGGGACAAATGGTTGCCTGTTTCGAGGCAATTCCGTTTGCACAGTTTCATTCCCGCACCTTTCAAAGCGATCCTCTCTGCCTGGGACAAGTCGCCGGAGAGTCTGGACCGGCCCTTCCTTCTAACTCCCCAAGTTCTACAGGTTACGGTTTGGTTGCCCCTGTCGGGTAGTTGACTTGTTGGTTCCACTTTGTTGATCATTGCCTTTTCTCACTACTTGGACACGCAACTGGTAGTCTCTCTCTCCAGGCTGAAGGTATAGCTGCTGGAGGAGGCGCTTAACAGTTTTCACTTCGTGTCACGCCTCCTAGGGAGCTGAGCTATACCCAAGGTCTCCTGTGTCCCCCAAGGAAGAGCAAGAAAAAGATACAAAAATCTCGTTATTGTCCCTTAATGTCAAGTTGCTCTCAAGTGTGTTCTGGTGCCTGGACCCCCAGCAGTCAGCAAGTGTTCAGTTCCCCGGCGGCTGTGCTACAGGAGAAGTGGGGCAGTTTTAAGACTGAAGTCAATAGGCTGTCCATGTAATGAGGCACCAGGTTATAACGGCTGTGTACACTGGCTTATAGAGAAGGGACCCTCTTCTGTTAACGCACCCCTTTAATTTTCCAGGCGATAAGATGATGATGATTTACAGTTTGCAAAATTTTAATAAGCACGTTTTGTTTGTGCCTTTCAGGAGGAGGATGCTTTGCTGTCAGAAATGGATGTCACAGGCCAGGCATTTGAAGATATGCAGGAGCAGAATATCCGTCTCATGCAACAACTGAGGGAGAAAGATGACGCCAACTTCAAGCTGATGTCTGAAAGGATCAAATCCAACCAGATCCATAAACTGCTCAAAGAGGAGAAGGAAGAGCTGGCAGATCAGCTGCTCACCCTGCGTACACAGGTATTATGGGGGTCATTTACTATGCAGAAATGCACCTATATTAGGCATATTTCTGGCACAGATCACGGTGCAAAGGTTATTTGCACCGCAGTCTGCGACTTTTCCCCTCTCACACCAGGTCTAAAAAAAAAAGTAGTACGAGGAAGGGGACGGGCCAGCAGTCCTGTCTCACTCATCATTTTCTTTTGTTTTAGGCGTAGAAAATGGTCTAACTGTAAGCCTGAAAGAAAGCTGGCTTACATTTAGACTGGAGCAGGATATGCAGAAGTTATGTAGAGGATGGCGCCTCTTCATAACTTCGGCAGATACACCGCCAGCGCAGGGGCTTATTAAGACCGGTGTCTAAAAAAGCGCTGGTCTTAATAAATGACCCCCTATGTGTTTACAATGACAGCAAAAGATGGAAATTTCTAGATACATTCATCTCTATAGAATGCAGCCTATAATAATAATATTACAACTGATTCCAACAGATGGCACTCCACTGAATACTCCATTGTCATCAGAGTAAGGGCCTAGTGTCATAGAATTGTGGATATAATAGCAAAATGTTCAGTGTTATCCAGTGGGGACTGACCACGTATAGTTAGGAAACTGCTGGATGTAACTTTGTGTCATGCAATTTGTGATTCCAGGTGGATGCTCAGCTACAGGTTCTACGAAAGCTGGAGGAGAAGGAGCATTTGTTGCAGAGCAGCATTACTACAGGGGAGAAGGAGCTAACTCTGCGCACTCAAGCACTGGATCTTAGTAAGCGCAAGGTAACAACAGTCCATACACATCTCTGTTTTTTAAAGGGCTACTGACATCTTTAGAAATTATTGAAATTGTGATCAGTTGACTTCTCATCAGTCCGATATCCACTGTTCAGAACTTCAGTTAAAGCCTCATGCACACAACAGTATTTTTGGTCCCCATCCGATCTGCAATTTTTGGTGGATCGAATGCAGACGTATTTATTTCTATGGAGCCGCAAAAAATGAGAACTTGCGTGCTGTCCGCATCCATGCAGCCGAGCAGCAAATTTTAGAACGTGTCCCATTCTTCATTTTGCGGACAAGAATAGGCATTTGTAGAGTAGGGCCCACGAAAAGCGGGTGATGCACACGGATCGCACCCGTAGTTTGCATTTCTGTGTTTTGGGGACTGCAAAATACATATGGTCGTGTGTATCGGGCCTTATACCTACAATGAGAGAACAACATTTTCTACCTTCGGCTTCAGTCTGTTTTTATCGTTTCTGCTTCCGATTAGTTTAAGATCTGGCTCCTCCTCAGGGATCCTATAAACAAGTATGTACTTTTCTTCTTAGCTGATTTGAGGATCTTGAATCCCGACAGTTCGCTGTACGATATCTCATTTCATCCTTACCAAATATGCTTGTGTCCTTTTGCAGGCAATGGACGCCTCACAACAAGCAGAAGAGCTGCGAGTTCAGCTGGAGCTGTCACAGAAAAAGCTGCAAGACTTTCGGGTAGAAATCATAGAAAACAGCACTAGCCGGGAAAAGGATGCATTCAATTACAAGAGAGCACAGGTAAACCGGAAATACATTGCTGTGTGACTATTGTATAAGCAAATTCACAGACCTATGTCAGAGATCTGGTCTGTCAATGGCTGTGGTGTGTTGGACTCATTTGAAGCCTTCAATTGATGTGGTTAGTAAGGTGTACCTATCTAATTAATTTATGGAAGATCCACAGAACCCTTGCTTGCTAATGCAGAGTCCGCCAGCTGCATTTGCATAAATGAAGGGATATCTGCACTTGCATGTGGCTCTCAGTTGAATTTGTAAAGCTCCTCATGTAGTGTGACTGTAGTATAAAATTAAGCCTGACTTAAAGGGGTTATCCCACTTAGCAGTTTCATACTTACCTGCTGCCACCGCGCGTTCACTTCCTGGATTCTGGCTGGGGGCGGGCTTCATCTTGATTGAAGTCTTCTCCCGGCCGGGCCGCGCGCTGGACTGAACGCGCACGCTGCCGCGCATGCGCAATGTGACTTATTTCTGGCCAGTATAGTACAGAGCCGGCGTGCGCGTTCGCAGCTCTGTACTATTCTGGCCGGGAAGAAGTCACCGTCGCGCATGCGCGGCAGCGTGCGCGTTCAGGACAGCGAGTGGCCCGGCCGGGAGAAAAGAAGAAGTCTTCTGGGCAAGCGCGACCATCGGGATCTTGCGGAAGAGCGGTGGTCGTAACCAGGGGAGACCGAGTCACAACAATAAGGTAAGTGGGGATGAATTTTCTCCTAATCGGTGGGAATTTGTTAATAAAGTATATTTACAAAAATGATCACTGTCAAATCATTAACAGATTTAACAGTGATCATTATGATGGGATAACCCCTTTAAAGGAGTTGTCCTCAGGATAGGTCATCAATATCTGATTTGTTGAGGTCCTACTTCCTTTATCCCTCCTGGTCAACTTTTTGAAGGGGCTGGATCACTCAGATGAGCACTGCAGCCTTTTCAGAGTATACCAAGCGCAGCTCAAGTACATTGTATAGTGGTTGTGTTTGGTACTGCAGCTCAGTACCATTAATTGGCATGGGACTGAGTTGCACAAAGGCCATGTGACCAATGGACATGTCCTCACAGTTCGAGGAAACCATTGATCAGCGGGGCTGTCAGCAGTTGGAGCCCATCAGTATTTAAGTCTTGGACAGACCCCTGTAAGCCAAGTACTAACCAAATAGCAGATAGTTTAAAGTGCAGTTGTGTCTATTATCCATACCCAATGTCGAAATGGGTGGTAGAGTATGCCTGAATGGAAAGTTTAAAATTGCCTGCTAATATTACGTCCTATGCCTGGTTAATCTCTCTGTATTGCTTGTGTCCTTGCAGGAGGATATATCCCGCCTTCGAAAAAAACTGGAATCCACCAAGAAGCCTGATCTGGTGCCAACGTGTGATAAGATCTTAATGGAAGAAATCAAAGAGTGCAAGGTAGCAATAGCAAAATCTTCATACAGAATCTGTCAGAGAGATTTCCATAGACTTGATGAACTTGTAGATTCTCTGAAAGCATTTTGCAACACTGTTCATACCCAGTAGATGAAAGTTGATTCATTGTTCTAGTTCCAGTGCCGGAGACTGCAGTAAACAACTCATCGGTGGGGGAGCGGGTTGTCAGACCCTCTTCGATCAGATGTGAATGAGCTATCCTGAGGATAGGTCATCAATATCAGGAGCCTAGAAAAACTAGATCACCTGATGAACGAATGTTTGCTTGTTCATCAGGTGATTATCGGCACCTTTACACAGGTCAGTTATCAGAAATGAGAGTTTCTACAAATCTCATCCCTGATAATTGGCCAGATAGTTTAAAGGTCATTTTACATGGACTAACAATTTCCCTGCCAGGTAAAGGGTTTTTGTCACCAGATTATCCCTATTAAGCTAGCTGACATTAGCGATGTGCTAATGTCAGCTAAACCTAACTAGCCTATTCCTACTTTTATCTACGCCCCCGTTAATCCAGAGCGTTGTTCCTGCTCCTAGAGGCTCCGTTTTCCCACCTTTGTCGCCTCCCTTGTATACAGGTACCCTTGTAGACAGGTTTAGCTAGAGACGTCCACCTCATTTTAGTTTACACAGAAAAGCTTTTCAAACCACCACCAAAGATCTTCCCTGAAAGGTAAGGCCTGCCATTGTTTCATAGTACTGTCCCCTGCTTTGTGTAAATGTTGCCACGAGCAGCATTTACAGATTACCTCCAAGATAGATTTTTTTCCGGCAGCACAATCATAATTAAGGTTGTACTACTTGGAAATGTTGATGGCAATAGGGCTTTGGCTGCGATCATGTAATGCATTTGGCCCAACCCAGTCAGAAGGTGCTGTAGTTGGCGCGGTGAGAAAACTGGCAGCCTCCGAGCGTCTTTCCCTCACCGCGCCTGCGCCGAATGCTGAACGGCGTGATATTTCACCAGAGCACAGGGCTGGCAGACAGATGCGAGCGTTACCTGGCCCTGTCAATCAGGACTTGGAGGGAGGTGACAAAGGTGGGAGAACGGAGCCTCTAGGAGCAGGAACAACTCCCCCCTGCTCCTGGAGGCTAATTAGCATATTATAAAAGTTAGATTTCTGGCGTAACGGGGGCGTAGATACAAGAAGGAATAGGCTAGTTAGGTTTAGCTGACATTAGCACATCGCTAATGTCAGCTAGCTTAATAGGGTTAAATCTGGTGACAGAATCCCTTTAAGTTGGCAGGCTGATTGACCCCATAATTGCAAATTATTTAACAATCTTAAAGGGGTTGTCCCATGATTAAGGGCTCATGCACACGACCATGCCGTTTTTTGCGGTCCGCCCATTATAGAAATGCCTATTCTCGGAACGGAGCAATGGATGCGGACAGCACACAGAGTGCTGTCTGCATCTTTTGCGGACCCATTGAAATGAATGGTTCCGTATACGGAATCAAAATACGGCCCGTATACGGTACGCAAAAAACGTTCGTGTGCATGAGCCCTAAATATTACATTTCTCAGTTAGATTACTTAATATGGCAAGTATTAGTAAACTGCCCCTGTATGTAGATATACTAGACTGTATCTCACTGTGTATATACCCTTGTAGACAGGTTTAGCTAGAGACGTCCACCTCATTTTAGTTTACACAGAAAAGCTTTTCAAACCACCACCAAAGATCTTCCCTGAAAGGTAAGGCCTGCCATTGTTCCATAGTACCGTCCCCCACTTTGTGTAAATGTTGCCACGAGCAGCATTTACAGATTACCGTATTTTTCGCCCCATAAGACGCACTTTTTCCTCCCCAAAAATGGGAGGAAAATGCCCCTGCGTCTTATGGGGCGAATGCTGGCAGTTTTACATCGCTGGATGCGATGTACGGAGCGGGGGCCGGGGGAGGGACTGGGAGGAGGAGCTGGGGGCCGGCAATAGCGGTGGGGCGGTGCGGTCACTGTACTATAGCCCCGCCCCACCGCTCTGGTATACTAATATAAAATGTATTATTGAATTAAAAGTTATTAAACATGCCCCCCTCACTCCTAATAGTACCGTATATGCGAATTTCTTTTGTATAATGCCGGCAGGCAGGACGGGCGGGCGGCAGCGTAACTCACTGATGTCACGTGCCTGCACCGCCTCCTTTATGAATGAAGCAGGCGGCGCAGACAAGTGACGTCACTGAGGGACGCGCCGGCCCGCCTGCCGGCATTATACAGAAGAAATTCGGATATACGGTACTATTAGGAGTGAGGGGGGCATGTTTAATAACTTTTAATTCAATAATACATTTTATATTTGTAGGCGGCGGCGGAATCTGTGGATGGCACAGTTAAGGGGTGGGGGTCTGTGGATGGCACTGTTATGGGCTGGGGGGGCACTGTGGATGGCACTGTTATGGGGTGGGGGGTCTGTGGATGGCACATATATAACAGTGCCATCCACAGATCCCCCCCCCTGTAACAGTGCCAGCCACAGATTCCCCCCCCCCTGTAACAGTGTCCGTCATCCACAGATCCCCCCATAAGTGTCCGTCATCCACAGATCCCACCATAAGTGTCCGTCATCCACAGATCCCCCCCATAACAGTGTCCGTCATCCACAGATCCCCCCCCATAACAGTGTCCGTCATCCACAGATCCCCCCCATAACAGTGTCCGTCATCCACAGATCCCCCCCATAACAGTGTCCGTCATGCACAGATCCCCCCATAACAGTGTCCGTCATCCACAGATCCCCCCCATAACAGTGTCCGTCATCCACAGACCACCATTAGTTCCAAACCCACACCTTTTGGTTAAAATATTTTTTTTTCTTATTTTCCTCCCCAAAAACCTAGGTGCATCTTATGGGCCGGTGCGTCCTATAGGGCGAAAAATACGGTACCTTCAAGATTGATTTATTTCCAGCAGCACAATCATCATTAAGGTTGTACTACTTGGAAATGTTGATGGCAATAGGGCGATCATGTAATGGCTTTGGACCAATCCAGTCAGAAGGTGCTGTAATTGGCATGCTTGCCCTTGAGCAGCGCCCAGTAATGCACAGTACTATGCATGTCTTCTAGATGTTCAATATTGAAAAAAAAGTTTTAGTTTTTCTTCTTGGCTGGTACCACAAACTTAGGTAAGACCCAGAATGTACCACTAAGTGTCCAATACATTTCCAACGCATTAGTATCTGCTGGATGTGTGTGCATCATATGAACAGCATACATAGAAGATAACCAAAGGCATGTTCTGCAGTGGGGCCTCTGAAACTCCACTACACACAGCATGGTGGGGGATGGCAAATATGCTTCTTCATGCTTTGCCAGGCACAGCGCTGTACTTTTGGTACTGATATTGCCTGGTTTTGCAGCTCACTTGAATGGCTCTGAGCTTTAGGGATCTGCAGTACTAGGCACAACCATAAACAGGAGTAGGGAGCTGATCGGTACATGGTGGTTGCCGGAATGACGTAGCTTATTCACTCGGCAGAGATGTTAGACCGTCAGTGATCAGATATTGACTTGTTTTCCTAAGGTTAGGTCATCAGTATTATAGTCTAGGTCGGAAAACATCTTTCCATGCAACCATTTTGATGTACAGTATGCATTATGGAACATTCTTATCCTAATTTCAACCTTGTCTCCCACAGTCTCGACTCACGTGTCCTTGCTGCAACTCCCGCAAAATGGATGCTGTCTTAACGAAATGTTTCCACGTCTTCTGCTTTGAGTGTGTGAAGACAAGATATGACACACGCCAGCGCAAGTGCCCAAAATGCAACGCTGCATTTGGCGCAAACGATTTCCATCGCATTTACATTGGGTGAATGGGTGACATATTGCCGGGTCTTTCATGTATCGGTCGACTCTATGGACAGAGGTAGCCACAAGAAAGACCTCACCTGCACAAGCCATCCAAGTCATACGCACACTGCCCTCTATCTTCACATTGTAATACTGTGTCCACATAAATCTTATCCTACCACATAAGCAAGAAGTCCTCTTCACCAGGGACCATTGCCTGTGTTATGATGTGCTGATATTTCTGATGGTGGCAGTCTCCTGAACTGATGCTTCCAGAGAAGCTGTGATACAGATATGTACAGGTGGAACTAGGATCCCACTGGATTTTTTTTTTATGGAACTAAAAATGTCTCTGTTCTATCATATTGGAGATGAAAATATTTATTTGAAGTCTAACCAAGACCTTTTCTTTCCTTTTTTTGATCACCACTTGTGAATAGAAATTCACTAATCCCTACTTCCGGTATCAGTGGGCGTCACAAAATATTTTCAAAGGAGAATCTGTTGCGGACCAATATTAAAGGACGACTAAATTTAAAAAATACAGTGCAGAGGTGGGAGGGTGAATGGGGAATAAATGGCTGCTCACTTCTAGAAGCAGTCCATTATGGGTTGCGTCAGGCATTGCGGCTGACAAGATCTATGACCAATAGTGGGGCTGTTTCTGGAAGACAGCAACCATGTACTTCATGGAACTCCTTTAATTGGGTTGTCTGGCTAGTAAATTTTTCTGGCAATATTTTCATAAAAAAAAGATACCTCACAAATCCCCTGCTGCTCCCGTTCCGTTGTTCCCAGATCTGTGCTGGTCTCTCTACTCTACTACCTTTTCTCACGCAGTGAATGAGCCCTTAGCCAGGCAGTGGCTGAAGCAGGTCGCTGCTCTGGTCTTTGACTGGTTGAGTGGTCATTTCCTGGGTGTCGAGAAGGACCAGAAAGTAGAAACTAGCAGGAAGAATGAGGGGTTGTGACTATGGATTATTTAGCTTTTCTACCCTTTTCTAGACCTTTATTTTGAAATTAACATTTTACTGACTGGACAACGCCTTTAAGGGAATTAAGAAGTTAGTCTATCCTCAAGATATGACATCACTGTATGATCAGCTTGGATCTGACACCCTGCACCCCAGCCAATCAGCTGCAGCAGCTCTCACGCTGAAGTTATGCAGCTCTATGCAGTGTGTGTTGGACGGAGCTTCTAACTGCAGCACTACTCTCATTCACTTTAGTGGGGACAGTGCTGCAGTAACCGGCTCTGTCCACTACACACTGGATGGAGCTGAGTAGTTTCGTCGGTGGAGCTGCTACAGAACAGCTGGTTGACGAGGGTGCTGGGAGTTAGATCCCCACTGATCAGATAGTGATGGTTTATCCTGAGGATAGGCCATCACTTGTAAAATCCTAGACAACTCCTTTAAGGAGCTATTCCAATTGGATATGGAAATACCATGTGCATTGCGCAGCAGCAGGTAGGAGCAGGCACCTGCCAGGAAAGTAAAGAATTCTAATCTTGTGCTCTTTTCCCGGGTGAGATGAGAAACCTCATGTTCCTTTGAAATGTTCACAAAATATCAATTGTGACTGGTATTTAAAAAAAAAATATAATTACTATTATCTCTTTGTTATGTCTGTCGGCCCCTTACCAACTCTGTGCTCTAACTGTGAGCCACACTAGAACTGGGGTGCGGTTAGAAATATTGTCTCAGTGACCAATGTGACCCCTGCGCTCACAAAGTGGCAGCAACGTGCCTTGCCTTTTTGTCTCCTCTCAGTCTTCTTTGGAGGACATATGTTTGGTCCACCATGTAGCTGCTTAAAAAAAAAAGCAGGGTGGAGCTGACCTAGCACATCTGACTACTTTCTAGTCATCATCAGAGGTCACGATAGTCGTGGCTCTGCCAATCAGACACTGGTTGCATATCCTAGCAAATATTTTCCCAGTACAGATATTTGCTGGGTATGTATTGCCAGCTGGGTACAAGACCTTCATACTCTCAGGACTGTTGGGAGTTACAGCTGGTAGACCCCAGCAACCTGAATTATGTCATGGTAAGTCGGCATAGGATGAAAGTTAGATGGGTATTTCAATAGAAAACATGGAGCAGTTGTCCACTGCATAGAAGTTGTTAGACAGGTGAGTGGCCGACTTCTATCTCCTCAAACCATCACTGTTGGCACCATACAAATAGATGTATATATTGCTAACGCTGTAGGTCTCATTACACAAAATACACAATCTCTGGTGGTCTGGTATAATTTTGTTTTTAATAATGGACATGAGAGAAGTCTTGCACATCCTATGATGAAAGAAAGAGTACACGAGTTGGACAGCTAGTATGGAGCTTTACACATATATGGTGAATCCCACCACTTTGCCTTTTCACATCAGGGTTCTTACTGTGAATATTTAGGATGATTGGTGTTCTATCACTATTGTAACATCGTGTCTTGTGTGAATTCCTGCTTTAGTTGTGGTGCTTGTGAGTAAAGTGTGACTGGAAGTTCAGCCCACTATGGAAAGGCTACATAGTAATACTGGGAGAATGTGGGATCCAGGATGATTCCGACTCTTGATGAAATGCTGCCTGTATTTTTCCGGAGGTAAATAAACTTTCTTTCTGTAATGGTTTCAGAGTGATTGCTTCCGAATTATGATAATAGTCTGATGACGGTGCTTTTCTTCAATGTTCAATATGAGAGGGCCTTTTTGCAGAGCATTTTGTGTTTGTGGTATAATCTCCTTCGAGCTGGTTCTGGGTCATAGACATTGATGATACTGAACATGTAGCAACGCTCCCCATGAGACAATCCCTGAAATGCATTACAGGAAAATGAAGATTAGCTTTCTGCTACAGCCCAACATTACACCCTCTGATAAGACATGGTTTTCATCTATGGTGAATGAAAGCAGAAGAAGCCCAGATAGATCTACCTTTAGCATGGTGTCATACCCACCAAGAGGATTTCCTGGATCATAAAACATGTTCAGCTTTAAAGTTGTTGCCCATCTTTCCATCACTGTATATGGCCTACAGAATTACAACTGCTCGTGTACTCCAGTGGTTTCCCTTTTATCGGCCAATGCAAGCCAAAACCACAAGGTAGGTGGCCATGTATATCCAACAAAAATGGAAGCTGTGGGCTGCAGATATCACTGGATTTTGAGCTCTACACACAATAAGCCATTTACCCGTAGTAGTGGAAGATGCCTTTCCATCTTGGGGATTTTTATATCTTCCACGTTAAAATAAAGTATTCTTTGTAAATCTCTTGAATCCTGAAACATAACAAAAGATAAACCTTCACTTTAGTTTCTTGAAATATGGGGGAAGGGGGCTTCCATCATCCTTATGGCTAGGATGTGAGGGGGGCTGTCCTTATTTAGGGGTTTATCTGATGATTGCTGACTATTGTACAATTGTTCTTGCATATTCTGGACATAGATAAATGTTGATAAATAGCTGAACAGTGATGCCAGACGTACCGAAAACCATATCCCATGATGGTGGATAAGAGAAGGGTCCATCATGTTTTTGGGTCATCCAGTTCATTGTCAAAATGTGGTGGTACCAAACTGCTTATATAGCCCCACCTGAAGTCTTAAAACATTCCCTAGTGTGAAGTATGGAAGCTATCTTGGAGGACAAATCATCTCTGGACTCTAGATTAAATATCTATTTTGCATTTTCATAGCGAAGTCACGAGCTGCCTGTTTTTGCACCTAGGGCAGCGCTAAAGCCGGACCATCAGAGCCAGTGACGTCACCGAACACACCGCTGGGTGGAAACTTCCGCCCAGCAGTGTATTATTGTAAATAAAAAAAGCCCTTGACTTGCACGATCCTGCGCAGGGAAAGGGAGCGCATCGAAGCATGACCTGCTCGGATGCTAACATCAGGGGGCCTGCCTGGGTGAAAATATAAGTATGTCTGGGCTCAGCTCTGAACCCTTACAGCCTCTTTAACCCTACTCTGGATTTATAGATTAATTTGGTTTTCTGTCTGCGGTTCTTTCAGTTCAGTTTACCTAAATGCGTGTTGACTGTCCTTTGATGCGAGACACAACAGAAGAGAAGTAGTTCAAAAGCAGGTCAAATATGCCAAACTTAAAGGGGTTTTTCGAGATATTTTTTACTGAAGACCTATCCCCTGAAATGAACAGAGCGGATTGTCGGAAATGTGCGTGGCCGCTCAGTTTCAGTCGGAGCTTCGTTTATAGTTGAGGATAGCACTTGGCTAGAAATGAATGGAGCAGCCGTGCACATTTCCGTCGACCCACTCCGTTCATTTTTGAGGGGCTCTTCATGGTTTGGGGCCTCGGTTCTCGTGATTGGATGCTCATTGATCTAATAGTGATCTCCTATTCTGTGGATAGGGTATAACCGGAATACCCCTTTAACCGGTAAGAATGTATAGAATGTAGATGCCCCTTTAAAGTCCTCATTCTTCATGTATAAACTACATTCTCGGGCACATAAATCCAAGTCATAAAACGGATTTCTGCTCTGTGCAGGTTACATGTAGTCCCATCCATTGTTCATATGATGCCTTCACAGTTGATAACGCTTCTGACATTTTATAAAAAAGGACTTGAACAACTACCACCGTAGTCTTACCATGTGAATTGTCTCCTCAACTGTCTAATTTTCTGTTTCTGAAAGACACAAGAATATAGGTTATGTAACCGTGACCACAGATAAGTATGTTGTACCCATGTTTTAACTGGATGTACAGTCGTGGCCAAAAGTTTTGAGAATGACACAAATATTAGTTTTCACAAAGTTTTCTGCTAAACTGCTTTGCTTTTAGATCTTTGTTTCAGTTGTTTCTGTGATGTAGTGAAATTAATTACACGCACTTCATACGTTTCAAAGGCTTTTATCGACAATTACATGACATTTATGTAAAGAGTCAGTATTTGCAGTGTTGGCCCTTCTTTTTCAGGACCTCTGCAATTCGACTGGGCATGCTATCAATCAACTTCTGGGCCAATTCCTGACTGATAGCAACCCATTCTTTCATAATCACTTCTTGGACTTTGTCAGAATTAGTGGGTTTTTGTTTGTCCACCCGCCTCTTGGGGATTGACCACAAGTTCTCAATGGGATTAAGATCTGGGGAGTTTCCAGGCCATGGACCCAAAATGTCAACGTTTTGGTCCCCGAGCCACTTAGTTATCACTTTTGC
This sequence comes from Bufo bufo, assembly GCF_905171765.1. NCBI lineage: Eukaryota > Metazoa > Chordata > Amphibia > Anura > Bufonidae > Bufo > Bufo bufo. The sequence continues at coordinate 164,973,708 of NC_053394.1, read as the reverse complement.
CTTATGGCACGGTGCTCCATCGTGCTGGAAAATGCATTGTTCTTCACCAAACTGTTGTTGGATTGTTGGAAGAAGTTTCTGTTGGAGGGTGTTTTGGTACCATTCTTTATTCATGGCTGTGTTTTTGGGCAAAATTCTGAGTGAGCCCACTCCCTTGGATGAGAAGCAACCCCACACATGAATGGTCTCAGGATGCTTTACTGTTGGCATGACACAGGACTGATGGTAGCGCTCACCTTTTCTTCTCCGGACAAGCCTTTTTCCAGATGCCCCAAACAATCGGAAAGAGGCTTCATCGGAGAATATGACTTTGCCCCAGTCCTCAGCAGTCCATTCACCATACTTTCTGCAGAAGATCAATCTGTCCCTGATGTTTTTTTTTGGAGAGAAGTGGCTTCTTTGCTGCCCTTCTTGACACCAGGCCATCTTCCAAAAGTCTTCACCTCACTGTGCGTGCAGATGTGCTCACACCTGCCTGCTGCCATTCCTGAGCAAGCTCTGCACTGGTGGCACTCCGATCCCGCAGCTGAATCCTCTTTAGGAGACGATCCTGGCGCTTGCTGGACTTTCTTGGATGCCCTGAAGCCTTCTTAACAAGAATTGAACCTCTTTCCTTGAAGTTCTTGATGATCCTATAAATTGTTGATTGAGGTGCAATCTTAGTAGCCACAATATCCTTGCCTGTGAAGCCATTTTTATGCAACGCAATGATGGCTGCACGCGTTTCTTTGCAGGTCACCATGGTTAACAATGGAAGAACAATGATTTCAAGCATCGCCCTCCTTTTAACATGTCAAGTCTGCCATTTTAACCCAATCAGCCTGACATAATGATCTCCAGCCTTGTGCTCGTCAACATTCTCACCTGAGTTAACAAGACGATTACTGAAATGATCTCAGCAGGTCCTTTAATGACAGCAATGAAATGCAGTGGAAAGGTTTTATTGGGATTAAAGAGGACCTTTAACCGATTCTTACTCTATGAACTAACTATACAGATATGTAGAGCGGCGCCCGGGGATCTCACTGCACTTACTATTATCCCCGGGCGCCGCTCCGTTCTCCCGCTATGCCCTCCGGTATCTCCGCTCACTAAGTTATAGTAGGCGGAGATACCAGTCCCTAAGTTATGGTAGGCGGAGTCTGCCCTAGCGCTGGCCAATCGCAGCGCAGAGCTCACAGCCTGGGAGGTTATTTTCTCCCAGGCTGTGAGCTCTGCAATGCGATTGGCCAGCGTTAGGGCAGACTCCGCCTACCATAACTTAGGGAACGGATATACCGGAGGGCATAGCAGGAGAACGGAGCGGCGCCCGGGGATAATAGTAAGTGCAGTGAGATCCCCGGGCGCCGCTCCACATGTCTGTATAGTTAGTTCATAGGGAAAGAATCGGTGAAAGGTCCTCTTTAAGTTAATTTTCATGGCAAAGAAGGACTATGCAATTCATCTGATCACTCTTCATAACATTCTGGAGTATATGCAAATTGCTATTATAAAAACTTAAGCAGCAACTTTTCCAATTTCCAATATTTATGTAATTCTCAAAACTTTTGGCCACGACTGTACACTCGCTGACCAAAAAAAATTAACACCAACAACACATTTGGCAACATCTAGATATTAAGAGCATTCCATTGGGAGGTCATGAACATCTAACGGCGGCGTATGCGGATGATCTGCTTCTTTTAACATCTAATCCGGATACGTCTTTCCTCATCTTGTCTGATATATTTGATAATTTTCAAACTTTTTTTTCTTCCCCTCCTTTTCTCCCTTTTCCAATAGGCCCCCTTCTCCTACTAAATAATTTCCCACAACGCTAACAACTAGAACTACGTTCTGATGTAGTATGAGAATAGTATCATGGAATATAAGAGGTTTAGGAACCGGGGTTAAAAGAATCGCAGCAGTATTTGACGCAATTAATAGATTTCATCCAGCCATAGTATGCCTCCTGGAGACGCACTTAAAGGATAACTGTCACATTTAGACCCTAATTTAAATTTTCATATATGTAGTTACTAATAACATGATATTCCAGAATCAGTTACTATTAGACTGACTTACCCCATATTTAATAAGATTCAGCCCTTAGCAACCAGTCTGCATAAAACTGCAATTTCACTATTCAGTTAAGATGGCCGCCACTGCCCTCACCCTGAGGCTAATCCCGCCTGCCCTCACTAGCCAGTAACAATAGCCCCCCAAAAGTGTCAGAAACCAGAGCCCTACCCCCTAAAGGGTTAATCTCTTGCAGCACAAAGGGGTCCCTCTTACCACATGTTGCTTTCATTTATACACTGAGCAGATGGCAGATCTTCCTTCCCTGCTCTGCGCTGCTCCAACTCTGCATTCTCCAGCTCTGCTGAGTGAGGGAGCGTCTGCCAAGCGCAGGGACAGGGAGAAGTGCACACAGCCCAGGCACTGTTATCAGCTGCTGGGGAGGACCTGGCTTTAATCATTTACTTACAGTCCCTGGCTGTCAGTAATGTCACCCTGCACGCTGCCTGCTCCGTCTATCTGTTGATAGACGGACCATGGACCATGCCGAGCACCCTATTTTAAGCACAGGTAAAAGTAGGCAGTACAGGGAACAAAAATGTGGAATTAAGGGGTAATTGAATACACAGTGAAAAGTTGAAATAGGGCCACCAAGGAGATATTAATCACCACAATCCAATACTCCAGAAAAAAATATATATACGACAGTTATACATTAACTAAAGAAAATAGTAAGTCTATTGTCAAACCCTGGGAGCAGGTAGCATATCACTCAGTATTCTCTTCATATTCGAGGGGGGTCAGTATTATGGTTCATAAAAATATTAACATAAAAGTAATAGAAGTAATTATAGATAAAGAGGGACAATATGTTGTAATGGATTGTGTACTAGATAATGTTCCCTGAATTATAGCAAATATTTACATACCCCCTCCATTTACAATAGAAGTATTAATTAAAGTTTACAATGTTGCACTAAATAGAGATGATAGAGCACTTATAGTAGTAGGCGACTACAATATGGTAATGGAGGGGGAGATAGATGTAGATGTAGAATAGGGAAAATTGTTGTTTAAAAAACACAATAGAAGAATTAGAATGGATAGACATATGGAGACTTCAAAACCCTGGGGTTAAGAAGTTTTCTTGTTTCTCCAAAACACACAAAGTTCTATCGAGAATAGATATGGCGTTTGTGAATAAGAAGGCACTACATCACGTTTTAAAAATAAAATATGCACAACGGGGTATATCAGTTTACAAGCCAATGATGGTAACGTTTCGGGATAATCAAATTGGGAGGAGCACCAAGGTCAGAATAAATTTAGGATGGATTAATATATTGGGAGGACACGAAAAGCTACAAAAAGAGATTGCAGAATACTTTGAAAAAAATGAAGGCACAGCGGATAACTCTATAGTGTGGGAAGCCAGTAAAGCCTATATAAGAGGAATTATCTTGAAGTATACTTCTAAATACAAAAAAGAAAAACAGAGGTATATTAATGATATTGAACAGGATCAGAGAAATCTCAAAAGAGAATATGTAGAGAATCCTTCTAAAGATAACCATCAGAGACTGAATGGTATTCAAACTAAATACAAAGAGGAGTTGTTTTTGCTGGCCGAGCAGCAAAGACAAAATAATGCAAAGTAATACTACATGCAGGGCCAAATACCAGGAATTTTTATTTTATTTTGAAGGACTATATAAAATTAGTCAAAACCAGGGAAAACAAGAAATAGAGTATTTTTTGGAAAGAGGAACAGAAATTAAGATTGGAAAAGGAAATAGCTCTAACTGAAATAGAAAAGACACTAAAAGCAACTGCAAAAAATAAATCCCCAGGATCAGATGGGATACCCTTTGAACTGTACGGAACTTACGGGAAAGTGCTAATCCCTAGGATGCTGGACATGTGGAATACCTCCAGAAAGGGAAAAATACTACCACCATCTCTACGGGAATCATTAATAACATTGATCTTAAAATTGGGGAAAGACCCAAAATTAATGGAATCCTATAGGCCAATTTAATTGATTAATACAGATAATAAAATACTCGCGAAACTGTTAGCAAACAGACTAAAAGGAGGTTTAAGTTCTTTAGTTACACGTAGATCAAACTGGATTCATGGCAGAGAAAACAACAACTGATAATATAACAAGATGTTTCTTAAATATGCAACTTAAGGCAGACAATATTGGGGAGAGACTTATAGTAACGCTAGATGCCTCAAAGGCATTCGATTGAATGGATGTTTTTGTTTTGTTTTAAACTTCAATCTCTTTATTGATATACAAAACGAATACAAAATATTCAAACTTAATAAAATTAATGCCATTTTACCCCCAACCCCCCCCCTGTGGTGCGCCCCCCCCCCCCCCCCCCATCTCTCTAAAGGGCAGAGAAGGAAGGGGAGAAGGAAGAAAGAAAGGGAAGAGAGAAAAATATATATATAGATACAGATACAAATACAGTTAAGTCAACACTTCCAGTCATCCCATATCTTAGTCCATTTCTCTAGTGCATCTCTCTGCTTATAGAGAATCCGTTCGTAGTTTTTAACCTTATTAACCAAGTTTATCCAGTTGTTTACCTCTGGAGTATGGAGTGCAAACCAGCTCCGACTAATCAGAACTCTGGCCAATAATAGTGTTCTACCTAACAGAATCTTTTGATATTTATGGCTACCTATTAACGAAAAGTCATTCAGTAAGAACAATTGTGGCTCCAGAGGAATCCATATTTTCAATTTATGAGTAAGAAGATTATTAATACCGTTCCAATAAGCTCCAAGTTCTGGACAGGTCCAGATCATGTGCAGATAATCCGCACCTACAGTATCACATCGCAGACATTTGGAGGTGTCTCTTAATCCACACTTGTTTAACCAGGTGGGGGTAACATATAATCTATGATAAATATTAAACTGTATTAAAACAGGATTAAAGTTGTGAGATAGTAAATCAAAATTAGTAAAAAGGCTTCCCCACCCTACCGATTGTATATTTGGGCAATCCATCTCCCAGGCCCTTTGTCCCGGCGATTGTGTCTCTCCAAAACGTGATTTAATTAATAGTTTATATATATTAGAAATCTTCATTCTTTGTTATATCTTCCCTAGCCACCTATTTAGCGGAGAAGTATTATCTATTTCTAACAGTGATTTGTCATTCAAACTAAAAAGTGCTGACCGAAGCTGAAAATACCTGAACCAAGACAGGTTCACTATATTATGTGATAGTTCCACAAACGACTTAATCTCTCTATTCTTAACAACCTGTGTGATATAAAGAATCCCATTCTTTTGCCAAAATTGATCCGTAGCTATACCCTCTAAACTCTGTAAGTGAATATTGTGCCAAAGAGGCGTGAATATAAGTGATCCCTTCACCCCCAACCATCCTCTAGTAGTAGCCCAGATTTTCAGTAGTAATTTTGTAGTCTCTTTATGGCCCCGGACTCTATTAATCAGTAGGCCGGATTCCAGAAACATAAATATATTATTATGCGAGGAGCTTCTCACTAACCTACTCAAAAATGTACTATTTTGCCATTCATAACACATCCATAGCTGAGCAGCAATAAAATAACCTTTGAACCAAGGGAGGTTTAAACCCCCCTGTTCCAAAGGTTTATACAAGTATTTCAATTTGAGTCTCACACGTTTTCTTCCCCAAACTAAATCATTTATTATTTTTTCCATAAGTTTAAAATATTTATCCTGTATCCAGGTAGGTATATTCCTAAGAACATAGAGGATTTGAGGTAGAATAAGGAAAGTCTCAGCCAAGTCCCTACTTTTGCCCTAATTTTCATTATCAATGGGATCAAATTGAGTTGTACACAATTTTCAACCTTGGGAGATATCATCATACCCAAGTATTGAAAAGTGTCAGCAACATCTAGCTGGGTTATCAAGGACTCCTTTAGGGGCAACGGATCTATTGGCATCAGAATTGTCTTCGTCCAGTTTATATCTAGGCCTGATACCTCACCAAATAGTTTAACCATCCGGATAATTCTTGGGGCGGTTATTTCTGTATTATCTATAAAAAAAAAGGACATCGTCCGCATATAGGGAAATCCGATCCTCCACGCCTAGTATTCCAAATCCTTTAATTTGAACGTCCTGCCTAATAGCCAGAGCCAGAGGCTCAATATAAATATCAAATAGGAGTGGTGACAATGGGCAGCCCTGGCGAGTACCTCTATTTAAATCAAAACTAGTAGTAAGGCGCCCGTTGAGACTCAACTTAGCCGTGGGGGATCTATACAATAGTTTAATCATATTTATGAATCTCTCCCCAAAGCCCATCCTGGCCAGGAACCTCCACAGGAATCGCCACTCCACCCTGTCAAAGGCCTTAGAAGCATCCAGTGACAGGATGGAGCGAGCAGACCCCCCAGGGGCCTGTATATTAGCAAAAAGCCGATGAAGATTATGGTGAGTGCCCTTATTTGGTCTAAAACCGTTCTAGTCCGGGTGGACAATGGAGGAGATGACCCCAGAGAGTCTTGTGGCCAAAATACTTGCGAGGAGCTTTACGTCCGCGTTCAACAATGAAATCGGTCTGTAGGATCTCAGTTCTGTGGGGTCCTTACCTTTTTTTGGAATTAATATTATCACAGCTTCCAACATTGAACCCGGCAGGGTCCCCTCCTCCACCGACTCAGCAAAGACCCCCAACAATTTGGGAAAAATAACCTCCTTATATTTACTATAAAATTCATATGGGAGTCCATCTGAGCCGGGGGTGGAGTTACCCGAGCAAAGTTTAATTGCCCCTTCAAGCTCCTGGATTGAGAAATCAGCCTCAAGTACCCTCCTTTGAGCCAAGGTAATAGTAGGGAAAATAATACCGTCAAGATAGGCATCCATCATTTCATCCGTAATCCTACAATCAGCTCTATAAAGTTCTGAAAAGTAGTCCAAGAAAACTTTCTCTATAGAATTTTGTCCAACAACTATCCTCCCATTAGCCAATCAGATATTGTCTATATTTTTCTTGGGTTCCTGACTCGAGATCACTCTAGATAGAAGTTTCCCCGGACGCCCCAGTAAAGTATTTTTGGCCCTTAAAGAATAAACTCTGTTGGGCCTTCTCCAGCAGGAAATTGGAATATACTTGTGTGGTTTTCTGCATGGTTTCCCTATTTTCCTCTGTCCTATTTATATAGTAAGATTGTGTAGCTAAGGAAGCTTGTTCTTTTAAGTTTCCCTCCTTTTCCCCGTACTCCTTTCTTAGGTTAGCAATATTACTAACCATTATTCCCCTCATATAGGCCTTAAAGGGATTCTGTCACCAGGTTTCACCCCCTCCAGATAAAAATATGGTTATGTTCAGGGCGCTTTCACGATTCCTAATGTGGTCTTATAAATGTAATCTGTAGGCTCATTTTGCTAAAAAAAAACGCTATTACTAACCTGTCATTCAACAAAATAATGTAAATGAATCCAAGCTGCCGCCCGCACCCGCCGCCGTTCGTGCCCAGCTCCGTTTTTCCCGACCTCAGCGCCGCCTCATAATCCTGTGTGACGCCTGCGGCTCTCCCTCCCTCCCCCCTCCTTCTGCTCTAACATCTCGCGCGTGCGCACAGGGCTCTGCCTGATGCGCCCGTGCGGACTTCTCCGTTCGGCTTCATAGAGCGAAGTGCGCATGCGCCGGCACTTCGCTCAACCTCTCGATGACCTGCACACTGGCAGAGCCCTGTGCGCACGCATGAGATGTTAGAGCAGAAGGAGGGGGGAGGGAGGGAGAACCGGAGGCGTCACACAGGATTATGAGGCGGCGCTGAGGTCGGGAAAGGCGGAGCTGGGCACGAACGGCGGCGGGTGCGGGCGGCAGCTGGGATCCATTTACATCCCCTTGGGCAACTTATTTTGTTGAATGACAGGTTAGTAATAGCGTTTTTTTAGCAAAATGAGCCTACAGATTACATTTATAAGACCACATTAGGAATCGTGAAAGCTCCCTGAACATAACCATATTTTTATCTGGAGGGGTGAAACCTGGTGACAGAATCCCTTTAAAAGTGTCCCATACTACTTGGGTTTTTGCTGAGGTATAATTAGCCTCCCAAAATTGGTTAATTTCCTTTTGTTTTATTGCATGAGTTTTTATTACTGATAACCAATAGGGGTTAAGTCTAAATGGAGACCTCCCTATTTGTTTATCCTGGGTCAGGCAGAGTTCGAGGAGTAGGGGCAGATGGTCCGAGAGTGACCTAGTCTCGTACCTCATTCGTTTTACATATCGCAGATATTTTTTATTAATCAAAGCATGGTCTATTCTGGACCCAGATCTACCTAATTTACTAATGCATGAGAAGACCCTTCTCCCCTGTCCCAGACTTCCCCAAACATCCTCGACCCCGGCCTCCAAACAGAAACGTGCCAAGGGGGACCCCTGAACAGAGGGGTCCCCCTTGACACCACTAGAGACCCTGTCGTCCGCGGGATTGATGACACAATTGAAGTCTCCCATAATCAATGTAGGACATTCTGGCCATTTATCCATGAATTTTAGCAGATAGTTAAGTACTAAGAAAGAAAATGGAGGTGGAATATAGACAAAGGCCAGAATACACATCTTCCCCGCCAGCTTACAATATAGGAAGACAAATCTCCCCTGGTGGTCAACAGAGGCTGCCTCGCACATAAAATCAATCGTTCTATGAATAAAGACAGTCACTCCCCTAGAATGACTAGAGAAGGTAGAATGGTATGTGTGCGCAGCCCAGCCCCTGGTGACGACCCTGGAGGTCTCCCCCGTAAGATGTGTTTCTATCAAACATATAATAGCTGGGAGATGTGAACGCATCAAATCAAAAACCGCTTGTCTTTTTCTTCTATCCCCCAGGCCCCTGACATTCCAGGTAAGAATTCAAAACAAACAAAAAAAAACACACACAACTCTTCCCCACCCTAGACACATCACAGCCCCCATCCAACCCCCCAATCCAATTAATCCACCGCATAAATCAGCAGATCCCTTGCCTATGACCATCCCCACCCCTCCGCTCGACACCTCACTGCTAGTTAACCAAAGAAAGAGAACAATATAGAGCATAATCTGCCAGCTATTGATCCCGGCAAAACCTTAAGCAGTTAGATCACATATTGTTTCGTTCAAGCCACTCCGCAGCTTTCTCCGGCGTATCAAAAAATAAAGTCATATCATTGAAAATAATCCGTAGTTTGGCTGGGAAGACAAAGTCTCTTTTTAACAGTAATAAACAAGCGTCTCTTTTCTTAGACATCTTTGGAAAAATCCGGGAAAAAGGCCAGTCTATTTCCATCATATAAAACAGGGGGACATTCCCTCGCCCGTCTTAGTAGTATATCTCTATCTCTCGAAGCCAGCATTTTAGCGAGGAGTGTCCGTGGTTGTCTCCCAGGAATTAATTTACCATCTGGGACCCGATGGGCTCTTTCTACTAGAAACAAGGGCAAAAAGTGCTCCCTCCCAAAATTTTCAAGAATCATCGCCTGTATGAATTGAGTAGGGTTTTTATCTTCCGCACCCTCTGGGATCCCCAGGATTCTTACATTGTACCTTCGTGATCTGTCTTCCAGATCCACCACCTTTTTTTTAAGGCGATTAAAATCTGTCTTTAACGTGGACATCTCAGTAACATAGTAACATAGTAACATAGTACATAAGGCCGAAAAAAGACATTTGTCCATCCAGTTCGGCCTGTCATCCTACAAGTTGATCCAGAGGAAGGCAAAAAAACCCTGTGAGGTAGAAGCCAATTTTCCTCACTTTAGGGGAATAAAAAATTCCTTCCCGACTCCAATCAGGCAATCAGAATAACTCCCTGGATCAACTACCCCTCTCTAGTAGCTATAGCCTGTAATATTATTACACTCCAGAAATACATCCAGGCCCCTCTTGAATTCCTTTATTGTACTCACCATCACCACCTCCTCAGGCAGAGAGTTCCATAGTCTCACTGCTCTTACCGTAAAGAACCCTTTTCTATGTTTGTGTACAAACCTTCTTTCCTCCAAACGCAGAGGATGTCCCCTCGTCACAGTCACAGTCCTGGGGATAAATAGATGATGGGATAGATCTCTGTACTGCCCCCTGATATATTTATACATAGTAATTAGATCTCCCCTCAGTCGTCTTTTTTCTAACGTGAATAACCCTAATAACCCAGTGTTTATTTCTTTGTATTCATTCTGTATAGTAACCATAGAGCTCTCCACCTTATTGACTCTATCACGGATTTTAGACAGATCATCTCTAATCAGTCCCACATCGACTTGAATTGCGCCCAGCTGGGTTGTAATAGCCTGTATAAGGTCCCCGTTCTGTTTTACTGCCAGAAGAATTTCATTTAACGGCGAGGGGTTGGGGTTGGGGTTGGTCACACCTTCTCCATCTATTCCCTCCTCCCCTTGGGGATACCCAGGAGCTTTTTGTAATTCGAGTTCCATCACTTCGGGATTCTCATTTTTTTTTGAGCTGGTACCCTTTTGCCCACCTCTGGAATTAACCCTTGGGGACCTCAAAAACTGGTCTATTTTCCCTCCTTCAGAGGGTTTAATAGCCGGTTTATGACCAGAAAGGTCCACAGAACGCCTACTGGCCTTC